>NC_137582.1:57361030-57872869 GCF_963210335.1 Falco punctatus | reverse complement strand
GGGGAAACTTTTTTGTCTGCCTTAGCTTAATGACTCTATTGTCTGAGCTATTTGAGGGAAATTGAGTAAGTGGAATGCGCTGACTCAGACAAATCACTGATTTAATTTTTATAATATCTGTACGGAAAATAACATGTACTGTCAGTTCTGTCACTACCTGAAGGAGTCAGTAGGGACGGATGTACATGTTGGTGCACTCATTTGTCTTCTTTATAAAAATATTTTAAATGGGAAAAGCAGATAGAAAAATCATTAAAAATCTAATTCAAACCTCATTATTTTTTTTTTGGGGGGGGAATACTTAACACTGAATATTTTCTCTTGAACATTCTACAGTGCAAAAGATCAAATTCTATATTGTGCATGTTATTTCAAGGAGGTGATGTTGCAGTTGCCACGGTAACAAGACTTTTTAAAAAGCTAAAATAAAGGATGTTGTTGACATGACCCATCGTAACAATAACTCAAATGACCTTGGGATTCAGGAAGATAAGGTAATCTAGAGCTAAAAAACAACTGAAAATAAAAAAAAAAATCCTAGATTTTCATCTAATCTTCTAAAGAAGTTTCTTCTATCTTGTCTATCAATGAAAATAAATACATCTCATTAACCTTCCAGAATTGTAAGCAAACACAGGTCTGCAGTTATTATTTTACTGATATTTGGTAATGAAATACCATGATGTTTTCATTTAAATATATATATGGTACTTCAGGTAATAATCCATCCTGGTTTTGCAGCAGCATTGATTTTTTGGTTCCACAAAGGTTAGGAGAGCCATAGAGCACTGTGAGGGGTGAGGGGTCTTCAGGGGTGTGTATCCCTTGATAACAGCAGCCTGACATGCACTACAAGACATGAGGGACTTTGAGGTGACTAAGACTACAACGATGGCACCAAGCTCTACAGTTGAGCAGGGAGCACACACCATTGTCTTTCTGAGTGTGAACCTCCTGGTGCAGAGGAGCAGAAATAAAACCCTCCTCTATGACTAGCACCCAGCCTGGGGGCTGTGCCACGTACTGGGGAAACAGTGGTGTTGACCTCTACTGCTGGTAGCTGATTGATCTTATTTCCTAGTCTTTCTTTTGCAGCTGAACATTTACCTGAAGGGCTGTTCTGCCACTGCTCATGAAGAATTTACAATCTGTTAGTAAGCAACCTGTAGAAGTTGCAAGAAAACTACAGTCAAAAAACTACATGATGAAATACAGCAAACAGCATACTACTGTTACCAATACTAAAGTTAGTAAGTCCACATGTCTAAAGATTACCTTATGACAACCAATAGCAGTTGCCCGAAGCATTCATAGCAATGCCCAGAAATATGTCTTCAAAGCTTTATAAGCCTGTTGTGGATGCACAGTCATAGACTGGGACAGTGAAATCTGTGTGATGGGGCAACAGTCACACAGCCCCTCAACCCCCAGACTCATCAGGGCTGCAGGCAGCCCTGCTTTCTGACCCAGGCACCTTTCCTGGCTGCAGGAATCATCATTAAGGTTTGCTGGCAATCCTGAATGTTTTGTTGCATTGATGTGTAGGTAGATTCTTCTTCTAAAATTCCTTCTCTTTTGATTCATTTTGATTAATATAATTTCTTCACACCCATATTAACATTTCAGACCATCTTTGACCCATGATGACAGGGGAGGTCTTTCATATACATGTATATGTATATATTTATATCCAGGCATGCACACGTGTATGCACACACAAACATGTATATGCAAGTATGCATGGAAAAAGGCATTTTTCTTTCATTCATTCATTCGTTCATTCATTCATTCATTCACTTTCTTCCTATAGAAAGTGAGCTTTGATCCATCAAATATATGTTTCCCAATCTCCCTTCAAATTTTGTGTATGGTACATATATTCTCTATTATTGCAACTGGATGGTAAAAAAATGAAGACTGCATTAATTTTAATGCTTTGTACTTTAATCTGTTGTGTTGTTTTTTTTTAAATACCAGACACAATTAATCAAAGTTTATAATTTCTTGCATATTAAGCAACTGACACCCCAGATATTCCTGCTGCCCATTTCCAAAAATAAACAGCACATATGTTTGACTGAGTTATTAAACCTCATGTGACTAAACCAAAAATACAATAAAAGAAGAGACAGTTTGCAATTCATGTAAAATGAAGGATCCAAAACTTAGATCCAATGAAAGAAGTTATGACACACTATGGTTTTCATACCATAAGTAAGAAAATGTAAAACTCAATCTTATATTCATAAAGAGACTGGGAAGCTGAAAGACGTTTTTCATGAACCAGCTCAGTAAGGGTTTTGAAGCAAGAGACCACAGCTAGGTGCTCAGTCATGTGACCTTTATAAATCTGTGTCTTCCCCTTCTTCAAAGGCAAGGGGATGTACAGTGCAGTTTATATTTTCTTTCCGCTGAGAAAGTTAGTGCAGAAGTTTATATAAGGACAAAGCTGAAATTTTGTCTAAGCATCTTAATTGACATATTCATTTTGAGTCTGCCCATTTGGGACTGAAACCAGAAATTGAACCAGAAATAACCAGAGCTCTTAGCAGAGACTATGCATATTATCTTCCCTAACAGCAATTACAACCTACTTCCAGGCTACTGTACACAGATTTAATCCTTTTAATTAACTTTTACTGTACATTTTTATTTCCAGGTAACCATAACTTAAGGTAAGTATAAGTTCTTCTTCACACTTGCTCTTATTTTTGTAAGCAGTTCTGTTTTCGTAGGAAGGAATCAAGAGGGTGAAACATTAAAAATTTATTTTACTTCTCTGAAGTCTTTAGAACTTAAAACAAAACACCAGACCTCAAAAAGTCAAGAAGTCTTTCAGAAGAATTTATGTTTTTCACTCTGACTTAATTAAAAAAAAGAAAAAGAAACCAAACATAAACAAAACCAAAACCAACCAACCAACCAAAGTCCATAAAACAAATTCTTTCCTGGTTTTGAGAAAAATGTCTAAGAAATAAAGGTTAGGAGTTAAAGGTTATATATGAGGCTTTCCTTATGTTCTCTGATTATCATCTTGTTCTTGAATACCACTTCATTTACAGTCACAGAGGTTAACTGACTTATTGTACAGCAAACAGAAGGTGATGCCAATTCATAGACTCATAGAATCATAGAATGGTTTGGGTTGGAAGGGACCTTAAAGATCATCTAGTTCCAACTCCCCTGCCATGGGCAAGGACACCTTCTGCTAGACCAGGTTGCTCAAAGCCCCATCCAGCCTGGCCTTGATACTTCCAGGGGTGCAGCAGCCAGAACTTCTCTCTCCAGCTTTCTTGTAGATCCCCTTTATGTACTGGAAGTCATCAATAAGGTCTCCCTGGAGCCTTCTCTTCTCCAGGCTGAACAACACCAACTCTCTCAGCCTGTTTTCATTGGTCCTTATGTAGGTCCTTAGTTCGAAATATGGATGTATCTAGTCCCAGGCCTTCATCATCTCCTGGTTAACCTTTGAAAAAATCCTGTATGTTCAGGAGAGCATTTAATGCTTTAAATACTTCAGTGAAAATCCAAAGTAATGTTCATGTTCATGGAATTATTGGAATCCCTTTGAATTAAAATAAATGTTACTGAAGGAATGGCATACACAGCAAGAAAGCACAATGGAGTTTGTTGGTTATTATCTGTGGTAGAGGAAAATGCAGTTAAGGAAAAAAATTATCTATTCTATATTTATTGTTTAAGTTAGTATGATAGATAATGGAAATTCAATTCTTAAGTTGTCTGTTCTGGTCAAAAACTTACAGGGAACTGTGAGAACAACTGATGTTGCAGTTTTGTTTCTGAAAAAACTTCAAAATAAAATACTGTTTTGCTCAAACAATAACATTTAATTTTACCCAAAATATAATTTTCATATCTGATTTTCATTTTCTTTATAAAAACTTCTGAATTGAAAATAGCTCTATAATTTTTCTTTCAAAATTCTGTTCAGAAGAAAACCCCATCATGTTATTTTCTGTTATAAAACTATTTTGGAAACTATTATTGTAACATTTTAATATTTTCACATTCTATAACCCTCACCCATAATACAAGTTTGGTGAACACTGGCATATTGGCTTAGTGTCTTCAGTGTGCTTTCCAGTAAATTGATAAGCCAAACATCATCCAACCGAACTTCAAACACTGCCATAAAGAAAGTTAATGCCAACCAGAAGAAGAAACTAACAGAAAACTAGTTTTTTGACCATCAGCGAGATAGTCACTTACCACCAAGAAAATAGCAACCTACAAAAACCAGTGCAGGGATAATCTGTGAAATTATAAAAATGTAGAGGAGCCATTGAAAGTTAGCAGGATTCTCACCTTGATACTGCACAAGACCATTGGGCCACAGATGACATTGAGGTAAGTATAAAGAAATGATGAAAACACAAAATATTTCCCAGAATACTCTCCAGGCCTTCAGAATTTTGGCTGAGCCATAGGTGGTTACTTATGTAAAATAGCTTCAAAGGTGTTTTTTTCCCATTAAGTGCTCTGCTCTCTTTTTGAAGCTGCACACATTTTATGTTAACCATATCACACAACAGAGAGGTGCAAGCTTACCTATGAGCAGTGCCACAGGTCATATCCTTCTGTTGGTTTTGAATGCATGACTCGCTAATTAAATGTGATTGTCTCTTATTTCATACTGAGAGAAGCAGTAAACAGTTTTTCTCCTCATCTCACCCTCTGTGGTACAGGTTTTATAAATGTGCATAGCATTTCTTCTCATCTCTTTTCCTGACTGACAAAGTACTTTTTAAACAAGTCTTCATGTGTGCCTTCCCATACCTCCTACCTTGCTGCCCTCCTGAACATCTCCCAGTCCTACCATACATTCACTGAAGTGGGGAAGCAGGACTGTACACAGTATTTCAGGCGTTGATGTGCCATGGATTTATGTGATGGATTAACAATGCTCCCACGTTCCTCACTGCTCCTTTCTAGGTTCCCAATATTGGATTAGTATGATGGAAGGATGACACCACACAGTAGGTGTCTGTGTCAGCTTAAATTAAATAAAAGGAGAGCAGCCACCCAGATGTAAACCCTTCCCGTTGCATTTACAAAAAATGGTGGCAAAAACATTGTCGCATTCCCTTCTGCTTCACAAACACTGGTTTCATTTCACCATTGTAGGAATGGCACCTTGTTAGCGTAATTAATACCTCCCATGAAGCAAGCCAGTGGAAAGCCTGAAGTTCAGTATGGCTGGTAAAAGTCAACACAGCTATGAAGCTGTGCATTTTGCCAGAAACTGCATTTCTTTATATCTGTTAAAAACTCGAGGCAAATGTAATTCTGGGTTTTATCCTCTGTGTGCAAAGGAAATCTTATATAAGAAAAACCATTGCAGTTACTCAAAGTCTGCTTAAGGTATTTGCCTTCACACATCTGCTCAAAGGAAAGAAAACAGCTCAATTCCTACAAGCCTCCCTTGTCTCTTTGGTAGTGATTAATATATTCCTCTAGCCAAAATAAGAACCAACTGAACGCAGTCCACTGCAATTTTAAAGAAATATATTTCCTTTTTTTTTTCCCTTTGCCCCAGAGAGTCACTTGCATGTGCTGCAGTCTGCCTTAGTAGTTGTGGAAATCACTGCTACTCTTGCTGCTCTCCTCAAACTGCACAAATTTCTGGACTTTTCTGAGCTCAGAGAGATTAAGCCTGCTGACAATTGGAATAAAAATACAGAGGCACAAGGAGACAAAAAGGAAAAAGAAACACCTGGAAATAAATAGTTGCTGTTTTCTGCTTTTTAAAGCAATTCTGTTGTTCACATACAAAAACCACCAAAGTGATAGGTTATGAAATAAGTACTTTCAAAATGATATATTTTTAGAAATTAAAATAAATGTGCACTTAACATTCCCTTTGCTAGAGAAGTTCCTACTGGTCTGCTCATACTTTAACAATGACAAACTAAAGAAGTTGTATGAACATTAAACTCTTGAACAATTGTTCACAGGCAATATTTGGTGGCGGTGGAATTGAGGGATAAGGTGGTGTAAAAAGAGTAGGTGGAAAAGATATAAGAGGAATCGGGAGAAGACATAACAGTGGACACAGCGGAGGGTGGAGAACTGACAGCAGTATTCAGGGTCTAAATTTGTTATTAGCTTGCAAGGAAATGAAGTAATATTTAAAATTAGCAAGGTGGGTTGCTGAGATACATGCAGAAAATAGAGACATCAGGAACTTTTAAAGAAAACACAAAATATCTTTTGACGATCTGTGTCCTGCAGTCTTCCCATTCTCTTGGTGAGCAGAGCTTGGTGCATGAACAAAAAGCCACAGATAAATAAACAGCTTTAAGTTCAACTGTGTTTTCCTCCCTGTTGGATAAAAAATTATAATTTTGAAAAAAACATCTGCTCTTATGACCTTGCTCAACTCTTTTTGTGTTTAAATGCCAGATGGGATCTGAAGGTTAGTATTTTTCTCAGTATTTTATAAACCTTTGAAAATGTTAACGCACCCATTCCTGTGCAATCTGAGCCCCAGGGAGCTGAAAAAACTCAGGTTGTGCACGGTTCTGAATTTGAATTATCACCCAGCAGTGCTTTGGTGTGATAACTTTTCATAGGAGTGAAAAGACTCGGTGGTTCTGAAAGGGATTATGTGTGTTTGCACTAGCTCATGGAACAGACTTGATTTTTATACATTCATTCATATCTCTTTGCCAGCCTTTCAGTTCTCTTTGACAGAATTTTCTGAATCATAATGAAAAGATAAGGAAATTTTCATAGGCTATGAAAATGTGACATGGCAGAATGGAACACCATGTGAAAAATTATGCGGAAGTTACAGTAAAACACAATGATGATGTATATACCATTTGATTTTTTTAAATTGTTTAGTATTCAAAGAAGACAATCAATTTGTATATTCATGAAGAAAAGTCTTTTCACAACCAAAGGGGTTCTTTTTCTTTTAAAAAGGAAGGAAACTGTCACTTAGTATTTTAAAATTAGTATTTTCCCTTCCAAGTACATCACTCTCTGTAAATATAATGTAATCAACACATGGATTTTCAGAGAGTTACTGACACTGGGGAGTAGGGCTGTGTGGCCCAGGAATCAGTTTCTGCATACACAAGTCTGTTTGCCTTTCCTGAGTGACCTGCAGGGCTAGAAAGCAAAGACAACTTGGGAATATGATTTTTTTTTAATCAATTTACCTAGTGCCCAAAATGTCAGTGACGAGCCTTGTGAATGGTAGTTCTTTCTATCTCGTGAATCTTTCCTGGTGTCAGCGCCTTTTTGACAAAGGTAGATAAATTGGGCCGTCTATGGTAATGTCTTGTTTTCCTTTTATTTCCCACAAAAATGAACAGGCGGCTGGGACCATATTCCCTAACATGCCAGCATAGTTTATTTCCTTCAGGGGAATGTATTAGCTTTCCTCTTACAAGGAACATGGTTGTATGAGAAAGGCAGGAGGTTCCATTAGAGCAAACCTTAAGCTGCAACACTTAGGCAGCAAGGAAATCTGAAACTGTAGCATAGTAGATGATTTTGTCCAATTGCTTCTGAAAACCGAACAACTATCAAAACACAGGCAGGCATAAGCTGCTTGATAGAAAGTTGAGCAGGATTTTAAGTCATTTGGAAGGAACTGTGGCATCCTTTAAATTTATCTTTTCCCTCTGCACATCCTTTGAAGAGAACAGGCTAGAATTAATCCTCCATTTTAAAAAAATTGCATTAGAAAATTTTTTTTCAGGGTTTTAAAGTCTTCTGAGTCACTTCACAGGTCTCAGTCATCCCAAATGAGGCATCCAGAAAGGAGGACAAAATTGTTATGAAAAATGACTTTATGGAAGAGGTCAGGAGACAATTCGGTTGTCGATGGAGTGTTCTTTAATAGCATTAGGTACAAGGTTACTTTTGTCCTCCCAGAAGTCATTCACTACACTCTCTAGCTCCTCAGATGAATGGAGTAGGTGCTTTACCAGCAAGAGTCTCATTCATCATATCAGTCTGAGTCATTCTGCAGGAAACAACCAGAACATCACTGAACAAGACAGATTTCTGTGGGAAAGAGTATGTGGTTGCATATTACAGTAAACCCTTCACTGAAATTAATTTTCCTTTTCTATGTGTAAGCTAAACAGGAGAAAGTACTCAAACAACTTTTGTTAGCCACATTTATATGGAGTACTTATGTTGCTGAAAGAGCTGGGTTGTACAAACCAGAATATTCCAACATCTCCAGTTTCTGCCATAGTCAATCTTTATTTACAACCTATTTAAAATTCAAGCGTCTACATTTTGATGTTTCTGTTGTAGATGGAAAACTCATAATTTTCCATTTTTAAATAGGTATGATTATCTAAAGATAATAATCAACAGTTCTTTCCAAATAGTGATTAGATTATGTCAATAATCTACTTTAATGTAGTGGTCTTAAATTATGTCAATCAACTTGAATGTAGTGCTCTTAAAAAACATGGGCAATAACATAAGGGTTAAAATATTTTTAAAACAGAATCATATTTGGAACAACTGAAACAATTTGATAGTTCAATTAAAAAATAATTTAATTTCTTTTGGCTATAAAAAATCTGAAAACACAATCAGAATAATTGTTTAATTGAATAGGTGTATTAGAAGGAGAAAACAATCTGGTTCTAAATGTGTCTAATAATTATATGATCAAGCTTCTTAAGATGTTGAGGGATCAAGATCAAAATCCAAAAGATTCTTCTTGCTTCTGTGTTACGTAACCCTGGGGAAAAAATAACTAATTTTCTACATGGCATTTCAAAGTATGCTTAATTTCTCAAAATGCAAAATTAAAGGAGATGTTTCATTTATGGGGATTTTCTCCTCATGGATTTTCACTTCTCATAGGAAACAAAATACTTAATTTTTAAATTGCTTTGAACTTATTTTTCATTTTGCCCAAATGCAGCCTCACTTTTGATAGTACCAGGATAAAAGAAATCATACAACCGGAAGATGACCAGGAATTGAAGGCACTAAGTCCCACAACAGCAGTAATGACATTTAAGGTAAGAAGAGAAGGGCATAATATGATAGCATGATAGCATCTGATAGCATGATTTCTACATAGCAATAAAAACTACTTTGAAGCTTTTCTTTTTGAGTTGTGCAATACTTTTTCTACTAAAAAAAAGATCCACAGTAGTAGCAGCAATGCAACTGAAGCATCTAGTTTGTTGTTGATATTTTTGGTTTTTTGTATGAGGATAAAAGGAAGAGGCAGGGACTTTTGAAGAAGTTCATCTAAATAATGAGATAGATGATGATGAAACGGGCAATGAAAAGACCCTAAAACAGTTAGTTTAGAAACATCAAGATTATACAGAGAATTTTTTTTAAAGGCCAGTTACTAATTCATCAAATACAGATTATGACAAATCAAGCTATTTTCCTTGTCTTATCACTGTAACTGGCTAGTGGGTAATATGTTAAAACTCCACTTTAGTAAGGGGATTTGACATTTGTCCCAGGTAATACACTCCTAAGCAGAGTTAAGATTTACAGTCAAGATGAAATCACCACAATGGGGACACATAGGAGCTGCAAAAAAATAGGAGTGTAGATACTGCTTCATTATTTAATAGGAAAGTAAATTAGTACCCTATATTTAAAGAAACACATATAGCTTAATCCAGGCAGTAACAGCAAGTTAGAAATTGTAAGAAAAGAGGTAGGGAGAAGACAGTATGGTAACAGTCTGCCAGTAGATAAAATATTGTCTTAAAAAGGAGAGCATTTAATTGTTCTCTGTGCCCTGAGCGCACAGGAGAGAAAAATATTTAATAAGAGGCAAAGAACAAGCAAAAAACTTTACAGTCATCCTGTGAGCCATGGGACATGAAATCTACACAGATTGCAAGTTCTTCTTATGCAAAGGATTTTTGGAAAGATACTTTACAGACACAAATGAGAAGAAGTAGAGAGATACTTGGTCAAGTCAAAACACAGACTAAAGGATCATTTCCCATCTCTTCCAGCACCACGTTTCTAGCTTCGCTACAATTTATTAGCAAAAAGTTCTGTGATATGGTGTGAGGCATGATACCATGTAAGGCAAAGTACCTCCCCTGAAGTCAATAATAATAATTTGATTTCTGACAAATAAAGATTTGATTGTAGGAATCTACTTAGTACAAAAAAACACAAACCAAACCAAACAAACCCTCAAAACTATGTTAAAAAGAAACCAAAACCAAAATCAAAACGTTTTATTTCTAACCATGAAAGAACAGAAAACAATTTTTCAGCTAAGGCAAAATAACAGATCCAACAAAATAGCTCTGCTTCAAAGGTTGTTTAAGGGCTTCCTGGCAAGACAGAGAAAATGTTATGAGAAGGTATCCAAAATAGTCTCTATCAGGCAAAGGCAGCTGTCCATAAGTACTTTCTTTTGGCCTAATTTATATTTGTAGTAGTAACTCCTTCAAAAGTCTAAACATTTTCTAAAAACCAATTTATTCAAACACAACGAGGTCTCAGACTTCTTCCATTTTAGGGGAATATTCAACTATGAGATACTTGCAAGTAGTTATTTTATAGCCCATCTCCTAAGCACAGCATCCTGTTATTACTCTTTTTTGCCACTGAAAATCTTTACTATAGAAATAATTTTTAAAATTCTCTCATCTTCCCTTTCCAGAATGAAAAATGAAACTGTGAGGTGCTACAATTTGCAAATAGACCCCAGGAACAGATGCCAGGGCTTCTTTTTTTTTTTTTTTTTTTTTTTTTTTTTTTAATGGGATTTTATAGATTAGATGTTTTTTTCCTTCTTGTTTACTTCTGGAAGCTAAATGTGAAGTTCTTACGATAGTGATGCTGAGGATGCTGAGCTGCTCATGTAAAATAATTCTTTTCCTCCCACCATTGTGCTTCTCATGAGATTTTTTTTTCAGACTAACGCTGACCAGGAGGCCACAACAATTCAAATAAGCTGCAGGTTATTAATCAAAAGCAAAGACTTTTATAGAAATCAACTATACCTGTTTTTAAGAACAGCAGCCATTAATGAGGGAAATAATGCAGGTCAATCTAACAAGATAACTGTTGGAAACGAAGCATTGCAAAACACTGTAATATTGCAGGAAATCTGAGTCTGATAAGATTTTTAATAAACAGCAACTAAAAATGCAAATTACCTATTTGAAAAGAGATAAATATGTACCACTAACAACTTTGGAACAGAGATAATTTTAACGTTGAGTGTGTAACCAGAAGATGAAAAGCTGTGAAAAAATTTTCAGACAGCTTCTGAATTCATTGGGCTGGGCCCAGCTTTGCTTTTATAGACAGTAATGATGGCGGTAGCTGCCTGGGAGACAAAAATGAATAAAGGAGGGAGGCCAGCCCTGGAGCCCAAGTTAATTCCCATGTAAAGCTTACTTATTTTCATTAGTAGGTTACTCAAACACACAGATGTAATTTGCACCCTTAAATATCTGCTTTAGTGGTTGGGTGGCCTATAAATTAAGCGCTCTGTTCAACTAGAATGCTCTTTAAAAGGTGTGGTCCAATAAATTCAGAATCAAATAATAGGGAGAAAAGGTGTTCAAGTTAGCTGAAAGTATATTCTAGGCACACAATCTCTTCATAAATGGCATTAGTAGGAAGTTCTTTCATGTCAGTTTGGGGGGCAGGGCGTGGGAAGTTTGTAAGTTAGAACAACATAAATCAGGAAATGAGAGTGAGTCACCACTTGGAAGGATGTAAGAAGGGCAAGAGGTGCGCTAAAAATATACAGAAAAAGGAAATGTGCAGGTATTGAAATTCTTATTTACAAGAGAAATCATAGTTAACAATGGGCAAAAGTGAGATGAGAATGTTTATAGCTTGACTTGTTTCACTTCTCCTTAAATCCACAAATATATTTCTACTCTGTAGTAGTAATGTACTTACAATAATATCCAAAGAAAGTGGTAAGGCAAAGAGCAGAGTAGAAATTAAACGGAGTACGGAAAATTTGGTCGAAAATTTGCTTCTCATTTCAATTATCAATGATCTGTGTTCAGTGCATTACCTGAAAAAGGATCACGTTTAAAGATGAAGGCAGCCAGGGAAGCACTGTTCAGTATGGTTTATTTAGCTAAGCAGGAAGATCCTGGCAGAACACAACAGAGGTGGAGCTGCTGTACTCCCCAACCAACCAGGCTGAAGGCTGAAATTAATGTCAGCAGGAGATCATCAAACATGGGACTACACATGTACAGTAGCACCAGGAAGGAAAGCTGTGGACCAAGATGAATTCCTCTTCCTCCTTTGTATCACACCTGCAGCACGCAGATAATGTTCTTGCAAAGCAAGGACAACTTCTTACCTGCTTTGCCAGGTGTCACCAGCAGAAAAATTACAGAGCAAGTGATACACTGGCTTTGGGGCTGGTACTTCTCTTCTGAAAGTCATGAGAGAGCAGAATTCTCTCAGCTAACCGCTCTGCCTTCTCTAGAGGCTGGATGCTCATGCAGTGTCCCTCACTACCTGCAAACTGTTGCATCATGATGCATCTATCTCAGAATGAACAGGGATTAATCACTTGCCTTTTATCTTTCTATGGCAAAAAGGCTGGGAAAGGCTTGCTAACAGAAGCTAATAAGGAAATTCAGTTCAAAGGTGATTTGACACGAGATAGAAGAAAACTGGAGAGTGAGAAGGGTGGAGCCAGTCAGAAGACGAAAAGAAGCATGGATGTTGGTAATGCAGCAGGACACAAACAGTGAGAGCAAAGCTGGGGGACACTGTGAGAAACAACTACCTAGTATTTTGGTACCATGCTGTCATTGGGGAGCATCAGGAGTGAAAACAGAGAGCAAGGAATTTTACCTTCCTACAGCAAATAACCGCAGCTATTACTGCTCTATCTGGGCACAATGCGTACTGTCTCCACTGTATGGAGACAGCAACACACCCTACCAGGGTTGACGTCCCTTCAGTATTATCTGAATGTAATGAAACGGTCACAGCAATTTTTATTAAAAGCCAAAAATACTTCTCTTGTCTAAGCAGACTGTTGTTGCAAACCATGCATTATACAATACCTTCTAAGACAAGATGTGATTTTCAGGCTGTTGCTTAACTTTCCATGACCAGAGTGGTCGTTACACAGATTACTCTGAGATGGTAGTGACTGTATGGGGACCCCTTCCTTTCTTAGGCAGTGAAAATTAGTTGCAGTTCAAACCTAGAGTTCACAGTTGATAAAACCAGCCCCATCCGTGCTAGAGAGATCCCCTGCAGTTCCACCAGACATCAGGTTAGAGCCTGTAATGTCAGAACTGAGCCACTGAGTAACACAAGGCACAAAAGGACACGTTTATAATACAGCCCTGGAAGGTGCACTGGTGGCAAAATGGAAAAACTGGAACGTCTGGGAGAGGACAAGTATTTTTAAGGACTGTGTGCCAACAGTTCCAGAGATAAGAAAAATAAGATAGGATAACTCAACATCCCAACTGTGCAAAACCATTTGTGAAGAGGTTGACACAAGCAGTTCTGCTCAATGGATGTTAGTGCATAGACTGAGTTTGTTCAGTGAGAGGATTGAGTGGAGAACTGTACAGGGAAAATACAAAGACCTCAGATACAGACAGGACAACAAATTCAGGTGAAGGTAGGACCCAGGTATTGCTGGATTTGATAGATGATGGATTTTGTTCACTAAATAGGCATTGCAATAATGGGAAGCAATATTGCTGGGGAACCAGAGAATAACAAATTTAGTAGCTATATTTAAGAATATGCAGTTTCAGACAACCACAAGCCCATTAGTCTGACCTCTGTGTTACACAGGGCTCTAAATCAAACTGCAAAAGAAAGAGTAAAGAATGGAAAAGAAAAGGAAACAGGATAAACTGCAGCAGACTAAATGAGGTCAATTTGATATCTGTATGAAACAAGTTAATTAAAGGTCTAGAGTAAGCAGGCACAATACACCTGATCTACGTGAACTTCATTGAGACATTTAAAGCAATTCACACTGGAGAAGACAGGAGCTAGTTAAATCACAGAGCGAGTAAGGAACTGGCTAATGCAAAGCAGTGTGAGGTGAACAAACTTCCAAATGACATTAATTTTGAGGTATTGCCAATATCTGAGGAAGATCAGAATATTTTGTGGGAATAACTGAATGATCATAAGGCTTAGATAGATAGAAATAATTTAAATGCAAAAGTGTCATATGCAAAAGTGCAAATCATGTCTTACTAAAAAGATAGCAAAAATGACTGCTCCACGCTGACTCATCATCAGCTGAGAGCTAAAAATGATAAAAACGTCTGGGCAAACCAATGTATTGTTAGATCTATGATCTACCAATGTGTTGCAAAAAGAAAATAACCCAAACAAAATAATGCAAGGTTTTATCAGTTATAGCATTTTCAGGGGAGATAAAGATGTGTTAATGCAACTATACAAGTAATTGATGCAATTTCAACTGGAGAATTTTTAATTCCAATCATTCACACTCAAAAAAGACAAAGCGAAACTGGAATGAAGGACAGGAATAAGCCTGTCATACCAAAGAAGACTGAAACAGCCTGCCATGTTTATCTTAGCAAAATGAAGCTTGAAATCGAACATAAATTGAACATAAAGTGGGGTAAACACCATGAAAAGGCTGAACAATCTCTAGTAGCAGAGACAGGGACGTGAAAACAGATATACAAATGCCAAATACTTTTAGACTGCAGATAGGGACTAGATATATCATAAAATGAATAATAAAGGGGCTACTGGGAAATAGAAGAGCAAGATAATGAAATTTCCTGATGACACAAATTTTGAGGCAAGTCAATAAAATGGAGTTTTGGAATAGCCTTCTAAAATTAGATTAGAGGAATAAAAAGGATCAAAATTAAAAACCCTAATGCTTTTAACATAGAACTTCATGAGTTCATGAAAGAAATACTGATACGGTTGACTGAGCTAGCAGGAGACTGGACTGGCTGACCCTTGTAGTCATACATTCTCACATTGCTTCTTTAGAAATAGGTAACTTCATGTTAAAGCCTCCAAAAAGCCATGAGTTACACTGGATTTTTAGAAACACCTGACCATCTAAGATGTTTCTCTTCTGAGGAAAAGAACTAAATGCTCCCAAGCTCACTGCCAAATTTACAAATGACTTCATCATGAGGAAATATATCCATCTTTATTCCATCTTTTTGACAGTTGTAAAATAGACCCAAGGAAGAAAATGAACCTCTTTGCCTCTCTCCATTCTTGATTTGGAGGCCACAAGGAATTAGATATTCTTCCTGTTCCTTGTTAAGTCAATGGGCCACACAGTCCCATAATTTATACCCTTTAAAGGGATTCTGCAATGAAAAATCTTTCCAGGAGCCCCAATGAAGGCCATTATGTGCTCTTAACATGCGATTAACGTATGTTTCAAATTAGTGGGTCTCCTTATTAATGCTCTGTCGTTACGCTTATCTGATGCTTCCTTATACAAAACAATGAAACAAAATAAATGAACCCTTGTTCAGCAGGAGCTGTCAAATTAGAAACGGTTACAAAGTAATAATTAGGGAAAATGGATCACAGTGTTCAGGCTTCAGCAATGATTGTCCCTCTGTGGGCCATTAACAAAATCTAGTCATTGGATCTGCATGCAATTTTAATGAAGCTACAAGTAAACAAACTGCAAAATTATGTGGGCAGGAGTTTGCTTGCTTTATGAGGCAGACTTTCATATGACACTTGTTCTTTTCTCCCTCTTTTCCTACCCTTTGCTTCTCATACCAGGAACTCTGGTTAGGGAGAATTAATTTAAGATTTCCTCTCACACCGTGGTATTTGAAAAATGGTGATGTCTTCTGACCCCTATAGTATAGGTTAGCTGCAGTTGTATCAGTGGGCTAGGCTGTGGGGATTTTATTTATTTGCTTATGAAAATCCAGGAATCACAAGGACGATCTCGAGATGCTGTAACAAACCTACAATTCCCCAGATGAAGCCCAGGGCTCTGGTGCAGGGCAGATGGATGCCAAACACCAGCGAGGAACCAGCTCCACCAGAACACGTTTCCAGAGAGGTTTGCACTGATGCCTCCCCTCCCCATTGCCCCGCGAGAAGAAACTGCGGGCATTTCAGCTTCCAGCGTTTGCAGGAGGAGGGAGGCACTTTGCTCCCTTTCTGTGGTTTGTGGGGTTTTTTGTTTTGGTTTTTTTGGGGGTTTTGTTTGGTTGGTTTGTTGTGGTTTTTTTTTTAAAGAAAGTTGCCGGCAGCCCAGTTTCCCGTTAGCAGTCTGGGGGGGGCGGGGATGCCAGGCTGCGGGGTCCGGAGCGCTCTGGGCGTTGCGGGAGCGGCGCGGCGCTGCCCCATCTGGTGGCCGCGGCGGAGGGGGGACACGCAGGTTGCGCCGGGGGGGTGGGGGTGGGGGGTGGGTTTGTGCTCCCGGGGCCCTCGTTGTCTTTTTAACACTTATCCACAAATTATTTAGTTCGCGGGGGGTCAAAGGGACTTCGGTGGATCTTGATAGTGCTTGAGAGCGTTGACAGAGCTAGTGATTATGCTTTTAGGTTCATTTATTTTCTTGATAAACATCTAAAAAGAGAGATAAACCTCCATGGCTCTTAAGCAGCAATACCATTACTTTCAATACCTCTGGTAGTCCTTCATTTAAAGACTCATAAAACGCTTCTGTCTTTTCCCAGAAATTCCCTTTTGGGAATTTACTGACATATGTAACCTGGCTTCTCCATTCAGGCTGGTGAGCCCCACTGCTTCAGTTTTGTTCGTAAAACATCTGGAATTGGAAACTGTGCTCTGAAAAGGATGTTTTTGGTAGGTTACAACAAAATTAGTTTGTGTCTTGAAAATAATGCCCAGGGAGCGTTGAGGAAGAAGATGTTCCAGTTATGGGGTCTTCTGTCCATCACTCATTTTTGGCAATGAGTGAGCTGACCAGGTCTCTCAGCAGCTCCCATGTTTCCTCCCTAGGACATCCTCAGGCCACCACAAGTTTGCAAAGGTGTCACAGTTAGAGATGTGGATCTGTCCTGTTCCCCTGGGCAAAGGCTGCCCACGTAGAGGGCTTGCTTCCCCCTAAACACATACAGCAAGGTCTGCAAGAGCACAAGAGGCTGAAATTAAGTAGCCCAGGGTTCACATGCAAAGGAACCTATTCATTATCGCTAAATGAAAGTCATTGCTCTCCTTGGCCTACAAAAATATGTTAAGGCAATGAGCCAGGCAGAGAGGCTGTTGCAATGAGAGGGAAGTTGCTGTTGCAGGGATGTGGGGATTTTTTTCCCCAGGTTGTAGAGATCTGTGTTGCAGTGCTATATGGCAGATCACAGCTGCTATGGCAAAGCCAGTGACAAAGCTCTGGAGGTAATATGGGTATGGGTTGACTTTGAGTCACACACCTCAAGTATAATTGCAAGGCATGTAGCAGGTACTGAGATTTGAAGCATATATGCACTGATACCTGCACTGAGCCAGCCAGCTTGTGAAGTTATTAAGTATCCTCTTTTTGTTCTCCATTTTCTTCAGATATTTTTGAAAGGTTTTAGTCTGAGGCAGTCACCTGTAGATATGATGGATGAAACTTATGTTGTCTCTTGTGACAGGAGTCCAAATCTTGAGAGGCAGATGCCTTATGAGAAAAGAAAATGCTTGTCATTGAGTCTCAGTCTCTTCCACCTGATTGCATTTCCGTAATATTTACCTATGAAATGGGTATACAGAGCTCAAACTCACAAGTGCCATTGCCCTGGCCACTCCACATACACCATTGACCTGTAAAGGCCAAGTGCGATTCAGCCAATATCCCCAATGCCTCCAGTTTCAGCATCACATTATATGTTTCCCTGGATCCCCGAGTATGTTCTCTCATGCCATATGATATGACCAGTGCCAGTGGGCTACAAAGCCCATCCCCATTTGGATGATATGTTTCAAAGCCAGATTTGATAACCTAGCCCAAGAAAGAGGATGACTAGACAAAAATAGACTCAATTAAAAATTCCGTAAGTGAATTAGAGCTGTAAAACTGACAGAAAGTTGGAAGCCAGGACTGTGAATCCTTCATACATAACACAAAATTACTTTTATTGATTTATTTCTTCTAAACTCATATTAAGTTAAGTCTTCTTATTTTAAAAGTCAGATATTTTTTCTGTCTTTTTTTGCTGACTGGCTGTTCTGGTTTTGTTTTGTTTGGGTTTTTTTTAATAATTCTTTTATGAGATAAACCTGAAGATCCATTGACATGCTACATTGAACCCACAGCAATAAAGTAGCCTCACAGAAATAACCATCTCTCTGGCACTCAATCCTCCTGCAAGTTTCTTATACAGGAAAATTGTACAAGCATTGGGAAAGACATAGACTTTCCAAACAAGATGTAGACATCAAAAAAACCTAAGAGGGAAATGAAAATTACATTTTTCTTATCTTCGTTTTCTCTTTAGTACCTGTCAAGAGCTTAGGTTAATGGAAACCACTGTCTCAGTTTTTAAAAGGTTTTTCCCCCTCATTTCAGCATTAACAAAAAAACCTAAAATTTGAGGGCAGAATTAGGCAAATTCATTAAAATATGTTCTATACTCAAATAGCCATCAAAATATACACTCCTCTAATATCACTCATGTTAAACCTGGAAGATTCCAAGTTTGGGGGCAAGTCCTGTCCTCATCCTAACCCTGCACTGAGACCCAGCTGTGCATCAGGACCCTCAGCACCTCTCTTTCCTTGTCCTTTTTTGCATTTGGTGGGAAGGAGGATGGCCAGGTGGGATAGGAGCTGTTACAGCTCCCAACGTGGACCACCAGAGGACCATGAAATTGGGGCAAGATGCAGTGCTCTCCCACAACTCAGTGCTTATACAGCCACCAAGACCTACTTCAGGATCAAGACAGCTCAGCCCTGGCCAGAGACATGATGTGCCTTGAGTCAATTCCCAGTCAGACCATTTCACAGAATGGTCAGGATTGGAAGGGACCCCTGGAGACCATCTAGTCCAAGCCCCTGTTAAAGTAGGTTCACGTAGAGCAGGTTGCACAGAATCTCATCCAGGTGGGTTTTGAATGTCTCCAGAGAAGGAGACTCCACACCCTCTCTGGGCAGCCTGTGCCACTGCTCTGCCACCCCCAGGGTAAAGAAGTTCTTCCTCATATTCAGATGGAGCTGCCTGTGCTGCTGTTTGTGCCCATTGTCCTGTCGCTGGGCACCACTGACAAGAGCCTGGCCCTGTCCGCTTGGCACAGGCAATTTCCTGTGTGCCAGTTTGCTCCTGCAAACTCCTCTTGAACCCCTTAAGATATTTGTGCGCATTGATAAGGTCCCCTCTTGGTCTTCCCTTCTCCATCAGAACAGGCCCAGCTCTCCCAGCCTTTCCTCACAAGGGAGAAGCTCCAGTCCCCTCATCATCCCCTTCACAGCCCTCCGCTGGGTGCTCCCCAGTGGTTCCCTGCCTCTCCTGAACTGGGGAGCCCAGCACTGGACACAGCGCTCCAGGTGCGGCCTCAGCAGGGCAGAGCAGAGGGGCAGGATCACCTCCCTCCACCTGCTGGCCACATTCCTCCCGATGCCCCCCAGGACCCCATGTGCCTTCTTGGCCCCCAGGGCACACTGCTGGCCCATGGGCAGCTGTCCCCCAGCACTGCCAGGCCCTTCTCCCAGAGCTGCCCCCCAGCAGGCCAGCCCCAGCCTGTGCTGGTGCGTGGGGCTGTGTTGCAACACAAACAAACTAGTAGGCTGCAACAAGGCTTTACCATTGGTCAGAGTCTACTGTCTGTACTGTAGCTCCTTCCTCCAGAGATCAGACCACACCACTGCTCCTCCATCCAACCCCTCTACCATAATCCTCAAGGCTATTTAACCCCTTAGCAGGAACGAGCTACAGCTGCACATCATCCATGTCAATCAACCCACTGCCTCTGCGGCAAGGCCACAGCTGCATGTTATCAATGCTGATCAACCCACTGCCTTCATCCCTCTACAGGGCTGTCCCTCCCCAGGGTCAGGATCTTATGCTTGCCTCTGTTGAACTTCATGAGGTTCCTCTTTACCCAACTCTGTAGCCTGTAACTTGTTTCATGTGAAGAAATATGAAAGCATGTCTTGCATTATTTCAGTATCATTGGGCAGACTTATTCCCACCACAAGATAAGTAATCCTCTTCTGCTGGTGAAGATAGTCTTCTTTTTGTTATCAGTACTATTTTTTCTAGAAAAACTGATTAAAAAGTCACTCAAGTGTGTCTGGAACTGGTATCATACACATAAATTCAACTGCAGGGAACTTGTGCATATTATTAAATTGCCTTCACCCACCAGGGATTCCTACATCTACAGAGAAGAACCATCCAGTGAAAGATGTAGCAAATATATAATCTTATCACATCTCAGCTTTCACTCCTAATATGCTACATGACCAGCTGTAAAGACAGAGAATGAAAAAATTCAACCGTTCCTATATCATCTGAGCAACTTCTCTCTTTTGCCATAACTTTGTTATTTTCTCACAAACCATTTCTAGGAGATAAAAAGATGGTGCTTCAAAACATGTATTTCTTAACTTTATTGTTAAAGGAAAACAAACTGAAAAGATTCTTGTGTCATGGGCCTGTACTGATGCACTGTATCATTAAAGGTTTGTTTTGGATTGCTGTGTGAAAACAAGTATTAGGAAAGGCAGCATAGCACAAATTCTGGTTCCTTTTTCAAATCTGCTTTGCTTTTGTTTATAATCCACAGTCTCTAGTAGCAACAGAAGGCCCCATTCCCTGCAGGAAACTTAGAACAAAAGCATGGGTCTTGTACAGAATATTCCATGAGAGTTGTTTCTGTTGCTTTCTGGTGGAGATGTCTGTGCTTTCACAGTTGTATGAAGGCAGACTTCTCTTAAACATATCACTGTCTGTTTCCAATACAAGGTGTCTCTTTGTAACTGACAGCTAAATAAACCATTTGGTATTGCTGTTAACTTAAAACCTGCTGCTGATCACCTGGTAGGAAGCAAGTCAAATTCTACATGCTGGGTTTTTTTAAGTAAGAATTTCCAGTTATGGTGCTCTCTACAGCACTCGTTGAGCAACCATGTGCCCACAGAGCACCAGCTTAAATACCCTGTTTTTCTTTACTAGTTAACTCTTTCTTGGGCTAAATTATTTATAGAATATTGTGTCTAAGTAGACTTCATATGAAAGTGAATTCCCACTGAAGCAGAAGAATATGGGATATAAAAAGTGAGATTAATATATGGCACACAGACAATTTGCTGACAACCTGATGGATGACTTGATTGCTGCTTTGGAGGAAATAATGTTATAGGACTAAATTCAGAATGTAAGTAAGCCTGGAGGCCATCTAATTTACTGTGGCTTACATCAATTCTAAGCAAAGACTGGAGGCACTGTGCATAGATCTTCCAAATTCTCTCTTAGTTTTATCTCTACCTGAAATTTCCTTAAAGGCAAGAGGTATGTATACTTACCTTCCTATACATGTAATGAATTCCCTAATTTCTTGCCACCATGGGGCAGCAAATTTGCCAAAGACTTATGGACTAAACTCAGTTGGAAGAATTACACAGAGAATTATAGGAATTAGAATTCTTAATAAATTCAATACATTTAAATCCATAATTATAAGAACTACAAAGAACTACACAAAGGGGAACACCCAGATCAGAAACTCTTGATCTGAAAATGAAAATAAGCACAGAGATTCAGCTACCTTGGTGATGAAGCTGTTGGTTTCTGGCAAGCTTTGGCAAGTCTGAAACCTTGGTAAATGGCAGGTTATCATCCTCTTATATGGCTTTAGACCTTCCATAAGCTCCCTAAGGCCCAGGCACCACGCACACATAGAGTTGGAAATGCAGTGCATGAAGATGGTTGTAAAAAGCTGCTTGCTGCACAGAGGTTGGTGCAACATGAGGTGGCATCTACTGTGCCTTTTGCAAGCAGAAATTCCAACAGGAGAGCTGGTGGGTTGGTCTTCCCCAGAGCAGACAGGCAAGCTCTGTCCTTGTGCAGGAGGTAGTACCTTCCCTTTTTCCCCCTTTGCAAAAGATGGCCTGGACTGGAATTGCGCACTCTTCCTTCACGGAGAGTTTAAAAAAAAAAAAAAGGGATTTAAGAGGAAGAGTCCCTTCTAATATTTTTGACTGAGGCAAAATCCCAAAACTTAAATGCTTGAAGATCTAAACATAATTACCTTATCTTTGGGGTCAGTGAAAGTCAAGTCTGGGTCCAAATTCACCCCCATGCCAGCCAGAACTCTGCATCCCTAAACACCTAAATTATGGCCCCAAAACCCCAGGTCAGGCATCATAGTCTGAGTCATCTGTGCTCTCATCCATTCAGCAACAAAAAAAGGAAAATACTCCTTAAAAAATGTTCATCACCCCCAACAAACTGGTGTGTTTGTGTTGCCAAGCAACCATGCTGCATCTCTGCACCTCTGAGACCCACAGGTCAAAACCCAATGTCAACAGGAAAGTTGGAGAGTCCAGTCAGGATTACGACAGATGAATATTGATAAGGAAAAAAGACAGAAGAGGGTATATATCTGCAGCCCTGTTTTTTGAATTAATACTGTTCTCGGTGGGGCTACCAGTATAAGAGCCAGGTATTTATTGAAAGCTCAAGACAAATATGGGTGGTTTTCAACTTGCAAAGACTTGGTTATTCAATTTGCAGGTCAAGCAGATGTTTTGCAGCTACTGTAGAAACACATATAAAATCTCCGAAGAGCTGGGTCTTGGCCTTCGCTGACTTATTCCAGAGGGAAGCAGCACAGTTTTTCACCAGTAACAGTGAATACATTCCCTTCTCTTCCCATGTTAATGCATTTTATTCATGTATCTTCTTGCCAAATGTTTTAGGTAGGGCCATGCTCTCCTAGAACATCAACTATTTATGAAGACAGATGACCCAGTATAATCTACTCTGGTAGATTATAATCTTACTACTGACAGATTATACCATCCCTTTGCAGCTTTCTTGGGAGACAATCAGGTCTAAGGCTGAGCGGAAATGGAGGAAGGGATAGATGGAGATTGGATTGCCTGCTGAACCATGCCTCTGCCATGCCATTCATCAGAGAAGAAGTAGCAGCTTGGAGAAACACGGTAGGCTGGGGGAAGGTTACAGTGAGGCAAGTACAAAGTGGGTACCATTTAAGTAACCAGTGTAACTGGCTCTTCTCCAGAATAGCCCTTGAAGGACTTAAATGAAAATAGGAACTGCACTGGGAAAACCATGTAAGCTCAGGGAATTTCTAAACTAATAACTAAGCACAAGGAGATTAGAAAGTCAGATAATTTAAGAGAAGAGGGAGAGAGGGGAAAGCAGACTAACACATTTCTGCATTAAAGCTCCCAGCGTTTGCTCACCACCCTTATGAGCAACACACTGGATTTCACCAAGTAAAAGAATCACAGCAGTTTATCAGGCAGATGTGCTTTTATCACAAAATCTCACTAGCAAGATGAAAGTAGGTGAAGGATAGAGCAGCTGGATAACACAGCAACATCATCTCTGTCAGCAGTGGAGCAGGATTAACCAGAGGGGTGAAGATTTCTAACAAAGATCACAGTGCGGCTGATAGTGCATTTGCTGTGAATGCAGTACAGAAGCGATGTGGAAACCAGCAAAGCAGTTCAAAGAAAGATGCAGCCATTACTCACAGATCTCTGAAATAACAAAAAGAGAGAACAAGATGAAAGTAATGCAGGCCAGGGAGGAGGCAAAGACAATTCTTGAGGTGGAGATAGCCAACATGGGCAAAAATATTAGTCACAGGGTCAAAGAAAAACATGTTGTGTTTCATTTTGCAAATCACATACAAAATCCGTTATTGAGAAACAAAGTAAAACTTTTAAATACTATGTTTGCAAGTTCAAGCATGATCAAACATATCTTATGGTAAAAATCTAAGTTACTGAAAAAGTGATTTGAAATAATCATGCAAGCACAAGAAAGCTATTAAGCTCTTGATACCTTTGGCAAAGAGGGCAATAAGGGCATATCCAATTTAGACTACAAACACAAAGAACCATCGTATTTTAGACTGCATTATATATTGCCTGTGGAGTGATTTATTTCATTGAGATATTGTAGCAGGTGAGATTGTAGCAAAACAGGGGATCACTCTCCAGACAATGCTGTTGCCCCTGTGTGTAACACACCACGTTTGCACATTTCTTATGCTTCCTCATCAATAACTTCTTGTGTAATTAACCAAAACTGGTGAGGCATGTGCTCAAATTAGACAGCTTCAAAGGCAAAAAGATTTGCTTTGGTCAGCGGTCCCTCGCCAGTGATCTCTCTGGTGAAATGAAAGCACTCTACAGCTGAGAGGCAGCAGTTAAAAAGATGTCAGGGTTACTCCCCCCATACCCAAAGTCACAGGTAATTGTCTTTAACACTGAAAGTCTATAAAAACCGGCATGGTTCATGCAGTGCAGTTTTTGGCTCTGAGACCTTGTTTTCCTCTGTTGTGGTCTTTCATGTCCTAATTTTTATTCTCCCTAAACCTGTCCTGCCTGAGCAGACCACCTCAGGCAGCAGACAGGCAGCATGGTCCTGCACACCAGGTCATGCTTGGCAAGTCTCCTCCTGGGAGAGGGCACAGGCTCAGGAGGGCTTTACTACTGCTGTAGTATTTGAACAGATCACTGATTGGAAAGCACCTGATTTTGGCTGCTTTTCCTCTGTCCCTGGCACATGTGCTCCCTCTTGTTTACTGCTGGAGGACACCAGCTTGCTGGCAGAGCTAGGCAAACAGGTTTGTGCACTTGAGGATCTGAAGGACCTTCGAAGAGTTACAGGTGATGTAGTTTTGAAACTCATTGATCTGTGGAGACCAAATATGTTCTGCCATGTAGAAAAATCAGAAAATCCTCATATTTATACTCAGCCTGACTGAAAAGGCATGCCATGCTGCCCATGGGGGATTTCACATAGCCATTTCATCCCCTGGAGACACTGCCCAAGTTACATTTTTTTAAAAAGCTTATAGCTATTTGGAGAAGAGGTTTAACTGTGAGGGAAATGAACATTAGCAGGGTACTGGGACATTACCTGTTGTTGCAAGTAAAGCTCAGATAAACTGTCTGTGTCCCAGTCTGTGAAGCCTTTTCCAGCTCCTCAGCTAATGGATAGTCACTCTGATCTCACCGTTAGGAGCTAGCTATGTGGCATTACAACTACAGAGGTGCAGTTCGTGCCACTCATGCCCCTTGTTCCTTTTCCACTGACACCAGGGTGCCCCAAGACACAGCTCTCCCATCCCAGAGCAGCAGCCAAATGCCCAACAGGAGCCCCTCCAAGGTGGGACTGTGGCAGAAAGCCCCGAGCATCTGCCTGCCACCCCTCTGTGACAAAAATAAGATGAACTGGGGGAGAAGATCCAGAGGCTGCCCTGGCACAAAAGTCCACCTGCTCTCCAAAGACCCTCATTAGAAATTTTAGACAATTGAATAGATTTTTGTCACTGGCTGGATAAATATCAGGCCTCGAGAATGTCAAATATAATATGGCTGTTGTGACAGCTGCAGATGCACATTGTGTCCAAAGCTGAGCTTACTTAAAAGTAAGTGATTTTGTTTGACATCTCCATTTCTGTTATAAATTGCAGGAAGAGTGGAATGTAGATAGCTGTCAGGGAGCAAGGTCAGCACCTAAAGAATAGCTATCAAATATCCAAAATTATGTGATTACAGAGTGTGCCTCCTTGAGAAGGAAATTTCTCAATATTCTCAAGTATTTTGGGAGTATTTTAGAAGCAACTCAAAGGCTTTCTGTCTCACTCTAATGCTCCACATGTGCTGCCTTTCTTGGCATTGTCCTACAGCTTGATGTCCCCTGGAGAGCGGGCTGGGTTTGCTAGGTGTAATAGATCAGACCTGCCAACATATGTTGAGATAGCAGGGTTTCCACACTTCCTCTTAGAAGCAAGGAGGTGGGTGTAGGAGAAGCTCTCTATTCACTTACAGGGAAGCTGTTCTTAAGCAAAGCTAAGAAAAACTTGCAAAATATTTAGTCTGAATATTACTACAAATGTTCAAATTATTTACCTCCAACATAGCGTCTCTTTTATATGTTCCCTTTCCACAAATACTCATAAAACAGAGTTTTGCTGGCACAGCTATTTACAGGAAAAGAATATCAATATAACATGCATGAATATTCACATAGTAATAACATTTTACATTTACAAGCACCAATCTATACACCAACACATTCATTAAACCTCATGAAAAAAACACTGCCATGTGACTTATCCAGCCAATTGCAGAAAGCCATCGCATCTTAAGTACCAAGTGTTCACAAGGTACTATAAATGAGCAGTCCAAAGAGACAAATCCATTAACATTTGTAGAATGCTCTGACTAATGCACAATTTTAATGAAATGGGTTTGTGCAGTTATTTTTATTAATGACATTTATGAATTAGAATGCTTCTGCAGATGCTGTAGCAGTAGAGAAAACTGCTATCCCGCAAGCAGAGAAACAGGTTATGGTCACAGAATAAATTGGTATGTAATATTATTATTCTCTGTAGTTTTATTTTCACTTTATAGTAGCACCTGCGATGAAATACCTTCCAACTGTTAACAATGTTTCTTGACTTCCAGAAGGCATAAACCCTGCCAATCTCATACAATATCTGAAACTTCTGGTGTATTTTTTGTATGAAAGGTAGGGATTTTTTAAGCTAGTGTCTTCACCATAATCATTATAGTATTTTAATATCATCAAAACATCAAATGTACACCCAAAATAGGGCTAGACACAAATATTTTTGGCACTTTATTCTTGAAACATGCATTTCGCTGAGGCAGGACATACAAGCAACACAACTCAGTAGCAATAAAGGGCTCAGTCCTGCAGCGTGCTAAAGGACATTGTAATGGGTAAGGAGATTTTGAAGCAATTTTATATACAACCCTGCTATCATCCATTTATTCCTTGATGCCAGCTTAATTCCTATCTGAAGTGCAGGTAAGAGCCCTGGCTGATAGGGATTTCCAGGGAAGTCTTGCAGAGGTAAAGCTCTGAGCTATTGCATGTAAAAGACCAGGTTATTGGAAGGTAAGTTTTCTGTTGGTTTTTGAAGAAAATAATTAAAGTGAACATATAATAAAACTAGAGAGCTTGTGCATATATATTGAAGATAATGAACAGTATTTGGAATACTGTCAATAGTTTTTAAAAAAACAAACTTTAAGACCATAAAACTGCCTATTCGTTATGTAAACTCCAAAATACACCTAATATGAATACTTACTGTCAGTTAATAGCCACTTCCCCTTAACTAAAGCAAAACCTGATTTTACATGGATCTTTCCTCTATTAATTTTCTTTCTCCTCTACCCTGAACAACTGATTGTCTTTTGCAGTCCCCAGACCTCTTCTCTCAGAGCAAGCTTTGTACAGGAGCCCTGGTCCCCTGGAAATTAAAGCACATACTCCTTTGACCTTCATTCATCAATGCATGCTGTTCTACAGTATTTTTAACTGCAATAATGCCTCAGAACTTCCCATTTCATGTTAGCACGACATTTCCTACACAGCCTTCCTTCCCACTTTTGGAGTGAAATGGAAACTCTGTATCTGAAGACCTAACTCCCTATTTCCACCCATGGATCATCCGTTGAGGATAGCAGATTTGTTCCTTGGGGTTTATACATTCCAAAAGAAAAAAGTCTGTATTATATTGCTAGAGCAATGAACTTAGTCTTGTGAATTTAGCCTTTTGCTGTTTTGTTTGTTGTGAAGCCAAGTGTCATGGTTTAACCCTAGCTGGCAACTAAGCCCCACACAGCCACTAGCTCACTCCCCCTCCAACGGGGTTGGGAGGAGAATGGGAAAGGGAAAAGTTAGAAAACCAACAGACTGAAATAAAGATGGTTTAATAGGTAAAGAAAAAGCCATGTGTACAAGCAAAGCAAAACAAGGAATTCACCGCTTCCCATTGGCAGGCAGGTGTTCAGCCATCCCCAGGAAAGCGGGGCTCCATCTCATGTAATGGTTACTTGGGGAGACAAAGGCCATCACTCCAAACATCACCCCATTCCTCCATCTTCCCCCAGCTGAATATGATGTCATATGGTACGGAATATCCCGTTGGTCAGTTGGGGTCAGCTGTCCGAACTGCATCCCTTACCAGATTCTTGTGCCCCCCCCAGCACGATCGTGGGGTGGGGTGAGAGGCAGAAAAGGCCTTGATGCTGTGTAAGCTGCTCAGCAGTAAAAAAGACATCTTTGTGTATCAACAATGTTTTCAGCACAAATCCAAAACATAGCCCATACTAGCTGCTATGAAGAAAATTAACTCTACCCCACCCAAAACCAGCACAACAAGGAAGAGAGGGATGGATTTTCTGGATTTCATTAACTTGTAGAAAAGTTACAGTACCATTTTACTCCCAAGGAGTTATTTTTCTACCTAGTGCACAGCCAGTATGTTTTTTCTCTTCATCAGATCAGCTTTCAGTCCCACCACATTTAATCAGCACAGTCGTATTTTAAACTTTGGGATAGCTTTGTAACTTCTAGAGAGCACAGCTAAGAGGCGGGTAAGATTCCTTACCACCTTTTGGTCCAACAGTTGCAGAATTCCCAACATTCAAGACTGTCAAATAAATATGGATGTCCATCTGCTCTGGTCTTCTTTCTGAATTTTGTTTTGGGGTTTTTTTTTTGTTTAGCTCAGGGATGGAGCAATAAGTGTGATGAAGCTCAAATGGGACAAAGCCAGCATGGTATCACCTTCAGAGTGCCAGGAAACATGTAATTGTTTCCCGCCTCGGTCCAGATACTGTTTCAGGAGTAAAATGTCATATTGAGAATACTTTAATTCTTAAGCTAGCTTCTGGGTTCTGAGGGATCACAGCTCTCACATGAGTGAGATCCTTGTTATCACTATAAACAATTACTTCATCAATATTTGCTTTGCCAAAGTTTTACGTGTCTCTTAATTTATTTACAAGCCTCTGAAAAGTGTCTATAACCTTAAATACTTAGATCCCCTGGAGAACGGTGAAAGAAAATTTAATTGGGTAGCACTGCCTAAGGCTGTTTGCCAGGACTCTGTAGAACGGTCTACTGAGGTTACATATTTTGCTCTTCTTAGTCTGTCTGTCATTTAATTTATTCCTGGCATTGGGTAGACATCCAGTACTGTAACAGTGCCTAGCTCCCTGTAATAAATACAGGATCTCACAGTCTAGCTTTGTGTCTCACACAATGGCAATGCGGGGGCCGTGTGATGGACAGATGACTTCCACAGCCAAGGTGTCAGTCTGCACTGTCCTCTACACCTCATTTGGGTCCCTTGTGATGTGGAAAGTAAGCAGAAGCTGTCCTGTGTTTGATCCTTGCACAGGATTGATTTTTGGAGAACACAGGCTTGAGATCTCTCTCTCAGCTTTGCTTTCTGCTCTGGGGATAGATTGTCATACACAGCCACTGCACTTAAAAGGATCTTTGTCTGACCAGTGTGGTGGCTTGACCATGGCTGGATACCAGGTGCCCACCAAAGCCGCTCTATCACTCCCCCTCCTCAGCTGGACAGGGGAGGGAAAATAAAACAAAAGTATCGTGGGTTGAGATAAGGACAGGGAGAGATCACTGACCAGTTACCATCACAGGCAAAACAGACTCAGCTTGGGGAAATTAGTTTAATTTATTACCAATCAAACCAGAGTAGGATAATAATAAATAAAACCAAATCTTAAAACACCTTCCCCCCACCCCTCCCTTCTTCCCAGGCTCAATTTCACTTGCGATTTCTCTGCCTCCTCCACTCCAGCAGTGCAGGGGAACTGGGAATAGGGCTTGTGGTCAGTCCATCACATGTCTCTGCTGCTTCTTCCTTCACCTGGGGAGGCTCCTCACACACTTCCACTGCCTCTAGACTGGGGTCCCTCCCACAGGAGACAGTCCTCCACAAAATTCTTCAATGTGAGTCCTTCCCACAAGCTGTATTTCATGAACTTCTCCAGCGTGGGTCCCCCCCATGGGGTGCAACCCTTCAGGCACAGACTGCTCCAACGTGTGTCCCCCATGGGGCCACAGGCCCTGCCAGGACCCTGCTCCAGCATGAGCTTCCCACGGGGTCACAGACACCTTTGGGCACCCACCTGCTCAGGTGTGGGGTCGTCAACAGGCTGCAGGTGGGGATCTGCTCCACCATGGACCTTCATGGCTTCAGAGGGAATCTCTGCTCCATGATCTTCACCACAGGCTGCAGGAGAATCTCTGCTCCGATGCCTGGAGCCCCCCCTGCGCTGACCTGGGGGGCTGCAGGGATGTTGCTCTCACATAGTCTCATTCCTCAATCCCCACTGCAATTGTGCCGGGTTTTTTTTCTGGTTTCTTAAATATGTTATCCCAGAGGCACTACCACTGTCACTGATGGGCTCGGCCTTGGCCAGTGGTGGGTCCATCCTGGAGCCGGCTGGCACTGGCTCTGTCAGACACAGGGGAAGCTTCTAGCAGCTTCTCACAGAAGTCACCCACGTAGTCCCTCCATTACCAAAACCTTGCCACACAAACTGAGTACACCCGTAGTGGGATCCTCTGAAGGACAGTTAGCTTTTTAAACCATGTTGATCCTATCACTGGGAAGTTTATAACATTTGCATCATAGCTTTGGATCTTCTGACCAAATTTTCACATCCCTAATATACAGGTAATATTTCCTGGATGCCCAGCTACAAGAAGGTTTCTCAGAATAATCTGAAACTTGTTTGTGTACAAGGAAGAAAAATACAATGTTTTCTTAGTTCATAAGGTCTGAAATGAGGAAAATAATAGATTCCACAATTCAATAGCATATTATGGTTTTGGGTGCAAGTTCTCTCTTGCTATTCCTAACTATTCCTACTTCCTTACTTCTAAGAAAGAAACAGTGTAACATGAAATATTTAGTGATTTCCTTATAGGATACAGCATCTTTTTATTCTTTTCCTTTTTTCAGCTTTTTCCTCGACCTTGAAGGCTGACTGAACTTCTTTCTTTCCTCCTTCAGTGTTTCAAAGAAGCAGTTTCAGCAGATGCTGTCCATGAGTACAATCCTCTGTATCTTTGCATACAGAGGGACATATACTCTTCTAGTCTATTATCATGGACACACAAAGTACCAGATAACTCCGATCCAAAACAGACTCTCAGATGTCAGGTCCTGTAAGCATTGTCTTCTTCCATGCCAGAAAGCAGGAAAGTTTTCTTCCAGACTTAAAGAGTCATTGATATCATGATAGATGCAATATTAGCATCAGAAACTGTGACCTCTGTTGCTCCACATATATTTATTCCTGTCTTCAATAGAGTCAATTTGAAAAATTTATCACGGAACTTGAGAGGAATCTCATTGTGGACTGTAACTGTTATACCAGCTCCAGTTCTGCAAGGGCAAATCTTTCAAAACATGCTGGAGAGTCTGATTTTTATCTCTGCACATTGTTATTGACTGTGATGAGTTTGAATAAATATGGATGTTCCCTTTCCATTACCTTTCCAATTAACCAATGAGACAAGGCTAAATGTGGCCAACCTCCCCCCAAAAACAAACAAACCAACCAACCCACTGGATGTATATGCCTTTGCAGTTTTCCCTTCTCATTTGACTAATTCTATCATTCCACTAGCATCATTTCCTTAGTTGTAGTTTCTTAGTGGAGTATAATATGGAGATTAGAAACACTTTTGGTAGAATCTCAGTACTATATTTATCTTGACAAAACCCATGTGAGGTCAGGAAATGCCCACTATAGCCCTGGCAGATGCGGAACTGAGACACAGAGAAGCTAAATGTTTTTTCTCAGATTACAAGAGATGTCTGTGGCAGAGTGGGGCACAGATCCCTAGATTAATGCCCTTACTAGTGAAATGCCTTTCCTTTGTCACGACTGATCATTTGAATAGATAGTGAATTCTTGTTTCCTTCTAAAATATGTTGACAATATAAAAATTATTTCTCATTTTCACTCACACTGCTGAAAAACAGTATGGACATTCATGCTGCAGGATCTTGGTACAACAAGCTCAGAAAGGCTGAGCATCACTGTGAGAACCAAGACATGGTCATGGCACACCCATCAGCCTCTTTCCTGAGAGGTCACCGAGAAGGGTATTTTTGTAACATGAGAGGTAGGCAAAGAAGTATCTTGCTCACGGACACATACAGAATTCAATATTCAGTTAAATTCAGTTATTAATAAGAAATATGAAGAAAAGGGGAAGTATCAATGGGTATACTGTGGAAAATACACTGAAATCTGTCATTTCTGCTGCAGTTGAAATCTGTTGCTAAAGTGCCCTGACAAATCATGTTATGTATTGACAAAAAGTAACACTTCTGTTCTGTGGCATCTGCTGAAAATGAGGAAAGCATTGGATTTTGCATTTAGGCTGCAAATACATTTAGGATGAAGGATTTTCTTTTGCTGCTTCAAATATTATTTTTAAAAAAGCCACCTTAGCACCTGAGGGCTTTTCCTGCATAGCTATGGTTTTTAGTACATCCTTTAGATAGACTGGAAGAGGAGCATGGTCTGCTCAAAGCCACATATTGAATAAGTGACTCAAACTAGATTAAGATTTAGGATCTTTTTTATTTCTACTCTGTCATACTATTGCCCACAGGAGCTCCACTGTATTTTTGGTGAGAGACTAAGACCATCTCTGGATTAGCTAGCATTAGTTGTTTAAACTTCATGAACATACTGTATAACATTAACACATCAGCCTTGTGGTTTTCACTGCATCTTACTAGTGGAAGCACCTCTCACAATAATTTTTGTGGGTTAAAGGAATTTTTCCAACATTTCTTCAATATTTTTAAGTCCACTAAGGGAAATAGGACTTCATACACCCTCCCCTCCCCCTAAGAATATGAGTCAAATTTTTAAAAATTTAATCTGAATTCTATGCATTTTAAGCAAAAAAATACTGCATTTGTGAAATTTAACTTTTGCACTTACCAATGGATATTTGAAACAATGATGCCATCAGTCTTTATTGGGTTTATAAGAGATTATTGATATTGCAAAAACAACCCTCTTAAGCACTCATTGACTTCAGTGGAAGTGTAAGCACTCCGTGTAGACTGGCAAGGATACTTGGAGGTCTTGCGAAAATCAAACAGTGCTAGTAGCCTCAGTGCTGGTTTTGTGGATATGAGTGTACCATTTCTGAAACTTCAATTATTTGCATCTATCCAATATGTTGTATGTTTTTATGATGTGTGGTTTCAAGTCACGATTAGACAGGCATGTAGTCCTCTCTGATCTCTCTCACTACAGTTATGTAGTATTATGAAAATAATTTAAATACCACATTCAAAAACACTATGTTCCAAAAATAGTGGTAAAGCCTAAGATTCCCTTTCTTAACAACAAATCCAGAAACTATTTTTCAATAACACAGCTAGTAATAATCTGGTTTTTGTTTTCTGTTCAGAAACATCTTGAAAATTATCTTTTGTTAGAGTAGATTTTTTTCAAGTTCTGAGACTTTCTTTAGTCAGTAATTCACAAAAATGAGGGGGGTTTCCTTTCCTTTGCTGTTTTCCCTAATTATCACAGGGCAAATGAGGCAAAGAAAAAAGAAAAACTATAGATGAAGTTCTAAAACACTAAAAGAATAGATATTCTGCTTTTCAAAAAACAAAAATATTATTTCTATTTTTATTTTTTGTTTTCTCAGTGATGAAATTCTAACACTTCAAAAGTTTTAAATTTTTTTGAAATTTTAAAGATACTATTTTTATGCTACCCAACACAATTATAATTTACATCTTATTTGTGATGAAAAGAGAGGTTTGCTTTTGATTTCAGGACTTTGTCCAGTCTTTCAAGCAAGCTGTGAGATCAGTGATGAGGCAAGAGCTTCTTGTTCCATCCATTCCTTCTTCCCTTAATTTTTTTTCTGTCAAAAGAATAGAGTACCTATGGGGGTTGGCAGGGAAAGAACAAAAAGTAAAGCTCTAGTAGGATTTCCAAGACAGACCCTAACTGTAGTGAATTCCATTCTTTCTTACATTATCAATTAAAGGCTCTTTTAATTAGCTTACCACAACCTATGCAGTGGAATGTGCCATTCAGAGGGTGGGTTTCTAATTAGTGATGAGGTTTGCTGCAGCATCTGCTGTGCAAACCCCAGGAACAGTGACATGCCCTGGCACTGGGAGAAAAAAGAACACATCCACCATACAACCGACAGCAAGATCAGAAATCAGTAACACATGTAAGTGTCTTTCCCACAAAGCATTTAGATTCAGGTAGGGTCCAAGAATTGGCATTGTCTAAATATCAACTATCCACTTCTTGCTCTTCCACGTTACAGCCTTTCACACAATACAGGATCAGAGTGAACCAGATCTGTCTCTATTTGAAGATGCATGCTGTTGCTCACTAAGCTTTGTTGGGTCCAAGGTGGAAGGACAAGATAAAAGCCTTCAGATTTACATGTTGCACATGGCTGCTGAATGAGATTTAGCAACCAACATTCCACTCGTCTTTGATCTGCTGCAGGTACAGCAGAGCTAGCTGATCCATCAGTTTGAGTCATAAGTGGTTGTTGGCTTGCATAGCTCCTGCACGAGTGAAGGTTTCCCTGTGAGCAGCAATATTTGCTGAGCTCATGGCCGGGGAGATGGTAAAGGCGACGGTCTGAGCCTGACAGTTAATAATGAGCTGCAATTCATAGGTGAAGCAAGACCACCCACTTCGGTTACCTGTCACCCAAAATGCTCTGCTTACCATTAGTGGCTGGGGTGCTCTTATTTCCACCTCAATTTCAAATAAAATTGATTACCCTCTGTTCCCACTGTAACAGGCATTTCATCCTGTTATATTTACAGTTAAAGGTCTCTTTTTGTTTTCACTGCTCAGCAACTTTTCTCCTATTTTGCTCATAATGATATTAAATAATTACAACTACCAGAAGCTTTTTTATACAAACTTTTCTCTGATTTATAACACAAGGTTATGTCCATAGGCAACTGAGGGTAAATGGATCTGTAAGCGCAGCAAATCTGGAGGTAAGCATCATGAGTATGTTGATGAGGTTGAAATCTTTCTGATACCAACATAATTGAAAACACCTCAAAAAGAGAAAATGGAAACGTTTTGCATACTCTATTTTGAGGCATCTCTACTTTCCCCTTTCTGTCCCTCCGTGCTCACACAAGTTTTACTTTTGAATCTGCAGGCACAGTAGTGCCGTTTTCATCACTGTGATAGTCAGTGGCTATGGAATGGCAATTTACATCACACTGGTATTTTGTGGGAAGCAAACAACTCTTCTTTATGAAGAACTTGCTCCATTAATAAGTTCATATTTAATATCCTCCCTGCCTATATTAACAGGTGTATTAAAAATTTAATTTCTGTTGCAGTGCAACCTATGCAAAGTTGGTTAATTTACAACCATTTGTATTTAAAAAAATATTGGGGCTAGAGTAAGGAAGGTATACTCCATCAAAAATACCTCCTAAGACATGAACATTAATAACATTTATATTTGGGTGTTGTTTTTTGTTGTTGGTGTTGGTTTGGGCTTTTTTTGCTGTTGCCAGTACCACACTCTCTCTTTGCAAGCACATTACCCTATTTGCAGTGCTCTTTGCTGCACCAGAGTAACATATCTGACATGATTTGAGATAGCTAGCACAAATAACACCACTTCAGGTTATTAACTGGCATCAATAGTGTTGGACTAAGAGTGCTCCTTTTTTTGCTATCCTGAATACAGATATTACAGGTATCTTGCAGTCACTAATTTGCTACTGCTAACAGCATGGTTACAGAGTATCTTAAACACTTTCTTTTATGGCAAATATCAGAAACAACAAGCTACTTGCAAAGATCCAAGAGCTGTGTCTTTTGTGATAATTTTGTTTCCTCTAGTCTTTACAATTTCACTTTAAAGCCCAATATAATAGACTCACTTCTCAGCTACAGCCTTGAGAAGAAAAAGGGATTCTGACCTCCCAAGTCAGCCCCGTGTGATCCAGTGTAAGAGTCAAAGGACATTACCATGGATACTTGATCCTTGGTGACTAGGGAAAGAGAGACATTGCCTTTGAATCAAAAACCTACAGCAAGGTTTAAAGCTAACTTCAGAGGAATCTGGGAAAGCAAACAAGTCTGCTGTGAATAAGGATTCATTATTTTTTAGCAGAACCTTTTAGGATAAGCAAGTGTAGGAGATAGCAAGAAAGCTTGCTGATCCATGCACCACTCCTGAGCTGTAAGGAAAGTGTCCTTGCTGATGTTTGTTTGTAATGTTGTCTATTCAGACAGATGCTGCCCACATTCAGCCAGATGATCATCATCACCGGCATGTTGGTATCCAGCACATCAGCATGACCAGATGAAAGTCAGCCAGAGGAAAGCAGTCAGTGCCAAGCTCCCTCAGGCACCATCATGGTAACAATGACAGAGCAAAACTGAATGGATCAGCCTGCAGTAGATGCAAAACTACTCAGCAGAAATAAAACCCACTCTGCTTCCAGTAGAAATGATTTATCTCTACCATGCTGCCTTTACCTACCAACAATGATTCCATTAGTCAAGGTTTAAGCCTCCACTGCTTGTACTGCAGTTATTAAAAAAGTAAAACACCCCAGCTGTATTCCATAGGAATACATAAAATCTTTGCATGAAACAATAGGCACTTTCCATCACCTCCCACCATTCTCTTTGTGATGGAACACCACGTACAGTCAAGATGTCCCATTCATATCACAGGGTATCATGAGAAGGTGAACAGCTTACAAGTGACCTGTAAGATGTTGCAACCATCCCTGTGTAAAGATATTACCTGCATTGCTCCAAAAATACTGATCTGTTGCAGTTTGAGTACAAATCAATTTGCCTCACACAGTGCACTAATTGACACAGACACAAACAAACCAGCAAGCTGCAACAAGGCTTATTTGCTATTGGTCAAACTCTACTGTCCATGAGCCCTGCTGCCACCACTACCCATGCTGTTTCCCCCTCCCCCCTATCACACTGCTCCACCTTTATACTTCATCCAGACTCCTCCTTCATCCAGACCTCTCCTCCTACACTCTTCAGAGCTATTTAACCACTTTGCAAGAATGAGCTATGGCTGCACATCATTGATGTCAATCAACCCACTGCCTTCAAGGCAAGGCCACAGCTGCATATTATCAATGTCAATCAAACCACTGCCTTCATTCCTCTACACTGACCTTGTCTTAGATACAAATGTTTTTTTTCTGGTAAGTGTGTAATTAAAGAACGTGGGGGCAGAGGGAAAGGAAGAAGGCAATATCTTTATACAAGTAAATGCAAGGAGGGTAATGATGATGAAAAATTACTCCAGTGGAGATTTGTTCAGTGTAAGTGTGGTGCTTGCTGCTGAGATAAAAGTAAGATGATCAGCTGGGAAAAAGGTATGTGAAAAATGTATGAAGGTCTTAGATTAAATTAGTGAACTACACCCAAAATGGAGAAGCAACAAAGGAAACGACACTTTCAGGACACCATCAAAGTGAGTAAGGATTATTTGAATCAAGGCCAAAAGGACAGATATCACTGTTGCCTTCAGCTTTCACACTGCCATCAAAGGACAACACCCTATAGTTCACTTTTAAGGGAAACCTACTGCAATATTGTGCACTTTGTTTTACCTCTTTTATTCCTTTAAAGTAACATTAAAAATGGCATTTACTATAAAGAACAAAGCTGGAAGTCCTGAGTGACACTTCTGAACAGCATTGTCAGTTCTCATTTACACTAATTCTCATTTACACTAATGGTCTAGCAATAGAAAGAGGTCATCACCTTGGTTTAATGTAGATCTGCAATCACTTTCATCCTCTACTTTCAATAGAGACAAAATCCTCGGAGTGAATAGTAGGAGTTCTGATATGCTTTATTCAGTGTGCCATAATGAGTGGTTTTTGGATTGACACTAGCATGTAAAAGAATCCAAATTTTAATAAAGAAAATGAAAATCCGACGTGCCTCAATTTCCACATGTGCACACAAGAAAGCAAAACAAGCCTTGAAATAAGGGAGGTAAACTTGAAAAGTTAAACATCAGAAGTTCAACCTGACTTTATTGATTTAAATAAAGACATTGTAACAATGTAGATTAGAAAGTTTCTTGAACTGTTTCTTTTGTAAGGCTACTTTTCTGTTTGTTTTTTTAGACTAGTGAGATAAACCATTTACCATACCTTTGCTGTAAACACATAATCTTGAGGTTTGGGAATAAATTGGAACAAGAGCAAAGCACACTGGAAGGGCATGTGTGCATGCTTGTGTTTTCATTTTCAATTTTCACTAAGAAAAAGCAAACACTGAATATCTGAGGATATTTTAACACCAAAGATCATGTCTGCTGCAACATGCCGTTGTAACTTCCTCTATGTAGACCACCAGCCCCATAGCTTTGAACCCAGGATAGAGCTCCCTCTTCTCGCCTGGCCAGTAACCCTTAGACAATGCCACCAAGGATTTTTGTGACTGTTTGAATAATAAATCCTTATAACCAAGAAGCTATCAAAGATGTAACATTGACCACTATTATGAGACCACGTACCACATCACTTGCCTCTCTTTTTGTGTTTCTGCATGGTGTAGATGAAGTCTATAGTTAGTTTGCTATTTTGCAATATAGTGTCTGAAATTAATTAAAGGCTTGGCACTTTTCACTTGTTATGCAGATACATTTCCCCTGTTACTACATTCTTCACCACACATTAAGTGTTAGAATGCACAGCACATTGCAGGAGAGATGGGTGTTTTTTCTACAAAAATAAAAACTGTGAAATGGAGGTTTTTTAATGATTTAGAATAAAGCATATTTTTGGATGTACAGAAAATCTATGAGACTCTCAAAAATAAAAAAGCAACAAGTTCTGTCTTCTTTTCTGCTTATGGTCTAACAATTTAAATTTCTCAAAGCATATGGTGAGAATCAGAATTATCCCTTCTCCACCTACTACTAGCAATTTCTTGCCTACTGATTTCAGCACCTAATCTATGGTGCTAAAACCAATTAGTGATACATTAAAGGTTTTTGCAATTGTAAATTTTGGACCACTACAGAACATTAGCACATGAGCTCCTCATTATAGGCACAGATCTATGTGATCTTTGATCATGTGATAAAAGATGCATTCAAAATATGTTTTCTTTGGCAACCTTACAATCTCTTAATTGAGGAAAAAAAACCTAATTACATAGTTCTTTGCAAGGATGGAATCTGCTGTAATAAGGATTGTACACAAAAACTAAGTTGTAAATGAGAAAGGCTAATTTCACTTTTTTCATTTTTTGAAATTCTTGCTTTCTAAAGTTGTAGAAAGTTATTCTTCACAAATTATATGCTCAAGTGAATGGTTTAAGGTTTCAAGGAGGTTGTGGGAGTAGTATTCTGGAGAAAACCTCAGTCCTGCAGGTGTGCTTCACTTTTGGCACAGAGCAGCCCCACCAAAGTCAATAAAACTAAGTCATGACAGCTAAAATTAAGCATCAAAACATAAATTAGTAAATGCCATGTTCCCCTGTTGGCTGGTTCCCCGTATGCCTCTCCTATGTGCATGAAATGTGAGGACTTGAAGCAAGTAATGAACCCGATGGTGAAGCAGCACATTGTACGCTTTAGTGCTGAGGCTGCTTCATAGGCTATTCATTTTCTCCGGCTATTACCCATCGCTCCACAAAGTCCTTGCATAGTCTGATATAAAATAACAAATGGAATGTTGCCATTTGATATTAGATCACCAGAAATACTTATTTATAGTCTTTTTCTTCCCTGGAGAGGTATTTTTCCATCCTTTGATACCTGCGCCCAAGCCCAGCTTGTATCACCCTGTTACCTTCAGCAGTGCATCAAGCGAGAAATAAAAACTGCTTGGAGCTGACAGGAGGTGTAACAAACTGGACGCATTTAGCGTGAGTTGTGGCAACCACGCACCAAAGTGGGCTGGGAGGGATGGGGAGGCTGCAAGGTCTGGTCTCTGCTTCTTCCCTCTGCTTCCTGGGGTGAAGAAATGGGGTCTGTCAGGACAGAAAAAAGAAGGTGAAGAGAGAGGGGAGATGAGAATGGAGAGGAGGAGAGGGAAAGAAAGGAGGAAGGGAGGGGCAGAGGTAAGGGAGGCAGGGAGGGAGTGAGGAAGGGGGGGCAGAGAGAAAGCGAGTCCTCCTTCCTCCTGCACAAGAAATCCCTGAGGCTCAGACCGAGCTGCTTAGATTGGCTACTGAGATAAACATTTTAATTCAGGGTCACAAGAGTTTCCAGCCTAAGTAAAAGTAATATCTAATCTGCAACAATTCAAAGAAGGAAGTAGAAGCTTTTTGATACAAGTGTAATACTTTGCTACAAGAATGACAGAAATTTGTTGGAGAGTTATTTTGCTCTTGAAAAGGTGGGATTCTCATTTTTTAAAATGCTTATTTCACTGATGAAGAGACAACACCAGGAAAAAAAAAAAAAGTATAACATTTAAACGTACTATTTTAAAGTGTATTTTTAACTAGTGTTCACACCAGGTTAATTCCCTTTTTAAGTTTTTGAACTATAATAGTACTCTTTAAAGTAGCCTTGGGAGTACCATCAGGTATTCCACAACTGCTTTTCCTAACTGCATCTCCCACGCTTACCCTGATTAGCAACACAGGATGCCTTCCACATTGCCTAATTTGTCTGCTAAGGTTCTTCATGTCTCAATAACCTCCAGAAAAAAAATTCTCCCTGATATAATTAGGGTCACCATGTTTTGAATATCACTGGTATATGGTGGTGAAGGCTGTAGGTGAGTCAATATTGTGATCTTTTTTCTGGATTACTCCTCCCCATCAATTGAAATCCCTTAATATGACTTCTGGAATATCTACATTAAAGCACAATTACATAATCTAATCTCTTTCTCCATCTCTCCTGCTGAATGGCACAGAATAAATCTAATTCAAAAATTATTTCTCTGGTTCAGATGCAGACACAGATTTTTATATTCCTCCTCCTTTTTCAAGACACCCACTTCCTCTAAATTTCATTTTCTCTCCATGCAATAAAAAAACTAAATAACATTGATTTCTTTTTTATTTAATTATTTTTTTTCCTAGTGTGCCTGTATGACATGACAGTGACTAACAGCATATGCCAAGAAAACAATTACATAGCACCTCTGTATTGATTTGTCTAATTGTATCTCTTTACTCAAAACAGTGTTGTTTGCTTGGACATAGCTGGCAAACCAGAGTGGTTTGGGCACCTGTTCTACATTTCATTCAGTGTAGTTAATTGTTTCTTAGAACAGATAACTGAAGAAACCTCTGACTTTCAGACACCTTTCTGCCTCGTGGGGCTCCCCACTCCAGCCAGGAGCCCAGATGAATACCTGGAGAGCTGCTCGCAACAAAGTCTTGGGGTAATCAACCATTTAAGTGTTTCTGAGAATCTGAATACTAGATTGAGCCTGGATTTGGAAATGCTATGGTCACAGAGGATGGTGCCAGTAAGTCCTGCACAGCTTTGCTATGCCACACATAGCACCCAAGTAGGCACCTCTGTGTGCATTCTTTTGTGTTGCATAGTCCTATCAGTTTCCATGGAGCAAGCTGGAGGGTAACCACGTAGCACTATGCACACATTTAGGTGTCTTATGCAGATGGAGGAAGGTACAATATCGAAGCAGGTTTCACAAACTGAACTTTTATATGGAGCTGGGTGTGTAAACCCAGCCAGGTACTGCCAAACACCCTAGGAGCATCATGCTTGCCAGCTAGCTGTAGTGGAGAGCACTGAAGTGAGGCAAAGGTCACCAAATTCAGCATTTTTCTTTGCCTGACAAAGCTAGAGCCCAAAGCTCTTTCACTCCCAAAAGACTGCCCTAATCACCATGCCATAAAATATTTATTTTTGTTTTCTTCTGTTGAAGAAAACTAGTTACTACCATTAATGCATCAGGCAATGCCTTGTTGACATAATTAAATTTTCAGTGGGGCAAAGGGGCAGAATAGCTGTACATCCAGTGTGGACAGAGCATCTGGTACCAATGCTTCTCCTTATCCACAAGAGAGTTTTATGTGGCAGATGAGGATCATACCAGAGCATGGCAGGATAGTCTCCCACCCAAAGGGTACCATGACTTCTAGCTCTGTCTAACACAAAAATTATTTCCGGTAGAGAAATTACTATGTGGGACTCATGTTTTCTTATTCTGATTGGGCACAGGTTGGGGGAGTGTGTGACAGACAAGCTGGGCGGCCTGGCCAAGGCTGCACCTCTTGGGTGGATGTCCCTGGATGGTACCCTCAGGCCAAGTCAAGGGCTTTTCGCATCTAATTTTCCAATTTGCAACTCTGAAAAGGCAAAGAGGTCGGAAAGCCACCCCTTGTGAATCTAGCCTGTCAGCTGGGATTCTCAAAGTCACAGTGAAAGGCAGTGGCAGATCAGGATGCTCAGGTACCTCCATTTTTCCCTTAGTCATTACTCTTCACCGTCTGGTACCAAATCATGCTTCTGACTCACTGGTCATTGCTGCTGCTTGCCTGGGGACCTTTCGGGATGAGATGACATAACACAGCAGATGGTAGTTACACTGAAAAATATTATTTAAACTTATTGTGGCCAAAAGTTTAATATAAGTATGTTGCTGTCAGATGAAATCCTTGCTATCAAAAAAAACCCCAAAAGTGGGATCTTAGTGGCCCAAATTTACTTGTAAATTGAAATGCTTATCTATTTTCAAACCATCTGCATCACATATTCAGTTTCTGTTTGCTTAGTCTTGTAAGGAAAAGGAAGGTGAGAAATCCAATGACATGAACCAGCCATGACACTGTAATGAGGCGGTGTTTAACCAAATAGTAAAGTTAAACAGAGCATAGCTGCACTGAAGTTCATTCTAAGGATATAGCTTGCAAATTTGGAGACTATCCAAACTAGCCTTGTGTCCTCTCTTGAGAAATGGAAATAAAATATACGCACACATACATACATATCCAAGTAGAAGGATAGTCATCACACAGAACATATTCTAAATATATTTTGTTGACACTAGTTAAACATAAAACATTCAGATTTTCAAAGGACTGTGGTGTTATTTGTTCCATTGCTTAATTTCTAGCAGACCTCTAACACAGCACTTTCTTTCTAATAAGATATGCTTATGTATATACCCCCTCCTCCTCTACAAATAGCTTCTCTTTTTTGTTTTTTTTATATGATAAAAATTCATTTTAGGTAGATCTTATACATTAATTTGTCTGTTTTAATGACAGGAAATGTGTATGTAAATCTTAGATATTAATTAGCTTTCATTAAATTAATGCAAAAAAGACCATGGCAAATCCGTATTCTAGGCAGCTACAAGTAGATGATAGCTCTGAACTCAATAAAAAAGAAAAAAACCCTAAAGTCTGGTTACACTGGAAGGAGGTGAAGTGTTGTGCAAAAGCTGAAGAAATAAGCCAAGTTTATTAGTTTATTATTTCAGCAAACAATGCACTCAACCCAGTTGTAAGAACAGATCTTTTCATTTTCACACGAAATATCATAACCCACTTCTTTCAAACTACAAACTTCTTTCTTCTCTGTCATACCTCCACCAGAGGAGTCAGCCTCTTTCAAAGGCACTTTTTTTTTTTTTTTTTAATCAGGTGCAGCTGAGCCTATTTAAACCCAATCATGTCCACAGGAAAATCTAGAAATGCCCCTTCTTTTTCTCAGCTAGGGAGACTGTTTGACCCAGGAACTGGAGTTCCCATCTGGAATACCTGCTGGTCTTTAACCTCCTCAGCCTCATTTGCCCTCTGCGTCACTCTGGCTCAGCTGGTACCACGGGGCAGAGCTGGGCTTGCAGTGGTGCCACCTGGAAAGCGTGTCTGCAGGGGCATCAAAGGGAGAACACAGCCCTCCACAGCCCCCCGATGGGATCTGAACTCACTTGTCCTCATTCTCCTTTCCTACAGATCGACACCAGTGTCATTCCACTGCCTAGGAAGAGTTATTTCTGATTTTCCCTGGCATAAGTGAGCCATCCCTCCCTATGCCACCCGTGGAAAGGACAATTTATTACAATGGAATTTTCAACCCTTGTCCGTCAGCAACTCTCCTCAGTGTTTTCCAGGGTACCTTGAAAATATGATGCAGCTGGGCTTTCTGTCAGCATATATAAGCTTTACTTAATAAAGCCCAACAAACTAATTACAGCCAGGGAAAAAAAAAAAAAAAAAAAGTACATTAGCATCTTTCCCTGATCCCACTTTAGCTATTATTTAAAATTCTTCAGTGAGTGGTTTCTGTAAACATATCAGCCTGTAGCTTGCTCAGGAGACAGTTGTTCTGGTTTTTTATTATTTTTTTTTGTTCATAATTTGCTATCCATGTGGTGGGTCTGATCCTCTGAATCACATGGTTGCCCTTCTGCTCAAATCTCCCTGACTTGCAGTGGGGTTTCCAGCTCATCACAGAAGAGCGTTGCCACCCATAGTTATGTAAACAGATGTTCACACACGTTTTACACTATTCTTTCAACAAATATTTTTAAAGACAAAGTCACACCTTTAATTAGTTTAAAAAAGCTGCTAAGGTTACAAGTGTTGTTAATTAGGAAAAAATAAATCCAGAGAAAAAGTTTGGAATGTATTCATTTACCGAAATTCACAGAACTCCACCAGAAATCAGAGGGTTGTGAGAGCCCAGGTGGCCTACTTCAGGTTGAAAAACTGCTTCTTTTCCCTTTTCCTTTCCCTTTTCCTTTCTCAGCTTGCCAAGCAGGCTCCCCAGCAACCCCTCCGGGGTATTTACAGGCCCCGGAGCCTGTGAAAGTCACAGCTCGGTGAGGACCAGCAGCCTCTGAAACAGCAATCCCCACCATTCACAGTGTCACCTTGGAGGAGAAGACCCCAGCTTGTTTAGGTAGGAAATGCTGAAACTGGAGAAAGGAGGCAGAGGAAGCATCACAGCTGTGAGATGAGGATGCACCAAGTTTTGAAGGAGGAGGTTCCTCTGCAAATCACTCCTCTCCCCAGCTGCAGCTGCAAGCAGCGTGCAATCAAATACAAAGCTAGTTAGCTTGTTTGCATGCTTCTCCTAGACTTCTGCCGTGTTTAATCAGCTGCTCTGATGATTTGGTGATTACTCCCGAGATCAGGCTCTGCTGGCTTGGACCACTAGAGGGCTTAGGCTTGCTCCAGAAAGTAGGGAAAAGTTGTGAAATTCCTCTTTTGTGTTACATCTATGCACATACAAATAAAAAATGAGACTTACGAGGCATGTCTAGGATTTCTTCTCTTCGTGAAAGGTTTGCCTGGATATTTTGCTTAGTACAATCCTTTGGGATAATGAGCATGGGAGACAAACACCCTAACTCTCAGGAGAGATCTCTGCATCTTTGCAGAGACCTATCAGACAAGACCAATACCCACAAATATCTTATATCTGTGATCATCATTGGGATTTGAGGGATTTTAAAAGTGGAGATTTTGTGGTTTTATCATTCCTGGTATATATAATAAGCTTAAGAAATCTTTCTTAAGTTGACTCACTTTTGGAGAAAAAAAAAAAATCTGATTTAAAAGTAAAGGCAAGCTGGAATCATAAACTAATTATAGCATGGCATGCTTGAATAACCACAAAGACCATGAGTTCATCATCCACAATTAAATTTTGTGTTAATGTTGTCAAAAAGGTGTAACTGTGGTTGTACGTACCTTAGACACTAACTGTCTAAGCAAGGTTCAGTTTCCATTTTTTGAACCACAAGGTTCTTCTTCCCGAAGTATCTCTACAGTCAAAATAGTATCGAACATTATCAACACAGATTAAAAATGCAAATATATTTAAATCTCTTAATACAATTGCTAAGGGATTATTTTCTTAGTTTGAACCGTTACTTCAGCATAGCAGTTAAGGAGCTAAGCTAATACTGCTTATGGTATCATTCCAATTTGCAAGAAAAAACATACTATAAGAATGAGCTCAGATAAAGGATGAAAGCGCCAAAAGCAAAACTAGGCAGTTAAGTGCTTAAGTCTAAAACTGAAACACACTAAGATCAATTTGTGACTCCCCTTTTGACCACAGCTTCTCCCAGGTATTTACAGCTGTGCTGCTCTTTACACTCAGACTCGTCCAGTCCTTGCAGGTACAATTTTATCACCCCAAGCCCAGCTGGGATCCAGAAACTGCCCAAACCATTCATCCTAGGCTGTCTGCCTAACTACCGGCAGCTTCTGTCTTCTCCCTCCATCTTCATTTCTTAGCATATTAATTTGCCTTGACCACCAGTTCCACTGCATGGACTAGCAGCCTCCAAATTTCTCTCAGTCTGAGACCCCGCTGCTCACCTCTGCTCAGCTTATCAGTCCCGGACTCCTTGCCCCAGAGTCACGGTGCTCAGAGCCCTAGCAAGCCTTTCAATCCTTAATTCTCTGCTGCTTTCTTAAAATCCCCGTATCTATAGGTCTTACATTCCTTTTCCCTTCAAGTCCTTCAAACCAGCTAGTTACAGACTTTCCCCTTAGAAAGCCTACAGTTGTGTTTCTTTCCTGCTTTTCCACCTCAATTGTGAGCATAGTAACCTTGTCCTGCTGTGGTGGGCATCTTTTTATTGTCTGAATCCTGGGTGGCAATGGAAGGGTCCTGGACCGTGCAAAAGAAATAACCTCTCTCCTTTCAGCCCTGGCACTAGTCCTCACCAGATGAGGGCTGCAAGTGAAAACTGACTTGCAGATCTTTTTTAAATGAACAGATTTGTAATAGAATGGCAAAAGTGTATAAGACTAACAAATTTCTTGCAATGAAAACACAGGAGGTCTACTGCTTCTCAAAAGAAAAACCACAAGATTTTAATGAGGAAAAATGATCCTCTTTTTTCTTCTTCTTTTTTGCCTTGTTTTTTGAAAAGCTAACCTACCTGGCCTATTGCTTCTAATTAAACAAGCCAACTTAGTAAAAGACAATCCAATCAGTTTCTCCAGAAATATACAAGGATGTATATGTGTGCCTGTACAACAGTCTCTTTAGTGATGGATTATTTTGTACCATATTTCTGATGTTTGAACTCTGCCCTTGCCATTCCCCTTTCTATCCTTATTTCTCTACTGTACCATTTTTGCTTTGCTGTTTTCTTTGTCTTTTCATCATGTAGGTTCTTTCACGATGCTAGTGAGAGTCTACAAGTCCTGTCAGGTGCTCTCACTTTCTGCTTTTGGACTGATCCTCATCTTTAACCTTTCTGATCACTGGAGGCTTCTATGGTTCCTGTGCTTGCAGCCACCTCTTCACCTTTCTCAAATGTCACAAGCAATCATGATTTGCCAAGGATACAGTAGGACTGTAGCAGTCCATCAGAGTGAGGATGTTGGGTTGTAAGCTCTTGAAGACAAGGCCTGTATTTTTGTTTTTCAGATATGTTGAAATTTGCCACCTACATAATGCTTAATAAAATGAACAGTGATATCAATACACCTGCCTTGTGGTCCCTTTTCTGTAAGCTGTTGTTGCTTATATAGCATTGCTAACAGTTTACAGCATCATTTCTGTCTTTATTGGATTGAGACTCATGACTTTTTCAGCACCATTCATACAAATGATGTTATAAAATCAGAAGAATAAAAAGTCTGCAGTTCCATGAAGGAAGATACGAAGTCCAAAGCACTTTTATTCCAGCTGTATTTATTTCAATTAATCCCGTAAAGCACTGTAACCTGTCATGTAACACAGCCAAAATGAGAATTTAGAGGTCATTAGCAGCTTTTTGGCTTTCCTTTACTTGTTACATAATTATTTAGGTAACGTTGTCAAGTTTTAACACATATGGATGATGACCTAATGTAAGAAGATACAGATTAGATGAGGTTTCAGAATAAATTGCATATTTATTAAGCATCCTCGGTATTCTTAAATTAAAGCTACATATACACTTGTATATAAACACATAGAAAATTCTGTTTGTGGAAGTGAGAGACAAGTAGTGGTTGGATCCAGCTTTTTTCATTTTGGATGTTTGAGGTATAACTCTATCTTCCCCTGTTTACAGCTTGAAAAGAAAACTTCCTGACAAAATGTTTGCATTTAATGACATATTTTTTTTAATTTTGATTTTTGTGAACATCTTCCCTTCTCTCTTTGTTCTTTCACATCTGTTGGTTTAATAAATGTCTTAATTTTCCCTATAACTCTTAAGTATGAGGAATAACAGGGGAAAATGTGTTTCCCTGCCAGAAGAAAAATTGCTTCTCTCCTGAATTTCTTTCAGGTTTATGAAATCTCCTCAAAGAAAAGGCTACATATCTTTATCTTTTGCCCGTTGGCAGGGCCTTGTGCACTCTTGCAAAACAGTATTCTAATAAGAGTTTTCTTCTTGTAGAAGGTTATCATCCTTTAAAAAAATATACTAAAAAAATTTTTTTGCAAAGTGCATAGGCAATTGGGGACTTTGGATTTTTGGACCCACTGATGATTAATTATATGTCAGACTTTACAAATGTCACTAATGGTTGTTTTAGCAAGACATATGTAATTCATGTGCTTATTCCGTTCCAAGCTTCCCACACTTGATAACTGCTGACACACCCCTATCCTTGTTGCCAAAACTTCCACCTTTCTACTTCCTCCAGCAGCTCATGAGAACTAAACTTTATTAATACATACTTTTAAAATACAATGTAGGGTAAATTGAATGTAACATGAAAAATCAAAACAAGAAATCTTGTGCTACATTATTATTTGTAACCTTTAAACAGCAGAATCCCCCATTTGAATTTACTTGCAATTGGCAGAAAATGTAGGAGAAAATACAGATTTAAAGCTTAGCTTGTTGCAGAGCACATAACTATTTTCATCTATCAAATATAATATCTGCATTAGTTCATTGCTAACATCAAAAGGGAAGGGAGTAATAAATAATGGAAAGGCAAAATGAAATGGTGAAAAACTGAAACTGCAAACAAAATCAGCAGACTTTAGTAAGGTTTTTGACATTGTCCCCCGTAAGATCCTCACAGAGAAGCTGATAAAGTACGGGCTGGATGAGCAGACAGGGAGGTGGACTGACAACTGGCTGAATGGCTGAGCCTAGAGAGTGGTGATCAGTGTCATGAAGTCTAGCTGGAGGCCAGTGACTAGTGGTGTATCCCTGGGATCAGTCCCGTTCAACATCTTCATTAATGATCTGGAAGATGGGGCAGAATGTGCCCCCTGCAAGTTTGCTGATGACACAAAACTGGGAGGAGTGGCTGATATACCAGAGCTGTGCCTTAGTCCAGAGGGACTTCAGGCAGGTTGGAGAAATAGGCTGGTACAAACCTCATGAAGTTCAACAAGAAGTGTAAAGTCCTGCACCTGGGGAGGGACAACCCCATGCACCAACACAGGCTGGGGGCCACCTGGCTGGAAAGCAGCTTGGCAGACAAGGACTTGAGATTTATAGTGGACACCAAGTTGAACATGAGCCAGCAATGTGCAAAGGCTACTGGTATCCTGGGCTGCATTAGGAGAAGTATTACCAGCAGGTCAAGGAAGGTGATCCTTCCCCTCCACTCAGCCATATCTGGAGTACTGGGTCCAGTTCTGGGCTCCCAGCACAAGAGAGACATGGACATACTGGAGAGTGTCCAGCAAAGGGCCACGAAGATGCTGAGGGGACTGGAGCATCTCTCCTGTGGGGAAAGGCTGAAAGAGCTGGGGCTGTTCGTTTTGGGTAACGGAAGGCTCAGGAGTATCTCATCAATGTATACAAATACTTGAAGGGCAGGTGCAAACAGGATGATGGTGGCACCAAGTTCTTGTCAGTGGTGCCCACTGACAGTACCAGAGGCAACGGGCACAACCTGAAACACAGAAGGTTCCTTCTGAACATCAGGATTTTATTTTTTTTTATGTTGAGGGTGACTGAGCACTGGCACAGATTGCCCAGGGAGGTTGCGGACTCTCCATTCTTGGAGATATTCAAAAGCCATCTGGACACAGTTCTGGGGAACTGGCTGTAGGTGGCCCTGCTTGAGCAGGGGGGTCGGCCATTCTGTGATCCTGTGATACCCTGAAAAATTTGAATTAACCTCCAAAAGCTGGTTTGATACAATGATAAGAATGTAAAACAGATATAAATACCTGCCACTGGTGCCATCTCTAATACCTGTGGCTTATTAACAAGGTTACTAATGTCTAAATCAGAACTGTTTATCTTGTATACCTATTCTTATACTGTTTTTTGAATCCAGGTAATTACTGTAAATCAGTATGTTCTTCTCTTTCACCTATTTAAATGTCAATAGTAATAACAAGAAGAAGAAGAAGAAGATGAAGAAGAAGAAGAAGAAGAAGAAGAAGACTATCTAGCCAATGTATATTCTTTGTTCAAATAGCTTCAAAAGGGAGAAAATACAATTTTCTATTTATTCTTCCACAAAACTCATAGAATTAGTCTATGGAGAGGTAACTGGAACCAGTGAGAATGGCACTTGGAGAACTGACTGTTTCTAACAAAGCTTCTGAAAAACAAAACAAAAGATTAAAAAAAACTCTGGCAGCTTGAGAGCCAAACCAGATGGCAGGCCATGTAGGAAAATGAAAATATTCCCATTCTTAATAATCAGTGTAGAAAATCCACTGAGGAAAACCCACGTTCTTTTTCATTCTTCCTTTCTATTTGGGTGATCAGTTTTCATGATTTCTGGATGAGGCAACAGGCTGTGATGAAAATCATCATGAGACTGAGCTTTAACACAAAATATTAGAAATTCTAGAATAGGACTGAGTTGTCAAAGCAGACAGACCACAGCAAATCCCTTAAGCCACACTGGAACAAACACAAACAGGCAGTGGTGCATGAGGCTCACAATAGTTCTGAAATTGCACTTCAGATCTTACGAGCTTATCAAGAAGTTACCAACAATTCATCCTCTCACTTTCAAATGGGTATTTAACCTGCAGCTACTATGGTTGAGGCTGCTTAGGCATACTGTCATTTACTTAATAAAGAAGAAAAGAGTTACTCATAAATTAAAAATTGTAAATTTATTTTTTCACTTAAAATCTATTAAATTTGTAAACATAAAGGAGCTATTTTTTTAAATACTATATAGTACTTTTTTTATCAGTCCTATGTACTTATTCTAGAAAATTTTACGTAATTGGTATTATAAATTTTAGACTACTGACTTTTACAAGCTGACTTTTTCTATTGTTTTTTATTCTATTCTATTTTACAATTTTACACTACTGACTTTTGCAAGCATATATGCACATAACCCTATGGAAATCTTCTGTCCAAACAGGGACATTGTATTTCACAGTGTTTGGATAACTTGCCTTGCCCATCTTTAAAATTCTTCAATAATGAAAATGGCTGTCAGAGAACTTCCTGAGACCAACCAAATGCTTGTGTCAGTCTACAGTAGTGAAAGTCTACAGTAACAATTATTATTGACTTATGTATACGCCCGTGTCCAGGGTGGTACCTGGGAAACCTGGGACAGCAATTGACACTCCTGGTGAGGCTGTGCAGATGCTCAGGTGGCCATGCTGAAGTACCAGAGAGTCAGTCCTCAAACACCGTATTGGCAGGCAGCTGGCTGAGCTGTGCTCAGCACAGAAATGCACATAACAGAGAAGGAAAGGTGCTGGCGAGAGACCAAACCCTGAGGTAAGTAGGCATGAGAGGTACAAAAAGAAACAAGGAATCAAAGGAACTGAAAGACTGAAAAACTGAAACTTGTTTTTATTAAGGACCATTCAGGCAGCTCCAGCGGTACTTAGAAGTTCAACAGGACATTGCAACATACAAATTTCCCTGCAAATGCCCCGTGCTGGTACAGCTGCCAACAGGTGGCTCATGTGGGACCAAGGCCCTTCCTGCCACAGGAGAAAGAGGAGCAGGACAGAAGATGGGCATCAAAGATCTAAGAGCCAGCCCTGCTGCCACATGCATCTCTCAATAGATATGCGCTGGCAGTCACCGTTTCCAAAAGATCCTTTCCACCCCCAAGCAATAGCTGCGGCCTCACATCCTTTTGCAAACCCAGTGGCTCCCTTGTGAGCAGATACCAGACACAGAAACCTGTTTTCTAGTAATTTGGGTCTGCCAAACTAGGCAGCAGGGCAACAATATTTAGCTTTTCTCGGTATTCTGCTCTCCTAGCTTGGTACTGTCCTCTGGCTGATGGCTAGAGCCAGGCCTGCCACAGTCTTGCTTCTGGGTTATTGGAAACATTTGTAGATTAATTTAGAGTGCCATGTTCCCTGCTTTGGCTCCTGCTACCAGCTACACAATGCTTGCTTCCAAGATGATGTTTGGACAGTGTGGAGAAATTGGAAAAAATCTAAGGAGGTGCTTTCATAGTCCTAATGGTGGTCTGCTTTATACTTTGCATTAATTACCCACTATTTCAGAGTGCCCAGGCATATTGACTCTGAGGTTGCCTTACCTTTTGTAAGTACATGAAGAGTCTTAGTTCCTTCATGAGTTGTCCAGGATGGAGTATTTAATCACCCTACATCCCAACCATCTTATCATAAATCAAGGTAATGTTGTGGAAAAAGTCTCTGCAGAGGTAGGGAGCCTTGAGGTGTAGCTGACTCATGACTGAACACTACTTTGAAGTCTTCCAGTTGCATTTTATTTTCATAGAGTAAACAGTGCAGCTTCAGGAGGAACAGTATTTTTGAAAAGCAGTGCAGTAACAAGGGCCAAACACGTGATGTGCAAATAAAACAAAACAGATTAAAAAAAGTCTAACTCTTGGGTAAATCTTGTTGTCATGGGTTTCTAGAAACCTCTTCCTATCATCTGCTTTGTTTTCCTACTACCATAATTGCTCATGCCTTAGGAACCCGAGTTTGTCACTAATAGTTGGGCTGTGGGATACACGCTATGCTGTGGCTCACTCTGCATTCTGAATGGGAACATATTTCATTCATAATTCACCAAAAGACATTTTTGAAAGAGCGTTTTGCAAAACAATAATACATCAAAATTGCACTGCTTGTTTTTGTTCAAGGCCAGGTTGGATGTGGCTTTAAGGAAATTGGTCTAGTAGAAGGTGTCCCTGCCCATGGCAGGGGGGTTGGAACTAGATGCTCTTTCAGATCCTTTCCAACCCAAACCATTCTATGGTTCTATGATTCTATGATTCTCACCTTTCAAAGCCTGCATTGTTTTGTGTCAATAAGTATTTGCAACATGATGTCAAATATTTGCAGCATGATGTGAAGCAATTCATTTGGTTACTTAGCGCTCCTTTTCCACTTGTAGTCTTGAACTAGTGTCAAAAACATGAAAGAAAGCCCTTTCCATGGAGAAAACTATAATGAACAAACAGACATTGCTCCATCAGGTCAACTTGGAAACTGACAGCTAGGGTGTCACAAGAAAATTAATAAAATCCCATACAGACACTGAACTTGTCATCACTTTCTTACCATATATTGGAAAAGACTTGTGCAAAGTTATCCATTTATTCCACAAGACAAAAGCAGAAGTACATAACTACAATTACAAAAAAAAAAAAAAAAAACCAAAAAAAAAACCACAAACCCCCCCCCCCAAAACCAGAAAATAATCCATAGAACAAATGCTGCAAGTTTCACAGAAGGAAGTGCAAAAAGCCATTACAACTTAAAAAATAGAAGGTGTTGAATACCACAGACACATTGCTTTTTTAGTCACATTTTTTCCATATTTCTGTATAGAAGCGCAAGATGAAGCAGAGGAATGAAAAGAGGCAAAAGAACATTAAAAAGACCAAGGGCATGAAATAATAAAAGGTGTGAAAAAACAGAGGTGTGAAACAGAAATAGGAAAGATCTCCCAAAAGAAGAGAGGAAAGAATGTTCACACAAGCATTGATTGGGCCACACTGTTTCATTAAAGGCTATGTGTAAGGTGCCAGCTTTAGTAGAAGAGAGTATGGAAACAAGTAGAGATGATTAATTTAATTTGATAATAATAAATTGGATGAAAATTAGCTTTCGGTTCCCCTTAAATAATTCACAAATTATCATCAAATCCAATTAACGCTTGGGAAATCATTTGAAAGGGGGCAGCGAGGCAGATTCACTGTGCCAGTAGTACACTGCCCCTCTTCCAAAGTAGTCAGGGGTCTGAGCCATGCACCCACGACAAGGCAAGATGCCTTCTATTGATACGTCTGAGCTCACATGTCACTTATTCAGGAGTATCCTACTACTAAGTTCCAAGACTTTTGAGGTGAAGACACTCAGTTATTCTTAATGAAGCTCAATATGCAATGATTCCATTACTATTATGCTAGAGAGCTGCTTGGACAATTACACAGGCTGGGGATACTTGGTTTCTAGTCCCACCTCGTGAACACTGATCATGTCTACAGCAGAAACCAATAGTCCTCAGCTTTGGGAATGAGGCCCTTGTAGTCCCCAGGGCCTGTACCCTGCACATTTACATTTACCTTGGGAGCCTGGCCAATGCACGCTGCACTCTTCTGATGCATCTGCCTGTGTTTTTTTCCAGGGCAAACCAAGGTACACCGGGCTGTGAAGCAGTGTCCTACCGAGCTTCTGACCAACAAGGCAAAGGAAAGCAGGGGGGCATGTGTGTGGTCTTGGTAGACTGGAAATGGTCCTCAGTCCTACAGATGAGCAATAAAATTTTGAAACCAGTTGGTAAAGGGGAACATGTCTCAAACTGGCTTAAAAAACAAGAAGCAGAATAAACCAGTATTTTCCACAATAAGTTGATTAACCATTATTGGACAGCATTGTCCAATTTTGTTCTTGATGGTATCTAAGAAGTTACGCATTTGAGGTTGTATTACTATTACTATTTTGATGTTTTAGAAGTTCCAGAATTGAAAGTTTCAGTTGACAACAAAAGGCTCATTATGCGTCAAACAAAATTACATTTTTTCAGGTATCCATGTTGCCATAATTACAGTCATCTTCCTGCTTTGCTTCACATTTCACACAGAAAAAATGATTATTCTCACAGCTTAATTAACAAGAAATACGCCAGGATAAACTGCTTGAATCAGTTTATATTATTATATTCATTTGACACTAGAAGAGGACATTAGCTCTATAACATTTCCACAGCACAATAAGCAGACTGGCAAGGTTGCATCTGTAGAAGGGTGTTTCACACTCTCTGTGTCAGAGCTAGTTTTCATTTGCAGATAACTTGAAATACTTGAAATGTTTGGGCTGAAGTTCTGTAGCGTGGGCATCTATTTCAGAATAATTTTTCACACACGTACCTGTGTGCACACATACACACACACACATATACACACAGTTACAGTTACAGCTGAATATTTTAGTTCCTTCAGAAAAAAAAGTGGGAGGGCTACAGGAAAATACATAATTTTGTCCAACGTAAAGAATGTTGATGACCTTCCCTACAAAACTGTATAGCTTGGAGTTTATGTTTCATACATAGCAAGGAGGTAACTTTCATGCTAGATGTATTGATTTTAACTTCTGCAAAAATCCTAGCTGAATATGACTTCTTAGATTTAGAAAAACTCTATTTCACACATGTAGCAGAGAGAACGCTGTACTTACCTGGTTACACACCACTTCTTCCCTGCCCCATTGACTGCTCAGCGCAGGGGATGGAAGTGGCCTGTGAAGGAGAACACAAGCTGCAGGCCCTGCCTTTATTTCTGCAAAACCATGGAGGTAAGGGAGGAACTGGGCAGGAGACAGTTTATGGAGAGAGGATGGTCTCCTCGCATGTCAGCTGCATCCTGCCCTGAAGAACCAGCTCCTTATGTTGCCTTGGGTATAATGCCAAAGAAAGGTGAAGCTCATTGTCTGAGGGAACCGACCTGAGGTCCTGGTGCCTGACATTCTGAAGTGCACAGACAGATGTGTCAGCTGGGACTATGCTTTCAATGTCTGAAGTGAGAGTTTGGGTTATCCCCTGGAAAGTTTGAAATTAGATGTCCAAATGAGGTGGATAGGTTTTATGTCCATTGCTTCAGTTCCCTAAGAGTAAAAGTGAGGTAACACCTCACAGGAGTTGTGAAAAAAGGCAAGTTAATTGTCAATACATTACCAGATACATTGATTAATCATTGTGGTAATACATTAACAAATGCCATTGAGAAGCTCGTGAGGAAAGAAGGAATTCTGTCTGTACATGAGTACACAAATAGTATTTGGTACATTAGATGTGAGGAGAAAGAGAATGTTGAAGACCAGAAGAAAATGGGGGGGGGGGGGGAGTAATATATGGTTGTGATCTGAGCATCACTGTTGCTGGCCACTAAATGAGGCAGGGCTTCTGTGGAAAGGTTTAAATGTGCTTCTGTCTTCAGAATGCAGAGTTAAATGAAGATGGGATAGATTGATTTAATTTCAACACTTCCTAACTTATAAGTGTTTATTTTTGCAATTTGAACAGTATCCTTAGCTAGTTTTATGTGTCCCCTCCAAAAAAATTAAATCATTTATTAATGCTAAAATATCCCTGTCTTGGCAATACTGGTGGGTACTGAGGTAATGAGGTCTAAAAATTTCTTAAATTTTCTGATTGTATCAAACTCAGATTATATCATTGTGTGGGACAGTCCAATATTTGCAATGCTTCTTAGACATTTTCAATAGTCAGTGGTATTGAAATGCTATGGAAAATGGACATCTCAGAAATGTAAACAATTAAAATTCCAGTTACTGATAATCTAATTAGAAAGCTGGATAAAAATCACCACAATGTGATGGATTCATTTCAGAGGCTTCAGAGAAGTATCAGGACAATATTCAAAAATAGTCTTGAGTTTCTTCAAAGGAATACAAAGAGGACCAAGGACCACATGGAATGCTGCTTAAATCTTTAAATGCTTTTCTGCATTCTGCTCCATTTATAATTTATTTTTAAAGCACCTTGCTTGAAATCTTGTGAGATTTACAGTTATATCTGGTTGAAAAGGGGGAATAAAATTCACAAAAATGCTGACAGTATTCCCTTACTTCCCTTTTGTGTCCAACTGCAATGAAATTAATGTTATCTAGGGGGGTTGTTTATAATCTTTCTTTTTTTGCTTTCTTGCTTTTACCACCTTGCCAGTTTTCAGACCTTTTTCAATGGTTAAAAAAAGTCACTAAGTGGCACAATAAAGATTTGCATCATTTCCTTCGGGTTTGCAGAGCTGTTGGTTTTCTCACTTCGGAACTCTGTTTTCAAAAGTTGCAGAGTGGCAAATGGCAGCATGAAAACTTCTCCTCTAAAAATTCTTATCGATGGATTTTATTTATTGACAAAGAACAAATAGAACAACTTTTCATAATGCCTTTTAAATCTCTAAAAAAGTTTTTTAAATATATATTTTCTAAAAACTCTTTATTCCATTCCCTTCAAAAACCGGGGCCAGAGAGGTGAGGTTATTTGACTGTTGCCCAGAGTAGACTGGAATGAAATACTTTCAGCAGCTCCATATCCAATTCCAAGAATATTTTCTTTCCACAGTATTTCTTGAAATCTGACATTAGCATGTCCAATTATAAGTAAAAATTAATAATGATATAGAAAAAAATATATTCAGTTTAGAGTGCAAGAAAACCTTTGATTGCCTGTGGTTTTGTTAAAGGCTGGTCACTGAGTTTCCATGAATTTCCTCAGTAATTTACTGTGCTACCAGTTGCAATAATAATTAATATTTAATTACATTAAATATTATAATTTCTATAAATATATACATTATAAACAAATATGCAATCATTTATATATAAAATATTAAAAATAGTTAAATATATTTATTTTTTTAATCTAATGGAAGATTAATTAGAAAAAGCAGATAAATAGAGATGAGGTAAGAGTAGTCAGGTTATGCACCCTACAGGAGAGCACAGGCTGATTCTCGGAGGTATATTATCCTGAGAAGAAAGCATGTTCCTCCCTGGGAAGTCCCAGGAGCCCACGTCCTGCACACTGGCACCAGATTCTTCCTCTCCAATGTAAATCTTGCAAATTTTCTTTATAATCAAAGCCAAGTAATAGGGATGGAAAGCATAATCACTAAGTGAGCTTAAATGCCAGTATTATACTTGCAGGCTGTCCTCTGTGAACTTCATTTATTGCAGAAATATATATTTGACAAAGAAAAGGGGATTAAGTAACAACAAAACACAGAACTTGAGTTAGTGGGAGGGTAAACAAAAGAACTCCACATCTGGCAAGATATTTCTTATGCTTAGTATATTTCCTAGGGAAAAAAAATGCATCTGTCTGATAGACCCTCCTGGCAACATTTGTGCATAAGCATCTTATACTTCTGTTTCTCCTTGAACTGTATTTGCATAAAAGCTGAAAAGTTGTCTAAATACTGACCCTCATGAAAAAGAAATTAAATTCTTGGTACACTAAAGAATATGTTTAATGGAGGAAAAAAACACTCATTTTATAGGCTTCTTGGAGAAAGGAACAAATAGTGTTACACTCTAAAGACAGTTTGTGTGTTTACATTTACATGCAGCAGTCTCCACGACTTGAAAAACATGCCAGCTCATAGATGTATGTTTCAGCTATCTTTCAGGTATTTGATGTAGATTTTTGCTTAACTTGGCAAGTAATCTAGAAACCTTTCAAACACAGGAAAAGCACATACGATAATTAGATAAATAATCCCCCTTTGTAAAAGTCAGCAAAAAGAAAAAGTCTCAGTTGTCACACGACATTCAATTATTACACAGGCATTTGGTGCGACACCAGACATAAAAAGGCCAGCTACTGTTGTCCCATCTGTTTAAACTTTGTGGAAGTCTATAAAAGCACTAAAACCACTTCCAATCTTTGTTGGTCAGCATCAGCCTTAATGCATGTAATTACAGCAGCAAACAGTAAGCACTAGGTAATTCCAATTGTGCCAAGCATATTAAAAGCAAACTTTGGGATCACTTCTGTGTTTAGATATCCTAAATTACTCTAAAGTCCAGTGATGCCATAAGGAGGAAGCATTTAAAATTGAAAAGTAGAATAATTTCAAAATAGCCATTTTTTTTCAAAAGCTGTTCATTTTATGAGTACTTAACTAGACTCTCTTTTTTCTTCCTTCCCTTAGCATGTCTTTACTCACTTCTTCTTTCAGGAGGATACATCTGTAAGAAGCACGTCTTCTTCATAAATAATTATAAACTAAAGTTTTCATAAAATATGTATGTATTTCTTAATGCCCATCATAGGTAAAATGCTAGTTGTTTGCCAGCAAGTGGCCATCAAAAATTTTTTCCTGTGAAGAGCTGCAAAAGCTTTCTGGGATAATGTGAAACAAGAATAAGTAGAGTGTGCGATGAGCCCTGGGAGACATTGCAGAGCTGTACAACTGGATGAGCAGAGGAGAAACTTGGTAGTTTTGATTCACAGGTTGGGGAATTGCATGCTTACAGGCAGGTACAGAAACATCTCCTACCCATGCTACTTTTTAACCATAAATGTTGATTAGACTGTCAAGGTAATATGAAGATGAATTGTCTCTTGCTTCATGCTGAAACCCCAAATGACACAGCAGTCTACCACATATAACCATTAATCTGCCTGGAGGATGCACATCAAGTTTTCATGCTTACCGTAGAGAAGGATCAAATCATGCAATTGCCACAAAGACTGTCGAGGTGGCTCATCATGCATCTTACAGGTGCCATGCCTGCAGGCAGCCCCGGTGCCTTCAGGACAGTCAGACCTTTTTGAAGAAAATGAACTTGTAGTTTTGGGGGATACATGCAGCAGCAAGGAAGCACAAGCTCCACCAGAGACAGGAGCACTCAGTGTCGTGTAGCCTCAGCTATGTCAAGCGTCCAGCTCCAGTTTGTGTTAAAAAATCTCTTACAGCTGGGCAAGCATCATCTACAAGCGTCCAGCTCCAGATTATGTTAAAAATCTTTTACAGCTGGGCAAGCATTGTCTAATGGAAAACACATTAGAAAAAAAAAAAATAATAGTGAAGTGCTTTTCTGAATCACCAGTTCCACAACCACTTCTTCCACTTGCCTGCACAAGATAGCTCTGCTAGTAGTTTAACAGGCAAAACAATGCACTCAGTCAATGCTCAAACTTTGCAGGTTGTTTTTTTGCTGTTGCTGGTTTTTCCTACCTTCATTTTCTCTTTGTATTAACAGCTTAATAGTGGGATAGAAATCTTACTTCACTTAGAGTCACAACAAAAGACGTTCCCTTCCAAGTATTGCCTTGTTCTAACATGAATGAATGGAAGACCAAAGTTTGCATCATGAACAGGGAGGGAAAGCCAGATGCTCACTGATACCTCCATGTGCCTCCCTAACACTACTGGTTTCTCTTGAAAAACTCTCAGACGTTATTGTGGCAAGCCTCCAAATGACAAACATTTTAGAGTAGCCATACTACTAAAAATGTATGCATGCTGCCTTTCCCATGCAAGTCATCCACATGGTGTGAGTTATTTTTCTCAGTTTATACCTATTTTGCAACATTGATAACTAACATGTTTTGATTCAATAACTTCTCACAGAAAACCTGCACCATTTTCTGTTAAGCATCTGGAAGAAGGATCTACTAGTATCAGTCCCATTTCCATAGCAAAATAATTTTTATTACTTTACACAGGTTCAGAAAACTGTGTATTGCTGATCTGCATTTACTCTTACAAAACCAGGACCAAATCCTGTCATAAAAATAATCTTTCTATAATTATAATTTTTCATGTTTTGGCTAAAATTCTCAGCAGAAATAACAAGTTCCTAAACTATTAGTCTATTGCTAAAATTGGATTTAGATCTTCATACTTAAGTGAAATGAACCTCATTCAAATGCAAATTAGACATGAACCAGCAGAAAAAATTGCTTTGTAGGTCTTTGTTTGCCTCTAATGAACAATGTTGCACCATATTCCTGTTTCAATTTTAGTTCTTATCTCTTCTGTAGGTACAGAAAGACAATGAAGAGATTTGTTTAGTTATGGATTCCTGGTAAAACATTAAATAGACCAGGTATATACCAGATTCTTTCTGGGTCTGGAGACTTTTGGCTCCTGACATTTTTGGAGTTTATTTGGCAAAAGTAATGCTGTCTCTTTCTTTGCTTCTCAAAAATTCCTGAATTCTTTGGAAAAAAAAAAGCCACGATGGCCACTGTTGAGCTTCTACAGTCGTGTAAAAGTGCATCCCGTTAGGTTTTTTTATCCTTAGTCTAGATGCATGCCTTGAAACACAGAATTTTTAACTCTAATGACAACAAGATAGCAAATTAGAAATAGAGAAGTGCAGTAATTTCAGAAATAAGGAAGTAGCTGAGTTCAGGTTTCGGATGAATCTTGTAGATCCTAAAAGGGAGATAGGAGGACTTATTTCCTGCACACTTGCATGTACAGAAAAGTAGCAGGTTAGAGAGGCAAAATTAAAACACATTTCATACCTCAGGATTTGGTTTACATTTATATAGCCTCTACCCCTTTTCTAAGAATGGCTTTCAATGAGGGAGTTATTGAATTTTAAAATTACTGTTTATTCTTTCTATAGAAGATTAAGGATTGTGTTGAAATAGCTATGATTTTATCTGTAAATCTGCTTTAACTGTGGCAAAATTTGTAACAGCACTGACCACAGAATTATGTGTAACTATTTTGTTGAACATGTGTTTTTCTGCAAAAATTGAGGCTGTAAAAACTGTTAATTCTCTCCTTTCCATGTTATCTGAATGCTAATAACATTTCCCTCTCTTCATTGGGTTAACTATTAAGAGTTAAGAAGAATAAAATCATAGAAAAACACTGAAGAATGGAACAAAGAGTCATTGCTTGTCTACAGAAGATTATCAGCTGTGTGATAGACTGATGGGAAGGATTTACTAGCTCTAGCTCAGTTTCTAAATATGTTCCTTACTAAATGAGACTTGCAAATGATCTATAATTTCCTAGTCCTTCTGAAGATAAACCAATATAAATATATATATCAATTGTTATTACTTGTCAGTACAATGTGTCTCTTTGCCATTACCCCTTCTTTTTGGGGGGCAGGACAAATGCTCATGGAGGCACAAATAGCACACACTCACACATACAAAGGGAGAAAGAAAGGAGCACGGAGTTTGATTCTTTTTTTTTTTTTTTCTTTTTCTTTTTTTTCCTGTTTGCAAAGACAGCAAGCATGAAGTCATCCGTGCCTGACTAAATTCAGCCAAAACCATCTGCCAATAAGTTGCAGCTAAAGGGTAGAAAATCTTATCATGACTCAGAGGAGTTAGAAGGGAACGTGGGAGCAAGGACCCAGGCAATAAGCTGCAAAGATGTGTAACAGTCAGCTGGGAAGGAATGGGAAACAGTTAAATGAATGGGGACCACCTATTCTTACCACACTTCCACTACATGAACCTGATAATTAACTGAACAGTTATAGCATAATGTACCAGAACACAAAGCAAGGTTCTTCAGATTCATGCACATACTCTGCTCTTCCTCCCATCTATATCTTCTTCCTCCTCAGCTCCAAACCATCATCATTAGAAAACTCACTGCACAGTAAATTTGTAGTTCTGTACAATTATAGTTACCTAAAATCAATGCTGGCTCTGAGTTATGGTGGCATCATAAACTGTTTGATTGTCTTAATGGAATTATTTATCATTGCAATTATTTATTATTTATTGTGTCAGCTCTTAAGTTATTCCTTGCTATTGATCATATTATCTTGTACAATTTATTTTTCATTTATGTTGCCTGGATTAGAAATACACGAAGGAAAAACACAGATAATTATTAGTATGATTTCCTCTTCAACAGAGAATATTTTGGGAGACAGAGCAACAAACACAGGATATAAGAGTGAAATGAGTAAAACCTGCTTAACTCAAAAAGTGGGTTCATTATCTGAGTTGTCTCAGGGTAACTTCCACTCATTTTCCCAATTACCTGAAGTAATACTGGTCATTGATAAAGCTGGTGATTTTTACTGTAGTCATAAATGGGAACAATATTAAATACAAGCACAACTATCAAGAAGATGCAGAAAACCCAGCAAGAACTGAACCTGAACTGTGTTGTATAATAGGGCACTTTTGAACACTTTAGAATTATTTTTACCAATATATATGTATAGTGGTAATGTATGTATATAGTTGAATACAGTACTCAGGATGCTCAATTAGGATTGAAGAAATCAGGAATTCCTTTTTTGGTAAAGACAGCCCATAAATGCATGGAAAGCCACGGCGTGCAGAAGTCTTGTGGTTGTCACTTGGTCTCAGATTTTTCATCTAAGAGATATTTTTCCTGATCCCTTTTCCCAGAGTTATGGCAAACATGCATAAGAGAGGGCAGATGGCACAATGCAGACCTCAGCCCCAGGAAAGAGCTTGCACCTTTTGTGTTGAGCTGTGTTCCCGTTACACATAATTTCTGTCTTGCATTTTTAGAAATGTTCTAGTCTGTCCAGAAAATCCTCTTAGCTTCTTATGTCTCTGTTTCCCCATCTCCTCCCTATATTGCCAGATGAGAATGCAAGTTAGGAGATGCTTGTCACTCATCTGTAGAGTGCTTGTCACAGTGGGAAGTGAAGGGCTATCACAACAGAATGAGAGAAATAGTGATAAGAATAAACATCTCTGTAAGGGAAATTATTTGGTGTGCATCTAAAAATCATTCAGCAAGCAGAGAGAAGGTAAACTTTTAAACTGAGAACAAAATCTCCTAGATGGTCCCTTTCAGCCTTTGCATTGATCTAATTATAGGAAAGCTATCATTTTACCAGAAGCTTCAAATATCAAAAATGACTAACACATCTTAAGGTTACTGTATTGGAACATAACTTTGGAAGTTTTTTGCAGAGGAGGTTATATATAACAAAAAAGTCCAAATATGAACTCAGATTTGAAAACAAATAAGAAATTGAATACAAAGAAGCATATTTACTAAAAATTTAACATGAGTTGTTTCTAGGAAATTCTATGTTTCTAATTCTTCTAGGAATATTATGTTATTCTATATTCTCTTCAACCGTACTTCAGTTTCAACTAGGCATTTTTTTCACAGAAGCTGTGGTTTCTCAGAAATGACATTATGACATTCCAATATACTTCGAAGACAGATATGTCTAAACCCACCAATATATTTCATGAGAGGTTCTTGCCTCATTAAATGTTGTTCATGAAAGTTTCACTACTGAGTGAAGTTAGAATTTATCCCAATGAAAAATCTGCAGTATTCATTTCCTTTTCTGATCCATTTCCACCAACTCATCCTGTATGAGGGCAGGTACAAATGCAGCTTGTGTGTTCCAAAAGCCATTTCACTTCCACATCCTCTTCAGAAACAGTAGACCAATAGTTTCAAACCAATGAAAAGATGAAAAGGTCTTTGTCAATATTTATGGGATTCTAAACAGAATAGCCTTCTGGAAACGTTCTGCTATTCCTTTTCTGCTTGATGATTACAAACATATTTAGGCAAAAAAGATAGTGATTTCATGTGATTTAAAATTCTCAAAACACATTTTTCACAGATCAATCCATCAAATGAAAACTATAAGAATTTCAGCCTGACAAAATATACATTAACTATTGAACTATATAAAGTGATTCTTTTATCTAGTTACAGAAATAAGACATGTCAGTCATCTAATCTGCTTTCTTTCAACTACTAAAATATCAATTGTATCCACCTTGAATGAAGCACTTGTCCTCTGACTCAAGGCTTTCACCCCACTACCCTTTGTAAAGGAATTAAATGCATATGAACCAACTTATATCATTTTTAAATGTCATGGCTTGATTATTTAAAATTATTATATATATATATATATATATGCATTTTTGTAATATTATAATCAATAATACTATTTACTAATAATCAAATATTCCCTACAATTTCAGGGTAAAATTGTGTAGATACTGCCTATACTATATATAATAATAGTGAAGATTCAAGTAGTAAATTAACCCTATTAACTTATTTGAGCAATACCTGAATTTTCAGCTAAAGTAAACAGCAGAAGAATATTTATTCCAGGTGACAAGGAGATGGAGAAAAATTTAGGCAGAAAGCATGACAAATAAATACACAAATAAAAAGCACTACCGAGACATTCTGATCTTTAGTATATAATACTTTTCAAAAATAGTATATCATAATTTTCAAATAACTTACATTCAGTGAATAGACAACTTACCAGCTGGCTGATCAGGAAAAGGACTAAGCTCCTCAAGTAACAAAGACTGTAAAACATATGCTTTAATTGCAAATTTGTGTTTAAAAATTATTGATTTAAGCATGGGCTGAAGAGCCTTGCTGAATCCATGCCTGAATTAGGAACACAAACTATGCTTTCTGAATGAAGAATTCAGTCTGAGTAGCTCTAGAAGATCTGAGGCCTCCTGCCATCATGTGTGGTTTGAATGCCACTGTCACAAACCTGCCATTCTGCCAGCAGCAAAAGCGTCTCCATTTATTTATTGGACTTCTCCTTGACAGTGTCTAAAGTCTCCCTTTCCAGCTTTAAATTGATAAAGCGTCTATCATAGCAAGCAAATTGCTTCCTGGCCTGATTTTCCACCCTGAAATTGACTGCCTGAGCACCACAAAGGCTAGGATTTTCTTCCCACCGATGATGCCTTTCATAAGCACCAAGTAGCCGCTTTAAAGTATGAGATAACAGCTAACAGCAATGGTAGTTCACTGGCTTTTGCTTGGCTTCATAGACTTCAACATAGCTTCGCTTTACAAATCTGACTTTATAGCCATTTTTTCTTCAGTCTTGCAAGAAAACAGGTGCTCAGTGCTAGCTCCATGAACGCTCTGGAAACCTTGGAAGTGTCTCCCATACTAAATACAAGCTACTTTCTTTTACCTTCAAGATCAGTGAGGGACGTTAGTCATATTGCTTAGGATCCAGCCCCACACTTCTCAACCATTAACAAGTACTTGTGTCCTGCATCTGATCAGCCACCACTTTAGTGTCCTGCGGAGGCCTGCCATGTTTCCAAAAGGCAGCACTGTGCCTTTGCCCAAGCCCTTGCATTTGTAAGGAATCCTATAACACCACCAAAATTCCCTCACAATTCTCTGGAAACCTTTCTTTCAGAAACCTCAGAACAGACAACGCCTTGCTGGCCAGAGCAATGGCCTCCTTGATGGCTAGTCTTCCTTTGTCAGACCTTCTGATAGTTATTTCTATCCACCTGTCTTTATCCATCACTGTAAAGAGGCTCCGTTGCCTCTCTCTCCAGTCTAGCAGTGTACTGCTAAGCAAGCAGTGGCATAAAAGGAGAAGCACAACCAACATTTCCTCTTTACGTGACAGCGTTTTGAAAGACTGAGTGACCTCCACTCCTGTTTGGAAAGAAAGAGCAGAGGCAGCACAATCCAGAAGGTGTTTCAGGGCCATGAACCGTGAGCTGGAGGAGGGCTCTTTCCCCCCACCCACCCCCCCCGCCCCCCCCAAGACTCTCACAAAGATACCTCTGTCCTGCAGCGAAATAATAACTACTGTGCAATTCTGTCCTCAGCGCACCCCAGCAGCTAACTTGGAGAGTTCCTAACCTGAGAACGCTGGCTGAGGTTAACTGGAGCTGGCTGCCATTTTCAGCAAGCAGGAAATTAGCATGCACATGAAATCAAAACGGAACCTCGGGAAAAGTAACACCTTGAGAAAATGGCATATAATTATGGGCAATTGAAAAGGTAAGGGGACAATGTAAATACTATAGAATCTTTTCATTTGTACTGATTTATATTGACTGCTTTATTTCAGCATTTCTAATACATTTCCTGTTTTCTTCCTGAAATTTTCATTTTTACTTTAAAATGGCTTAACTTTTAAAGGGCAAAAAAGGCATGAACATGTAGATTTAAGTAAATGTTGACAGTTTATGTCTTTCACTTAGTCTCAAAGTGAAACATAGAAGGTTTAGCAGAATAGAAATCTTTGTTTAAACTCTCCAAAATTTCTGCTCTGATGCAATCAGTTTCTCAGTTCCATTTACCAAACAACAAAAAAAACTATTTCTGATCCAGCTTTATGGCTACTCCAAGTCTGAGGCATCTAACTCTTCCTACCCAGCCTAGTGAGCCTTTGCAGTTAATGGTTTAGCTCAGATGTAGCCTTCTCCATCTGTGCTGAGCACAACTGTAATTTAGAATAGACTTTATGAGCTTAGCCCAACTTTTAGGAGAGTTTAGCAGTGTTCTTTAATCACCAAGTTTGGAATAAGGGGATGGATTTTAACAAGGCATAAGATTTATGCACAGATAAATATAGACTCTCAGGAAGAAAATATGAAAGCATGAGAGGCTATTAAACTTACGATGAAAGATCTAGGAGCAAGAGACATGGTAAATGATTCATCCTACAGCTAAGGATCATACTTTTTTGTCTAGCACTGATTATTTCTGTATCTCTTGGGATGAGAGCTTGTACAAAATCACTTTCAAAAGATACTCCTCCATAATACTTGAGAACTACCAAGGAAGTATTGCTGTATATTTTAATTGTTGGAAAATTGTTAATGTCTAAGAGCCCATAAACATTTTAGAAAGCAAACCAAGAAATGGAAATCCATTTTAAAGAACTGCCTCTGAAAACACCGCTTGCCAGCAAAACAGGTATATTAGAGTAAAAGTTATTTTATTTTATCAGGCTAAAGAGAAAGGAGAGATCACATAAAAACATGAAGTGAAGAAAAGTGGAGTCACTTGTTGGTCTTTCTGGTTTGCCACCAATTTTATCCTCATTAAATAGGATGCTGAAGGTAAAGTATATCTTAGAAGACTATTTACTCAGAAAAGGAATGCTTGCTGACTGGAAATGAAGTACTGCCACAGAAAGAAAGACAGGAGTGGAATATCAAATGTTTCATTAGACTAAAAAGATAATGATGTATCTACCCTCAGATAGAGTTGGAGATGTAAAAATATAGTTCCTTGAAATAAGCAAAGCATGGAAACAACCGTAGAAAAAAACTCTCACAAAATATATCCTGCATTTCCTGGCTACTCCAGGCATCCAAAAATGACAAATGCAGTGACAGTCCTTATCATGAACATAGATTTGCTAGATTTTTTCATTACAACAGGTGTCTCTGCCTTATCTTGTAAAGAGACCTTACAATAAACATTTAAATTCTACTAAATAGTGGGTGCCCAGAAGCAGAGGGCAAGTTAGCTGCATGCCTGGTGACCCAAGCCACCATGCTGTGCACAACTTTTCAGTGGTCCAGGGACACTCGGGCATTGCAAGCTATGCGCCAGAAATTAAGAACCTGAGAGTCAGATGGGAATGGTGGGAGTACCAATAACTAGTACAGTGATCTTTTATGAATGAAAATGCAGCAAAGGAGGAATGTTCTCAACATGACATAAAATAACCTGTGGAGAAAACAGGCCTTTTCCTAGTTGTCTATGAGGCAGAAGGAAGAAAAATGAAAATTCATTTTCTTTTAACTAACACACACAAACATAGATAAACAAACATATTCATATGTATGCTTGTTTTCTCCTTGAGTGACTTTTTTCCCCACTATTTTTATATGGCAGGGGATCTGCCATTGCTTTTGTTTGCAAGCTGCTGTTACTTGCAGCCTTCCAAGGCAAATCACCTGTCCTATGAGACTTTATATAACCTCTTTCCTTGGGAGTCTTTAAAACAGAGCTGTGAACTGGATGGATCATTCTGTTGTCAGCATTAGTGTGCACTTGGCTACTCTCCTTCCTGGGAAAGTCTGCCCAGCCAGGTGATGTATGTACCAATTGACATGGCAGCCTAGCCAACCCTGGAAAAAACAAAACCTAATAAAAAACATCAACTGAGTAGTTGCCGGTGACAGAATAATTCATTGCACTCACAGTCTGCTCCCTGCACTTATCTGAAGAATGTGTGGAAAGAGGGAAGTTGAAAGTGGACAGCACAAGTTGCCATAGGGGCACAGGTCACAATTTTCGTAGCCACTATTTTCATGCCTACTCAGTCTTGAGCAGGGAGTAGATACTGGGCACTGAGAATCCCTGGGCTTATAGCAGCTGGATGGGTGGACTGCACAGCTCATACACATTTGGTATCACCATATAACAGGAGAGGACCAAGGTGTACACTTTTGGTAAGGAATATTTTAATTGCATCTTTAAAACAGTTGCTATTTATGTTTGATGTTTGCATGCCTTCCAGAGTGTGCAACAATAACAATCAGGCCACATTCCTCACCTAGGATTGGACTCTAACCCAGCTCACCAGAGGGAAGTCTCTGACTACTGAAATCATGTATAATAAATGAAAAGGCCAAACAGGTTTTGCAGTGCCACTTACTACTTATTTGACATAAAGAACAATGACTTCATTTCTTATTCGTGGTGTAAAGGCCTGTTCCAGACACTAACATAAACTCTCTTCATGATCAGAAACAAAAACTTCTCCTGGATGCCCATGACAGAATTTTTATTCCAGGTTTCTGCAGTAAAAATTGAAGTGAGGATATGACATCATGGTATTATATACGTATGTGTGTGTGTGTGTGTGTGTGTGTGTGTGTGTATACACACACAATTGTATACATTATAAGGTATCATGTTGTGTTACATATAACATGGAAACTCCAAATTGTGAAGGTGTGATTGATATAACCATTAGCAGAGTTACAATTATAAGAAATTTTAGAAGCCTTCACAACAAACAGAAGTTGAAAAACATTTGTTACTCCCCATGTGCAAAATATTCTATATGTGATAGCATGAAAGAAAGCCCTAGCCGTCAAACAGGCAGAATAGCAGTATCTAGAAACAAGACTCTATCATATGTCAGACAACCCTTCAGGGCTTACCTAAGTTACACCCAGGGTTGTTCCTCTTTGAAGCAACATCCAGAAAGCCAAAGTAAGAGAAAAAAATCACCCTCCTCTCTTCTGTTTTTGTTTCCTTGCTTGCTTTTTATTTCTTAGAAAACAGTGCACATTCTTACAAACAGAAAGCCTTTCCCATCAGGAAAAGGGCATACAGCCTGGGAAAAGAATTGATAGTACATTTTCTAAGACACATAGCTATAAGATCTCATTGGTGAGTTGGGGAAGAACAAAAATTGACCTAGGAAATCAATGATGCTGGAAAATGAGCATTCACAAAGTTTAGAACAGTGGTCTCCTGAGTTACATCCATGAGGTCCTACCCTTCAATATAAAGCTTGTAAATACTACCTGTGCTCTCTGAATCAATAAAGATTAATGCAGAAAGAGATATTGCTTTCTGCAAAAGAAAAACATGTAGTAGGCAAAATGAGAGAAAATACGTTCCATTAAATTCTACTTTAATTATTTTATAAGAATACTCACAGCCTTGAAAGCTGGTCCTCTTCCATGCACATATTTAGTGACTTTTCAGAAAATATATGAAGTTATTTGTGCAACCAAATGAAAATGGCATACAGCTATAGGAAAAACCTGTGTGAATAAGAATTATATTTGGATACAAGTAAAGCTACGTATACAGAAAGTATACCTGGAAACTATCTATTTCCTTCACTCAGGCTACGACCTTTGTTGTTTTTATCAGAGGTTTCCTTTGTCTGGAATGAAAATAAACCAGAAAGGAGACCTGCTTTGTCCCTTAGATGGTACATCTGAATCTGACTATTATATTTAAGTAATACGATGCTGTTGCAGTGGAACAATATCACTGTGGTAGGTACACTCTGAGTCTGTACCCACAGTTCAAATCAGATGTTGTAGTAGTAGATATCTCTGGCTACATACTGTAACTGTCAAAAAACATCATAAAGGATTAGAAGCCCTCAACAAATTTTGAGATGTTCTATAATTCACCTGAATTGCCTGAAGCATTAAAAAAAACACCCAAACTTAAACTTCAAAAGTTCTGTAATTAAGATGAGATTTTCCAGGGGATGGGGAGTTATGCCTTACTGGAAGCACTAACTCATTAACTCTTAGGAAGCCTAGCACTGAACTGGAAGAAAACAAGATACTGGCAGATGTAATATCCCTGATTGTGCTAGCATTTATGTTTCTATATGTGCTATCATCCATGATTCCCTTCAGAGGAAACGCAACAGCAAACCTTTAAATCTCCATTGGGAATTGTAAAGTAATTTTAAAAGAAGAAAACAGAATTTAATATGAGCTCTTGATGCTTACTGCTTAGGGTCTTTGAAAATTATAAACACATTAAATTGTTAGTCTATTGTTATTAAAGTAATATTTCATTTTTATTTTACAGTTCATGCTTTAGAAAAGTTTTATGAACCCTCAACAGTCTTTCAGAGGCTGGTTAGTTAGGAGAGTAGATGATACTGCCTCATTATTGCATAAAATGGACAGTTTTTGGTAAAGTCATGCTGACAGCAGTTTTGTGTATATTATTAGGAAACTGAAACTGAAGGAAAAGCTGGGTTTTATGTCTTCCTCAAAGCATTTCTTCATTGTTGTCACCAATGGGCTCTGAGTTGCACAACTAATTAATTGTACTAAAGCATTCTGCTGTAAGAGTTACTTCATCTTCTCTCCTTATTTGTCATCCACCTGTTACAGCTTGTGTTTTCAAACTGTGAATGCTCTGGGACACAGGCTGGCACACACCGTATGTTTGTGCAGCATCTACTAAAATGAGACCCCAACCTGGCTGAGGATTACCTGTGCCAATATTCATTTGAATAATTGTAAAAGCTAGGCCTGTGAGAGTTCTTTGAAAAACAAAAATGCGCTGGAGCGAAAGATGTAAATATTTTCCACTGCTTCATTGGTGGGATTCTATTTAGTCAAATGGTGCATAAATTAGCATAGACAGCACAGTTTATAAGACATGTTTTTGCAGGAAATCAGAGCATCAGCTTAGAACATGAAATTTCTTTCTTGGGGGAAATCTCAAACAGTTTATAACTACTTATGCTTCAACAGTGAAAAATTAATACTTCTGGAGGTTTTCTTCAGGTGGGACTTGAAAAAAACTTGTTTTAGAATACAAAAAATACTTTTAATTATCTGAAATGGTAGTGTGCATATTAACTGCATGTTTTGTTATTTAAAATAAGATGTTATTATATGGAAAAGTTAAATTATCACACTTTCACTAAATCATGCAGTTATAAACACAGAGTTCCTTGTTTTTCCAGAAACAAAATAATTATAAACCCTTCTGTCATGAGACATTTTGACATTTGCAAATTTGAAATTTCATTTCTGAACAAGTAGCATCAAAAACTGGAGATGGAGGCAGAAACAAGATACACCTCTTCTGATTTAATAACTCAGTGAAAATAATCTAGGTGTTTCAAGAGGCATGCAAATTGCAGCAGACATTTGAACTTTATGCTCTACAACTTAGTATCAACTTTCTACCTCTTGTTTTAGCACAAAATCTTGCTGTTGATTTGAAAAAGTACTAGAAAGATGGGAAAAGATTGTGTAAAGCAACACCACATTTTCCCTCACTGTGATGCTGATGTGCATTCATTAGGTTTTGATTCCCAGCCATATATATTTCCTGTAGTATTTTATGTTAAGGCACAGATCCCCAAGATGCAGGTGTTGTAAGACTGTCTTTGTTATTCATGGGCACTCTTACATGGTGAGAGCTGGAGTTTCCTAAAGATTACGTTAACTTGTCTTACCTTTGCTTTCCAAAGTGCTATAGACCAGCTGAAAACTAAGAAGTATGAATTCTATACCTCTCATTTTCAAATTACTTTTCATATTCTTGTCCCACCTCAATAACATCTATGCAACATAAGGAAGAAGTATATGTATAAAGTGTATGTGCATTGCAGGGCTTCACATGAAAATAAATTCTCAGAGGCTTACTGCTAGCTTGATCAAGTGACACAAAGCATCTGAAATGATCCTTGCCGCTAAGAACCGCACTTGAAGATATGAGTGCAAAAAGACAAGGGAATTTACCAGCTAATATGCTCACAGCTGTGCTAAGTCACCTCTCCCGTACAGACAAGACTAGATCCATCAGTCAGTAGCTATCCTTGCCAGCTCCCTACATCAAAGGGCTGTAGAGGTAAAGTGAACCTGGATTACACAGAAACCTTGCTGCATTTCCTTATATATATATATATACACACACATATGCTAGGTATAACCTAGGATATCATATATGCCTTCCTGGCTCTTTCACTGAATTCATGCCTCCTGTCTTGTGGAGAGACTCTTATGGGGGCACAAGTGCACAAGTATCACAGGGCCCAATATTGTCCATCCCCTCCCATTTCTGTGCAGAAGCAGAGGGCAAACTACCCATGGACTTATCAGATGACCTGTCACATACTGTTTCATAATTCTGATGTCTTCATTTGTCCAACACAGATGATTTTCAAAGTTGATATAATCGTTCATACCTGCAGTTCCAGTTCTGAGATAGCTGAAGTCATAAATTACTTCAATGAAATGACATCCCATTTACCATTGGGCTTGTTTTGCATTTTGATATTACTCTAAAAAATACTATAATCGAGGGGAGGGGAGGGGAGGGGAGGGGAGGGGAGGGGAGGGGAGGGGAGGGGAGGGAAAAGAGAAAGCAGGTGTCCTGGTTTCAGCTGGCATAGAGTTAATTTTCTTCTTAGTAGTTAGTGCAGTGCTGTGTTTGGGCTCTGATGTGAGAACAATGTTGATAATGTGCTGATGTTTTTAGTTGTTGCTGGGTCATGTTCATACTGAATCAAGGACTTCTTGGTTTCCTGGGCCCTGCCAGCCAGAGGGCTGAGAGGGCACGGGAAACTGGGAGGGGACACAGCCGGGACAGGTGACCCAAGCTAGCCAAAGAGGTATTCCATACCATATGACGTCATGCTGAGTATATAAACTGGGGGAAGAAGAAGGAAGGGGGGGACATCTGGCATTATGGCATTTGTCCTCCCGAGTAACTGTTACGCGTGATGGAGCCCGGCTTTCCTGGGGATGGATGAACACCTGCCAGCCCATGGGAAGTGGTGAATGAATTCCTTGCTTTACTTTACTTGCATGCGCAGCTTTTGCTTTACCTAATAAACTGTTCTTATCTCAACCCCTGAGTTTTACATTGCTTTCTGATTCTCCTTCCCATCCCACTGGGTGAGTGGGAGTGAATGAGCAGCTGCGTGGTGCTGGGTTGCCAGCCGGGGTTAAACCACAACAGCAGGTTCATCAGCGTGCATAGCTGTTACTCTAATGGTTCTCACAAGAGCCAACACATACCATTAATGTGCAAACGCACATCATGGTGATGACTAAGAAAGCATCAGACCTCTACTATAATCCTTGTCTAATGATTTCAGAACAAGAAGTGTACAATAAAATAAAACAAATCAAAACAACAAACAAAACCCAACTCAGCCGAGTGGACAAACGGTAAAAGACCTGCGATAACAGAAAGTCTGGAAGTGTCAAAGACTGCTGGAGAAAATCTCAACAGACTTTCACACTAATTCTGAAATGCAAGGTATCAGTGAAAAGATAAGTAGAGAGAAAATCTGAGCTACCTATCTTGGGTGAATCTGAGGTAGAACAGGGAAACTGTCTGCCGTTATTCAGGATTAACTTTAAGAAAGAAGTTACAGCTTGCAGAGTAAATTAAGTTACCCAATGAAAAATGAAGTTTGCAGAATGTGAGCCAGTTCTCTGAGGTAGATGTATAAGCCAGCTATGAAAACAAAAAGACATAAAAGGGTAAAAGACCAATGAAAAACCAAGTCAGAATCCCCCAACAACAGATGGAGCCGAGTGCAGTGTGGCAAACATCACAAGCCAAGACAATACCAAGCATTGGAAAAAGAGGCATACCCTTTATTGGATTACACTTAATAGAGTTTACAAGCTCTGGCACACTCAAAGCATGAACACAGAGGATATGTGGACAATTTTGCAGCCAAAAGGCAAGGATTATAAATCTGAACACTTGAGTCCACAAGCAAAGTGGAAATGCAGCACTGGAGGAAATGCTGCGTGCATGAAGGGTAAAAGGCTAGAACTCAGAGTATAAACAAGTAGTACTTGCAGAGAAGAAAACAGTGTGTAGAGGGGAACATACCCAATACCCAGCTGTGAGTGTAACAGGCTCTTTGTCTCCTCCATTGTGAACTTTCAGAAGTTTGAGGAAGTCTTACAAGAGACTGGACTATGCTCAGCTGAAAACCAAGTACCTGTAGAAAAAGTTAGAAAGATCTTTAGACTATGGCTGGAGTTGGAGACAGCTAGTCTTACTGGGGGCTGTAGACCAAGCAAAAAAATAGCCAGTATTGCTACATTGGCAATATATATGGGACTTCACCTCCATATAAAACTAACAAGTACTCCATAAATCTGTGAAAAGGAAACATTTTTATTACCTACCAAGGGATAAATAATTGGAAGAATGGCATAAAGCCCAGCTAGCAGTCTTTGCCAGACCTGTACCGGGCCAATGTGACTGTCTTCGCATTGTCCTCCTTGATGCAGAAGCATGGAGAAGGGCTGGTGATACCATGCTGGCTCCAGATCCGTCCCCCTGGGCCCCAGAGCTTGGCAGCAAGGAAAAGCTAAGGAAGAACCACTATGTTCCAGCTACAGTAATCACAGCTGATCCAGTATTGTCTGGGTTTCTTCTTTTAAACAGTGTCCTAGCCAATTTCCATGAATAAGGGACAGCTGAGATAGAAAAGTATTTTATTTTTTTATTTAGGAAAGGTTTCCTTAGGTGTATCATATCTTTCAGCCAAAAAGGAGAAATATCAGTCAAAGTCATCTTATAGTTGCATAGTAAACACACCTTTGGCACACGTGCTGTACAATAGATTTGCTCACTGTGACATCATCTGATTTACTGGGGTTGGTATCACAGAACCAAATAGGTTTGACACATTTTGACACAAACAATGGGAGATTGTCTAGCCAAAGATGTTATCTCTGGCTCACAAATAGTGTTTGCCTGCAGATCCTTGAGGTGCAGTCTGGGGCTACATCAGTGTATGCTTGTGTCTAAAAATGTGTCACCAGTGTGTGCTGGCATACTGGGCTTTGTAAACATAAACACAGCCAGCTGATCAAGGAAAGCAATTATTCACCTTTATCTGGTACTCATTCGGTCACATCTTGAGTACTGGTCCCAGTTTTCCTTCCCAGTACAAGAAAGACATTGGTAAACTGAAGTGAATTCAGTGGAGGCCCTCAGAATGGTTGGGGCTGGAGCATTTGTCCTGTGAACAGAAGCTGCAGGATCAAATCCAGTTCAGTCTGAAGACAAGATGGCTTTGGGAGCATCAAACAGCAGCCTGCCCATATTGGATTGGGACAGGCTGCCCAGAAAGTTGTGGAGATTTTGCCATGGAGGTTTTAAAGACCTGACTCCACAAAGCCCTGAGCAACCTGGTCTAAATGCTGAACTCACAACTAACTCTTCTTTGAGCAAGATGTTAGAGCAGATGACTACTTGAGGTCCCTTCCAACCCGGAAGATCCCATGGAAGGCTGTCTTCCAAGTTCTCATGTGCTTAGCATTAGGTTATGTGAGTCACTGAATATTTCACATTTTCTTAAGGAAGGTCTTAGTGCAGAACAAGTCCATGAAGCATGTTGCAAACTATAATGTGGAAAAATACAATTCCGATTCCAAAAATCTAATGGTGAATGGGATTAATTCAGGATGTCCTGATTGACGGTAGGAAGAATTAAGATTGTGACTCTTGGAAAACCTCCAGCTCTTTTGACAATCAGATCACACTTTGTTTAGGAGCCAGTGTTGATTTAAGTTTCTAACGGAATGGTACAGGTCTTAAAATTTTGGCCTTAAATTTAGAAAGTCCATATTTTAATTTTTAAAGGCTGATCTGGTAAGTCCATCATGCATTTTCCTGTATTTTCAAATGTTTAGTAATAAATGATGGAGGAAGCTGCTGGTCAGATTAGTCTTTTGTGTGTGTGTGTGCATTAGCATTACTGAATGGTATGTTACTGCTTATGCCCACAACATACCTCTTTACATTGATTCAGTACCATGTAGGTGTCTGAAGTTCAGTTAAGTCAAAGTTATGACAAACATCCAAGAAGCACATCAGAGGACTGAAGTGCCTAATTTCCATATATAATCCATAAATAAAAGTAGATACTACCATGAAAGGCAATCAGAACATTAGCTTATCTATATTAACTTGTATAGCCTACTAGCTACCTTCTAGCTGACACTTGTTGTCACCCATTTCAAAGGGTAGCTAACGTTACTGCTCTACATGGTTGGCAAATGCCGCAGTTAGAACAGGCCAGGAATTTTCCAATTAAATGGAATAGGTGGGAAAGGTTTTGCTGAAGAAGTTCCATATACTTGATGAAAATCATCAGGCTCATACTTCCCTGCCCCCGAAATGTAACAAGAAGCCCTTCCACATAGAGGATTGGTGCACTGCAAACCTAATGAAGAGACAAAAGTCATGACTATAGCATGATTATAGGCAGTGTGATTAAAGGGACTACCTTACTGAAGAACAGACCTCTGCTAGAAGGTTATATACCCATAGCTTCCATTTCACCCAGAAACCAGCTTATTGTTGAGGGAGCATCTACGTTTTTCCACAGGCTTTGGAGATGCATTCCATCTCAAGTACTTTTAGACACCTACAACGTGTATGGCTATATCAGAGCTGCTCTGTTAGACTCCCTTTATTGTCAGCAGGGAGAAGCAGGTACAAAGAAAAATGATTCATCTGACCTGTCTTAGAGATCTGCAGAAGGATGAGATGACTCAAAGTTCAGCAAACTGGTTTACTCTCCATTGATAAGAAGTTTAAAGAAGTAGTTCAGATGCAAGCAAATTTCACCCAAGAAAACAACACTGATCCATAAGTCTGGAACCAACAGAAGTCTTCTAATAAACATCACAAACAGCCTCATTCCTACAGAAGAGCCAGATTTGCAGTGTACCTTCTTCAGAGTTTATTAAAACAGAACCTATAAAAGCAGTATCACAGTACTGTCTCATACATTTGAAAATCAAACTTTTCTGCATGTTGAAGGCTTCTTACATTGGAAAAGCCACAGGAGATGAGAAAGGTCATTTCTTTTTCAGAATCTTTATATACCTGAGCCAAATCATACTAGCTTTAGATGCCTGAACCTCTGTTTGGCCACCAGCCAGTGCTGCCTCTTCTGAGTAGCGCCATCTTTTTGTTAACATGCAGAAGTATATCTTGCAGCAAATATACAAGAAGGAAAACTTCATTGGAGCTCTGCTTGCTTCTCTCTGGGATGGTGAAGTTTCTCTAAATATGAAATTTAAAGGGTACTACTCTAAGCAGCAGAGTTCACAGCCAGTCTTTCCATTCCTGCTATTTCATCATTATAGATATCTGTATTTCCTAGAGCCTTTCTTGAGGAGTTATATAATGTGCTGAAAATCTGTCTTGATCTCTGCCTTTTTTTCCTTCCTACCACCCACCCCCCCCACCCCCCCCCCACCCCGCCTCCCCAAACAAAACTCTTAGTTTTGTCTCTCATGGCTGTAGAGGAAAGTTAACAAACTTGACTGGGAAAAAAATGCTCAGCCACAACAGAATGAAACACACCCAGCAGTCTTATAGCTGTTCTGCCTGCCCGTAAGGTCGCCAGTATCCCAGCCCCAGAGCTCAGCAGCACGGCTTGCCTAAGCCCTCTGTCCTCCTCCTGTAGTGCTCAGCTCAGCTGCAAGATTAATTCCAGCTGCACAGAGTGACCCTCGGGGTCATCACAGCATCAACATCATGTAATGATAAAGGAAGGGACATGAAAGGAGTAGGTGGAGGCTGCAGGGGTAAATGCACACACTCCAAAAGAAAAAGAAAGCCAAAATGGTAGGGATGGCAAATTTGACAGAATAACAGTGTGGTCGCTGAACCGAAACATGACACAGTATGCCCAGAAAGCTGGTGTGGAAGGGAAAAATTGCCCTGGCTGTCTCCTCTTAAAGAAAACAGTAGCAGTGCAGAGCCCTGGGTGTGACCAGGCGGAGTGTGACAGCCACGTGGAGAGGTCATCACCTTCCCCGCGGCTAAGAAGCGTAACCAGGGAGCACCAACTTTGAGCAAAAGGGAGATCAAAGCTCCTAGCAGGTTCAGCCTTTCAAAAGATGACGGCAATGATGATGAACATTCAGCAAACTGCAGGATGGTCTAGAAAAAACAGCAGGAAGGTTCTTGGTAACTTCTTCTGAATTATCTTAATAAAGAGAAATGAAGCTTCTTCTTGAATCCTGTAGTCACGCAAGAATGATGACGAGTTCCCTCCTTTTTAGAGGATCAAGTAAGGGAGGGAAATCTGCTGTTCAGGTTTCTCACAAATTAGCACGTGGTCATCAAAATAACAATGCAAGCACCTCCAAAGGTAATTACCCTTTTTGATCTGAGTGACTAATCAACATATTGAGGCCATAATCACACATTCTGACCTGGCAGCAGCAGAGACAAGTGAAGAAGCTGCCAGCCCTAGCTTGTTCCCAGATGTCTGCCACCACCATTTTGCTGGATGTTACTGATCTGTGGACCCACTGGCATAAATATTCAGACAAGTGCTCTGCTTCAATACAACCAAGCCAGATGAGCTGAAATGCCATAAATATTAGGCCTTCCCTAGGCTGGACTGTTGCAGCTCAGCTGGGTCCTGAGCTGAATACCTGAGCAGTCACACCAGCAGTGCTGGGGGCCTCAAACCTCAGCTACCTCTGGTCAAAGAACCTCCTGTATGGAGAATAGAGACCTTTTCCCTTCGTGCTGTTGGATTCAAACATCTCCAAGCCTCTTCCTGGACAACATTCTACAAATTCTGTCTCTAGGGTTTTCCCAGGTCAGATTAAACATCTTTCTCTGACTTTCTGCTGCCTTGGCTCTCAGCTTCTCTGGTGTTTTGGCTGTCTGCAGCCTGCCTCCTCCCTGGTAGCTTGTCCCACAATACCCATCCTCCAGCAGAGCCCTCCTCCCACATAGTTCAGATTCCCACTGCTGCTGTGCTTTTTGAGTCATAGTTCCCAGTGCTTCAGTTATCTGCTCAGTAAAAATGTTTAACTCTTTTGTGGCAAGGTAGCAAAGTGCATGAGTTCTCCAGGGAAATAGCAAATTAGCTGGTCCTTGCTCTGAATTCAAGCTGGGCACATAAAATTACCATAAGTTAGAAATTTAAGTAGCTCTCCAGTCCAGGAGGTACAGTGGGCTGGGATTTGGGAAAGGACACTCTTAGAAATGTGCATGGGGCATTCCTGTGTTTAAGAAAGTCTTTCCCTTCCTTCCCTGTGGTCTCATCCCCAAGACACTGATGGCTGGCTTGAAGGAAAACAGATTATTTTTTTTCTCTCTGGTCTGAATTGTCCATTCCTTGTGTCTGAAGTAAAGCCTTGAGGCTGAAATGCAGCCTCTGTTGAGGCTGCTGCCTCCCATCAGCCTGAGCCTGCTAGCGTGGCACCAGCCTGAATGGGGTCCCCCCCAGTTCCAGCACTACAGTATGTGCCTTTAATATAAGTCTCTGGCTTGTGATTTCACTTTCAAATGAGGTTTGCAGTTTAATTAGAATTGAAAGCAAGAGATACATATCCTCACAGAGGGGCATGCTGTTAAATATTACAGCTGATTTCTCCCCCAAATTTTCCAACACTGATGTTTGCTGAGTTGCTTGCTATATCTCAGTTGGTGTGGTTTAACTACAAAAGGCCGTATGAAATCCATAGTGAATGCACACACTTGTAAATAAGGCAGAGATAATCAATAATTCTGTTTTTTCTCATCTTCTGACATGTTTACATCTCCTGGCCTCAGTCCACTTTTGCTGCAAGAGGCCCTACAATTGCACTGGGCTTGCATGTCAAGGCTTTGGTAGCAGAAGAACTACGTGGGTGACTTCTGTAAGAAGCTGCTAGAAACTTCCCCTGCGTCTGACAGAACCAGTGCCAGCCGGCTCCAGGATGGACCCACCGCTGACCAAGGCCGAGCCCATCAGCGACAGTGGTAGCGCCTCTGGGATAACATATTTAGGAAGCTGGGGGGGGGAAAAATCCTGCACAATTGCAGTGGGGAGAGAGGAGTGAGACTAAGTGAGAGCAACATCCCCGCAGCCCCCAGGTCAGTGCAGGAGGGGCAGGGGGGCTCCAGGCGCCGGAGCAGAGATTCCCCTGCAGCCCGTGGTGAAGCCCACGGTGGGGCAGGCTGTGCCCCTCAGCCCGTGGGGGTCCATGGTGGAGCAGATCCCCACCTGCAGCCCGTGGGGGTCCATGGTGGAGCAGATCCCCACCTGCAGCCTGTGGAGGACCCCACGCTGGAGCAGGTGGGTGCCCAAAGGTGTCTGTGACCCTGTGGGAAGCCCACGCTGGGGCAGGGCCTGTGACCCCACGGGGGAGCCATGCTGGAGCAGTATGTGAAATACAGCCTGTGGGAAGGACTCACATTGAAGAATTTTGTGAAGGACTGTCTCCTGTGGGAGGGACCCCAGTATGGAGGCAGGGGAAGTGTGTGAGGAGCCTCCCCGTGAGGAAGGAGCAACAGAGACATGTGATGGACTGACCACAACCCCAGTTCCCCACCCCCCTGTGCTGCTGGTGGGGAGAAGGGAGAGAAATCACGAGTGAAATTGAGCCTGGGAAGAAGGCAGGGGTGAGGGTGGGGGGTAGGTAGGTAGGTGTTTTAATATTTGGTTTTATTTCTCATTATCCTACTCTAATTTGATTGGTAATAAACTAATTTTCCTCAAGTCCAGTCTGTTTTGCCTGTGATGGTAATTGGTGAGTGATCTTCCCTGTCCTTAACCCAAGAGCCTTTCATTATCTTTTCTCTCCGCTGTCCAGTTGAGGAGCGGAGTGATAGAGCAGCTTTGGTGGGCACCTGGCATCAAGTCAGGGTCAAGCCACCACAACGATGCATCAGAAAGGGGCTTGGGCAGAAATCATTGAATCTTCTGCCATCAGATTTCTTTCCTGGTCTCTCAAGTTCATATAGAGACTGAGCTGTTATGTGAATGTTCGGGTTTTCTCAGAACTGAATGAAACTTCTCAGACCTCTGCAGTGCAGTCATCATTATTCTTTGTCATTGTGTAATCTCTCTTTCCTGAATGCAGCCCTGTAAAGCTGTACACCTCTAGTTCCCATTTGTTTTTATAAAGCCTATTTTCTTGAAAGGTTTCCTTGTATTGACAGCATATAGCATTTTCTCCTTGAGATCTTTTTCATTCTGACCTGAAAACTTAATGCTTATCTCTGTTTTTAAATCTTTCGAGCTGTATCAACAGAACATTCTCCCTTGCTTTCCTCAGGAATTTTTGTAACTATTTGGCTTTGATCTTTCTGTGATTGTTATAAGATCAGGGTCAGGAAAACTTCAAACAACATACAGTAGTTCAATCATTTGAAACTGAGCTAAATTAGAACTGTATTTCTAAATACACAGACTGTGTAAGTTTCAGTGAAGCTCAATGGTTATTACTTCTATATTTGTTTACCTTTGGTTTTATTCCCCTAATCAACTCCTGAAAAATTTTACTGAGCACAGGTCAATAGCTAAACTTGTTATCAGTCAGATGTAAAAATGCAAAATCAATAAAATAACTTTCTTGCTACCCTTTTCTCTTAAAAGCACAGAGGGAATAAACATGGTGGAAAACAACAGACAGCACAGTGTGTACAGCAGGAGAGGGAGCCGGTGCATGATTGTTTCTTATCATGCCCTAAAAACCTTTCTTCTTCCAACTTCCTAACTACTACAGGAGTAACTTGTTCCTCTAGGTTTGCCCCTAAACTATGGGAAATGTGTAGCCACGTACAACTAGCAGTAGGGCTACAAGTGTTTCTTCTGAAGACACTCTATTGCTATTGGGGAGAAGCCCATGAGAAGCCCTGGTGGTGCTCTTCAGTCTAAAAGGGAGTATTCGAGTGACAGGACAGCTGACTCTACACTAAACTAACCGGCCAGCGTGTGTGGCTACTCACCAGAGTAAAATGTCTCCCATACTGGGCTCAACTCTAGCAACTGACTTCTGGTGGGAATCTGCAAAAACATACCCATGCCTGATGAAGTCTGACAACAGCATACTCGGTCCTTCAGCATGCACATTGTCCTTGGGTAGTTACCTATGGGACAGAGGGGTTTCTGTAGCCCCACACCCCCAATGGTGTTACTGGTATTAGTATTCCTCAGTCACAAGCAGCCTTGACAGGAGTCAGAGTCAGGTTTTATAGAGCACTTGGCCACTGGCCAAGCCTATTTGTTTCTTCCCTACTAGGTCAAATCCTCCTCCCACCTTCCACTCACCCTCAGCTTGGAATGATAACACCATTACAACCTTCACATTAATTAATTCGCTTTTGTAAAACACCTGATTTTTCTTCCAATACTCAATATCCTTCAGTGAAATTTTTTTGACATGGATCTTCTTTGGCATTAACCTGACAACAAGAAATCCAGATAAGCACATAGTAACTTGGCCTGCTCTAGATCAAACTGACTTTCAGCCTCTAAATTCAGCTAGATAACCCCACCCACCTTGTGAATCTCTTCTGGGGACATTAATCTTTTGAACATAATCACTGTGCATAAACGTTAAACACATCTGCACTGACACGGTCTTGTGTTTGCTTAGCTCACCCTCTGAATTGTTCACAGTGCCTGGTCTGCAGGTTATGCACGTACCAGTCTACCAAGGCAGGATGACTCCATGCTTGAAAAATCTCAAGCTGCTGTCTTGCAGGAGCCAGTATGCCTGTTGCATACGTATCCTTCCCTAATTCTACCAGTCCACTAGGCTTGAAACTGTCTTTGATAAGACTAAGGCAGAAAGAAAGCAGCATGAAGTGCAAGAGAAGCAAAGCTTCTTAGTGCTGCTAAACTTTTAGCAGTTTGTAAGGTATCTCCTCAAATTAGTACTGGATGTGACCTGAACAGAATGAATAAACATTACTACCCACTGAGTGCCTTAACTACCATGTAGCATCTTTTATGTAGAGTACATATCACACATGAGAAACATACTATTTAATACAAGCTCTATATGTGATTTATGTGATCTCTGGCAGGTACCTTTCACGCCAGAATTTAAGTTGCTGTTGCAGATCTTGTCATGGAATTACAAAGTCATATGTTAGTGTCGAGATCTTTGCAAGATAAAAAACTAAAATACATATGTTTGCATTTTTATTATATCACTTCATGCATTAAATTGTTAGTAAAAGTTCTTAAATGATTTTGTTTTCCCTTAAATCACTTAAGATACTAAGACATTGCTTCTCTTTCATTTGTTTGTACCTTTTTTTCTTCATTTCAGACTCATTCTAAAAATGGAATTTCTTTCACTAGAGGGATTAGGAACATGTTAGACAAATATCTGTCAGAAACTTAGTGGGTAGAAGTTATCCAATCTGTTCTGCAGAGGGTTGCAACAGAAAACTGTTTGTCGTGACAAGACAAGTTTCATCCAGACCTTACTGCTAACAACTTACTGTATCTCCTCCCCTCTCCCACTGCATTAGTGTTCCTCTCCTTTTTTTTCCTGCCCTGGGTTTGCTGCCACTCACTCCAGGGCTCCCACCCAGCTGCTACCAATGATAACACCAACTTTCTAACTAGTACTGGGTCTCCTGCTTCCTCCAAAACCTAGATCCCTGCCACTACCTCCTGGTCCTCTGCCTTGGCTCTTGCCCCTTCTTCATACTCTGTCTTTCTCATCAACACATTTCCATAGGCATAACAAGGACCCAGGTTAACAAGACTGCATGGACCCAACTGACGGCAGCTTGAGCTACCTGTGCTGGCACAGAGCTCAGGCCCAGCAAAGCCAAATTATTCAGCACTTCACACTCAGTACCTCCCCCTGGGTAGGAACTACAGGAGCTGAGAGCAGCTGCATGACCATTTTTCCTTCCACAGCTACACGGAAAGTGCTTGCTGTATGTGGTAGATGAAGTAAGTGTTTATGAACTCAACATGGCGTTCCTAGTTCAGCAGCATCCAAGGTACATTACTCCTATTCTGTATAGAATGATATAGCTCTTCCATAGAAGGTATCTCTTGGAAAGGTATATGAGAAGGGTAGCACTCAGCTTCTAAAACATACCAGGTCTAATTACTCCTTAATTCTGGTTTTGTCATCTCACACTTTTGTGTCATCATATTACTTTTTTTTCCTAAGCTCCCAGTGTCATGTGATAAAAATTATCAAGTCCTCCCAGTTAAAGTGAAAATTCACTTTGAAGGCTCAAAAGCTTGAAGACAGATTATAACAGATGTTGGGTTATTCTTGCAAAGATTCAGTATTTCTAAGGCATATATGGAGCTCTTGGCAGGCCCAGTATGAACAGTTTTGGAGGGGTTTGGTTTGGCAGAATTGTAATTCATTTTTATACACTGACCTGAGGGACTGGCACCCATAAAAATTCTCACAAGCCTGGGAAAGAGAAGTGTCCTATAGAAGTGACAGCCATAGTAGCTAGAATGACCATTTTTCCTGCTGCTTTTGTCTTCCTAACAAGCTCATTAGTCTTATCTAGAGCAGCGCTAAAGCTTCCTTCATATGCTGCCTTCCTGCCTTCACTCCAGCTGGCTGGAATTGGAATTGTCTTTTGACTATATGCTTGCATGCAGAAGACTTCTAGCTCAAGGCCAAATTGCAGTACAAATAATAGAAAGTGATGGAAAAATAGTTCTTTATGATCAAATATGATATTGACTTTTAAGTTTTGTATGACTGATTTGACTTAGGAAAATAAATCATACACTGGTCTTGTATAGAAAGTAGTAAAAGGACCATTAATCTACAATCTCTTATGCACAACATCGTTGCATTGCATTACTTCTCCACCACAGCAACAGACTGCATATCTAGCATCTAACATTAGATAATTTTTCACTTAGAAGCTGAATGTTTAGAAGGATACGCATGATAAAATTATCCTCTCAACAGGCACTTTTCATATACAGAGGCTATAATCCTGATTATTTCAGTACAACTGAGTGTATCATTTATTGACTGTTGAAAATTCTAGAGGATAAAGACACAATATGGAAATTGCCATGGTAAATTATGACGTCTTTAACCAAGGACTCATACCGTCTCCTCTGCTCCCAAGAGAATGTAAAAGATGCAAAACCTACCTTTTAATGTAATATAATGTATTGAGATGCAATGTTTATTTAGTGGAGCCAGTAGTTGGAAAATCAGTGCAGAACCACCTGATTCCTCACTATCATTTAGTTAGCAGCTGTGTGCAGAGCTCCATGGGAGTAAGATTTGTTTGGGCTAGTGACATGAAAGGGATTCAGCAAGAGGGTCCATACACAGCATGAATCCACACAGCAGAACACTCCATGAGGTAAGAAACCAAAGCAATAAACCTCACCCATTAGCTGTGTAGTGTGACTAACAGCAAAAGTCCTCAGGTAAACAACATTTGCACAATGGAAAAGGAACTAGCCTATAACTGTTTTTTCTACACACAAAGTTAGCCTTTCTTAATCTCCCAACAGAGCCTGAAGGAAAGGCTGTATATAATGAACTGGCTTAATGACTGGTACACGGGCTGAGAGATACAGGACAGTTTGGTTATACACTGTCATGTGTCCCATTCAGTTTCAACCATGATCTGGCCCAAACTTGGGGTGATTTGGCTAAGAAGACACTTGAAGTTTTGATCATATATACCTTAATATCATGGGGCAGCAGAGATTACATTTTATAATCATTCTGCACAACTGTGGAGAATTTGTGCCTTTGTAAAAAAAGTTGGGCACTCTTTCTCAAATAAAAAGCAAACAAATCATGTGTAATGTAGCTGTTGAAGAAAGGTTATTACTAATAAAAATAAAATTACTAGGGCCATGTGAGCAAACAAGGGAACAAATGCATACCCATATGGAAAGTCAGCACTAGAACTGAAAACTTATGAAAACACCTGATCTAAATTTTGACCTTAGACTTTTCTCCTTGTTATATTTCCCCAGGCTTAGCCAAAATCTGCAAATAAACAATCCAATCAAACTGCAGGACTTCTCCAGGAATTCACTGTGTCCATCTGTTTTTGAATCAGTCACAGGCAGAATCAAGTAAACAATAAATACATGAAGATACAAATAATAAGACTTTACTGGAGAGAAAAAACCCCATAGCTTCTCATGCCAGGAATATGGTGTGTGTTCTAAAACTGGCAGCATTTTTTACATTTATTCTTGGAGAAGGAAAAAAGGCAGCAGCTCAGCAGGCTTTCTGTGATTTCTTAACAGATACTTCATCATTTATTGTTTATTCCCTTTATATTTCTTCCATAGAACAGAATTTATGTTCTTTATGTTATTATAATGTCCTCTTAGCTTGCATATTCACAATAAAAGGGGTCCCATGGAGTTTAAAAGAAGATTCTTAATTCCATCTGAAAAGTTTTTAGCTATTATTAAAATAAACATTTATGATGAGTTATTGAAAGATTTTGAGGGGATTTTTAGGGTGAAGAAGAAAAGCCTAAAGTAAGAAAATCTACAATTATGTTAAAAAGTTGATACAGTGAAGGCATGTTTTTATCTTGATACCTCTGAGGATGCTACAAGAAAAAGTTTAAATTGAAACAAGGGGAACAATTTGTTTCTCTATTTGCTCACATTACTAATTTAACAGCAGCTGGGATATCACTGCTGCTTCCTGTACATAGCCACGTCTATCCTGCTGTTCAATACATTCTCAGGAAGGGCTCTTTTTCTGCAGTTTAACTACGGCCAGGTTGCTCCTTCTTCCCCATGCATGCCCAGAGACATTCTTCATTTCCCAAGTGGTACCAGCTATTCATGCCATTCAAAGGCAGCTCAGAGGTATGGATGTATTGAATTGTTTTATCGTGGATGAGGGCAAAGCAGCTAAAGTAGGGGGCAGTACAATTCAATATTTTTATGGTACCAAGAATGGAAACGGTTGCTGGGAAGGGATGGTGAACAGGAGTTTTAGATGGGTGAGTTTTTGGATGGGTGAAGGAAGCCTGGAGACTCATGAAGGACAGGCCACCCCTCACAAGGTGGCTGAATATACCATAGTCTTTAGGAATACTGCCTACAGCACAGTACAGAAGCTCCACAGTACAGTGGAGCCAGGACTCATCTGAGAGTTGGCTGCAATAACCCAGAGATCATCTATGAAAAGCTTAGGCTGTGAAAGATATCTTCCTTGGGGGAACAACCTATAGACTGAAAGCTGCAGTCCATATAACGTCTGTTCTCCAGTTCATAATATAAGGAAGAAAAAAAAAATGGTTCTTTCACAATATTGAAAGGTAACAAAGGGCTATTTAATGGCATTGAAAGGGAAAAAATTCAAAACTGATGAAAGCAAATGTTCTTTCACAGTCTGTGATTAGGCACAGGAGGTGCCATGGCAGGTCACTCAAGCTATAAACCTACCCAGATTCAAAAGGAAAAGTGATGCTCAAATAACCTTGTAAGTTAATTTTATCATACTCTATTAACAAAAAAGGCAGTATGAAACCACCTGCCTTGAGGTTTACATATATCTGTCTAGTCATGCTCAGTGTAAAACTTAATGGTGCAGAGCAAATTACTCCATGTCTAGGTACTACCTGGTTCTTGTATTTTCTTTGGAAACATTCATGCCTGGCCACGATCATGATGACAGACCAAATGGTTGTTTCTCCAATCCAGCATGGAAAGGCTTAATTTATTCTGTCAGGAAACGTATCTATAAGGCCTGACCAATCCAAGTAAAACAGTCAATGTATATTCTTAGGAACAAGAGTTCTGTGACATAGAAAGAAAATCTTCTTAATATGCTTTATATCTGTACTTCAGGTATATATAATTAATTATTCTGTTAGACACAGCAGATAGAAATGCTAGCTTTCACTCTGATATATTTAATAAGTTTATGATTAAACAATCTGTCTACTTATAATTAATTTTGAAATATCAGCAAAATTTCGAAGTAAATAGCAGAAGCCTGTACATTTTTAGGACACCCATCCTCATGGTTTTTGCTGGCTGTAGACAAGACTATCCATGGAAATGCCAATATCTATTACCCTTCCACAGTCTGCTCTGATTTGATTTGGAGAAGGATAAAACCTCTTTGTGACTCTTCCTCCCACAGCATATAAAAAAATTCCCAGTTCTCAACAGGAGGATAAAAAGGACCACATGGCACCATTACCTAGAAGTGAAATATTTATTCCAAGGATTTTGATGAAAATTTGTGGTTGAAGTGCTTGGAAAACAAAATGTGATAACTGGCTTGCACATGACAAAACAAAAAGTCATAACGGGCTTCTTTCTTGGTGAGCCCCAAAGGTTACATTGGGCTAAATGTGCATAGGGTGGGAGGGACAGGAGAAAAGGCAGAAAGCATGTCTCTTAAGACGTAGGTCAAAGCTTCATTCATCAATGTACTGGTGAGTGGAGTTTTACAGATGTTCACACAACTCAGAGAAATGTACTAATGTCCATAAGCTCCCTGTATAACCAATGGGAAGAGGTAGGCAGGAGTTTACCTTGGGAGGCTGTGCAGTTACACCCAAACCACACAACTGCCTGATGCAGGACACCACGGGGGGCAGTGGGGGCTGGTCTCCTGATCAGGAAACAGGAAAATACAATAAACTCTCTTCTCATCCAGTGAGCACAGGCGGAACTTGACCTAACATGCAAGGGACAAAGTCTTGCAGGTGAGATGGAAGTCTGGCAGAGCCGCCTCTCTTAAGGGAACTGAAATATTAATCAGCAAGGCTAGTGGTTGAACTCCAATTTCAGCTCCTCCACCTGCACCCTGACTCCTGTTGTCTTCTCATCCATCATGCTCCCTTATTGATATATATGTGATTCCAGCATATAATAAAATACCTTGTTCCCTAAAACCCAGACTCTTGCATTGCCTTTCTTGCAGAGTATCAATGTTGCCATGAAACATTTCTCTGGTCTATTCCCGGGCTTTCTCACTAAGAGAACTAGTTGAATCACACCAAACTGGAGCCTACAAGTGAGTTAGCATGTGTGCAGTAAAGACAGTGAGTGAAATAAGACCCTAGATGAAGGCAGAATCAAAGTAACTTGACAATATAGTTGGAGCCATAGATGTAGGGATTTACTTTTCCAAGAAGTATTTATTTTATTTGCAAAGTCTTGGATCTAGTTTATCCACAAGAGCTACAGTAAGCTAGCATTTCCCACTTGCTAACATCAAATTTTGAAACGGAATTGCTATTAGCCTGATTGTGCCTTAATAAAACTGAGAGGTCTGACAATACTGGGTTTGATTCTCCCATCATTCTGAAGGGCTTTCAGTGAGACCTCAGCAGATCCCAGTTCCCTGTTAGGACATCTAGTAACTTCTGTAAACTTCAGATGGTCTTAAAAGAGGATAAAATAGTGTAGAATGAGAGAACGAAAAAGAGAGCAATTGCCCAGCAGTGCCTGCCACAGCCAGTTGAAAAGCAGAGTTTTGGAGGAACCACAAACACTATTCTGCATTGTTTATTTTCTCTTATATTTTTAAATTCTCCCTTCCCCCATTTTTTCAACAGACAAAACAGAATGTAGGAAAAGACAGGTCAGGGAAGCCTATTACTGCAGAAAATGTATCCTTTGTATAGAAGGGAAGGAATATGTAAAAAAACTCATTTATTTATATCTTTGTGAGATCAGCCCTGAGCGTATTGCCACATTTGTCTTTTTTTCTCTCTTCTTTTTTTCTCTTTAACCTACTTTACAACACAATTCCTTTAGTTGAGATACAGGTCAAAATAGCTTAATAATACAGATCAGATGGGATCCTCAACCTAAATATAATTTGTAGATATTTTGTAGATATTAAAAAACATTAGAAATAATTCATTCACACATAATGCACAGCATTTAAATAAAAACACCCTAACAGCTACTTGTGCTGTCATAAAATAGGCTCAGTTTGCATACCTGAGGATACCAAAGGGCATAATCCGTCAAAGGGGAATAATTCTCTGTTGTGCTATAAACACAAATCAAGGGAGTATAAAACCTATGTAGTGTCACGGTTTTATATTAAAACATAAATGTTAGCACCAGGATAGATTTTGCCTTCAAGACACAGATCTGTTTTGCATTGCCCTTGGGTGAGCTCATTACATGCCAGGTCAACTCTAGTTTGGTTTGCGATGGATTTCAGTGAGCAGCTTTCTAACTGTATGAGGGTGATGATGTGTGCAGCTTGCTCTGGCATGAAATCTTTCAATAGCAGAAATTTCCCAGGTTGATAAATATTCTAGACCTCCCCAGGAAAACTGTGTGCTTGCTCAGCTTGCACAGCCTCCACTGGTAGCAAAATTTTCACAAAGCATAAAATCCTAGACACTGTAATGTGAATTACAGTTTGGAGCAGGAAGAAAGCGTATGGACCCAAACTGATTGAAGATGGAGCCCCAAACTGAATCTTCTCTTTAGAATTTGATTTTTTTAAAGTTTTATCTTTATATAAGTCAACTATACTATTGCACTTGTAACTGTATAGCATACAGTTATGTAGACAAATTAGGAACATGGAATACTGATATCAGCTTTGATAAATTTGGGTTATGGGGTATTAAAGCTGGCTTTTGGCCTCTTTTAGGGAGTTTGAAAGCACAGCAATAGGACAAAATTATTTAATAACTATCACTATCCAAAGCATCTCACAATATGCTTGTGTTACAACCTGTGCATCAGTTTTATCTCTTCAGATCTTAATCCTCTACAATGTTGAAAGACTATGCAATCTTCTCCTTCTAAAGAACAACATTACCTACATGGAAGATGAATGGTCTCGTTGTCCCTACATGAAATGTCCCTTCTGGGCTTATGTAGATATCATCTTGCATATAGATTCCTTTCCAGCAGCTGGGGAGGAGGAAGGGCAGAAAAAAAAAGATCTGAGATTGACTGTCCCATCTAAAGTGAATGAGACTTTAAAAATCCTGACCAAAAGCAATATATAATATGGCTAAGAAGAAAATAAGAATTATTCTCCTAGAAAAACTTAGAGTTTCCTGCATTTGTTATTGTTTCACCCGATGATTCCTCCAAGTGAGGGGGTAAAACAAGGGCAAAAGCAAAGGCAATAGGAGACAGAAAGAAAAAGAAGGATTAGGGCTGTAGAAGGCTGTCCTTCAACTGCCAATAGTTCTTTCAGGTTCCTGATAGGGGTGCTGGGTAGGGGCCTGGCAGAGTCTGTCCTGGTAAGGGCCAGGGAAACCAGCCCAGGGGGCAGAAGAAAGGACTTGCTGCATGCACCTGTGGGAACGCACGCTGTGACAGTCTGCTCACCTCCGCCCAGGGGGAGGCCACAGCCCTACCTTTATGAGACAGCTCTGATAATGGTGGGGAGAAAGATTCTGAGCATGGATTTGGAGCAAGAGGTCTGCATGTTCACCAAGGTCTCCCTCAGCAACCTTCAGCATGCCAGGTAGAGCTAAGCATGCTTGGCAATGGCTGGGCACTAACAGAGGCTGCAACAGGGGCAGTGGTCACCAGCTACAGTGGATCTTCCCCTATAAATTCAATCCTCTGTAACTGACACTGCTGGAAAACTCTCATTTATGGCATTTCTGGCACCAGTAGCTGAAAACAGACAAGGAGCAAAAGCTGTTTAGGAGTTTTGGAAAAAAGAGAAGGCTGGGAAAACAAATGCCCAGCAGGTAGGAAAACAAATCCGTATTGATACTCAATAGTCATCTGTTGAGAATGAAGGCAGCATTCTAGAATTAGAAAAACAATCAAACATTGTTGAAGGGTAGCAGAGGGGCATCCAAGTATGTGTGATTCACTTCCTACCAAATCAATCTCTTTAGTTTAAATTTAAGCAATTTCCCAGTCATCACAGATTCACAATATTTCGGGGTTGGGGGTGTTTTTTGTTTGGTTCTTATGTAACCTGAACATGCAATACTGAAATGCACTGTGATGTTTTATCTTTGCTTTTAGGGCAAAATTCATAAGTCTTCATAAATTCCTTTGAGAACCAAGATTTTTTTTTAAAGTAACACCATGGATCTGTGCACCCTTAAATGTATATGCAGGTGATGTTGTTGTCTGTCATTGGCAGAGCATAAATTTTGAAGTCAAAATGGAACATCAAGAGTTACTGGGACATAACACATACACAGGGCAGAGAAAACCTGTTGAAACTTTTCAAATTAAACTCAATGGGAAACACATCAATAATTTTAATTGCCTTTAAACTCCACTGACCAGTGTTGCTTACCATCTCTACTAAGAGTTCTTCATATTTCTAGTCTGAAGATTTTTCCACCACTTGGCTCTCATGTGATTCTCTGTTGGACAAAATAAATGCCTATTGTTAGAAATCTCTTCTACAAAGTAAATAATATAAGACTAATCATGTAAGTCTCCAACTTGTTCTTCAATAAACTAATCAGTTTGAGTTTCTTTAATTTTTTATCTAACATGTTTTTTCTGGACATTTAATCATTCCTGAGGCACTTTTCCAAAGCCCATCAAACATCTGAAAAAAGTACAGAGGCTATAACCAGACAGGACTCCAGAAGCAGCTGAGCATTTCTACAGGGTTAAAATAATATTTTAAATTCTAATTGACTTATCCTTACTTCTGTGGCCAAAAATTATATTCATCTTCTGGAATACCATGTTGCCCTGGCATTAACATCGTCTCTACCTAATAGACTAACTAATTTTTAGAACCACTGCTTTAACAGAGGAAGACCACAGCCTCATAAAAAATGGCACCCTTTCTTTATTTCAAAGAGCTCACATTTGTCTTCATTGAAATTAGAGATGGTAGATCCTCAGAATTTCCTTGTATTATTGCTATTATTTTGTTGTATTGTTGCATTGTATATTTTTCTGGGTTTACATTAATTTAAATATAAAATATCATCTGTCCATAATAGAAATGCATAAACTGTACTAAACTGTACCATGCCAAGTTGTATTACAGTGATATTCCAGATACTGTAATGACATATTATTGTAGAATACTATTTATAAACAATGTCTCAATATATAAAACTATTTCATTACCAGAAAACAGGACACTTATTTTCACACAAAAAAAAAAAGTTTAAACCTCTCATTTCCAGTGGAAATAAATCCTATTTTAACCTGTCCTGTGGACTGCTAAGGCATTAACACTGGAAGCTAAGTAATGGCATGAATTAACAGAAATTCTGTGATTCCTTAAGCCTTGTTCTTGATTTTCTGAAACCTGCTATAAGCCCTGGTACGGTAGAATGGTCTCAAGAGTTACTATACCTGGACACCACTTTAGCTGAACATTTCAAAGAATGTCGGCTACAAACACAGGACATAATTTATCCAGCTCTTTTGCTGTCTACATTAGTGGAGGTTGAGATGTTCATAGCACAGTAGAATACATACAAAGGCTCTAGTGGATTTATGCCAACTTCATATTACATTCTTCACATTAGGCTTACTTATGGGCAAAGCTAGGAAATTGCCTTCGCATGGAAAAGTAAAATGTTGCTTGCTCTGAAGAGCTAGAATTCTACCTGCTGGCAATTTTATCAGGATATTAGAAAACTCAAAACACACTGTTGGATAGAAGATAGTGTACCATTATGCATCTTTGCTAAGAACAGCATGTTAGGAAATATGCCAACTGAGCCAATGCACCTGTTTTCAGGTTTATTACATCTAGCACACAGGAAAACAAGAGAAAATTCATAATAAAACAAGCACAAGCTTTATATTTTAATGTACTTTGCTCAAAGTTGGACCAGCCAAAACTCTAGTCTTTTCTCACAGGCAGTGAAAGCTCAGCTCAGATGACAATGAGCATAAAGGGCTATGAAAACTCATATTAAGATGCCAAAGGCAAAGCCAAAGGCAAGGATTTAGTTAATTAATTATGGCATCATAAACTTGAAAAGAGCCTTACAGCACTGCACCTAATAAAGCTGATAAGTATGCTATACCTACTCTGTACAATATTCTTAGAACAGAATAAGAACTTTCAAGTATGCTGTTAATATTTTTTTAAATAGCCTTTTTCTTTTCATTTAAGCTAAATCCAAATCCTTTCTTTATAAATGAACGATTGTTTAGTTTTGCTTTCATGACCTCAGTCCACTGTCCTGTACTTTCAAAGCTCAAACAGCTGAATCATGTAATGAATTAAGCCATAAATATAATTACATTTGTTTTTTCTTAACAAATCATGGGTTCATAGTTGCAATTCTGCTAAAGATTTCTATAACTTAAAAATTAAAGTCTTTTTAAGAATCTTTTTATTTCTAAAGGAAATTCTGAAACAAATTCACATTTTCTGATAGGAACAAAACAGCATTTCCATGAGTTGTAAATCTATGCTTTTCAAGAGGACGTAGGAATTCAAAGATTTCAGAGAGTATTTAGGTTAGAGAGAGAAAGAGGTAAGAAAAGGTATGTGAAATTTGAATTCTTTTATCACTGATCAGTTCAGCTCCAGAATGGAGCCAAACAACAGCAAGCAGCTGCTCTCTAGTTCATATTTATCCTTATTTTCAAAATAACTACAGCTTTCAAAAGAAGGTGATCTGTCACCCAGTTTGGGATAAATGTAAGGTTTCAAGTGAGATCATCCATGGGCCAAATAACGAAAGAGGAAGATGAGGAAGGCTGGAGAAAAAAAAATGTTATAGCATTGAGGAAGGACTAAGAGTAAATCAGAAGGAGAAGAGTGGCAAGCTCACACCGAGTAGTGCAAAGATAGAGGTGGGAGAAAGCAATCTTACTCAGCCTGGCAGATCCCAAATACCTCTCCTACACACCCCACCTAAACTTGACACACATTTTGTCTTTGGTTAGGTCAATGCTTGCACGAGGCAATACCTCTGAGGTGGAATCAGGGGATTCTGGATAACAACAAATGAGCAGGGGAGCTTTATGACCCAAGGGAGAATGAAGCTATGTGCACCTGTGACATGAGAATATAGTACTGGACTTGACATAAGAATCCAATGCACTTCTTAATACAGGGGTCATTTTGCTTCTTCTGGAACTTACATTGCTTCTCTATGCTTCCCCTCCATCTCCATCAACCTGTTGTTTTGTCTTGTTCTTAAGTGTGCACACACACACACGAATTGTGCAAGATTTAGGCCACCCCTAAAGAAAAGTTGTCCAGTCTATATCTAAAGTACAGTCCTCTGTTCTTCCAGTCTGCAACTCAGTTGCTCTACTTTCAGTAACACTGAATACTCAGAGGTCTATTTATTTATGCAGGTGATGTAGGAGAGAAAACTTTGGGTTTTTTAAGTCTTTCCCATTATTTTTAGCCTAATGATAGTTGGAATTACCTGGATTTACTGTCCTTTGAAATACTTGTATATACCAAAATCTCCCACAGAAAAGCATATAAAATTAAGGGCTAACAGTTGCATTGCTCTCTTAGTCATTCTGCGTATGAATAATAACTTGTCTTTGTCCACCTTTCCAAAAACTAAGAATTGGGAAGGAACAGTGCATTTGCATCAGCTCCTTCTGAAGTATATTCTTACTGAAAAACTCCATATGGTAGAAAACAAAACAAGCACAATGAAAACCTGTGTTATGCTACATCTATTAAAAATCAGATGAATCACCACACAGAAAGTTGCCAGGCCTGAAAGAAGCTAAAAACCAGCTTGCCTCACTATAGCAAACTCCTGACATCTGAAGGGCTGTTGGTTGTTTTGGAAAGATGTTCCCAGAAATGGGCTTGGCATTTGCCGATTCAGCATTGACAGATCAAACCCAACTTGAATATACTTTTGCAACACTTTTAGGGAGATAATTTCAATTACAGATCTCCATTTAAATGTTGAAACAATAAGAACACAAAGAAGGATAAATGTGTATTTAGATATTAAAGATAGCATTCACAGGGAAAGGCAAGAGTCTTTTCAGGATCAGTCTTGTGCAGTATGTTAGTTTTCACAGAGCCAATTACTACTGAACTAAAGGGTTTTTTCTGCTGAAGCTACTGTGAATGAGATGTTGCTATAACAGAGTCTTATTATATTGAAGCTAGGCCATGTATCTAAAACTGGATTTAAAATATTCATATAATTTTACAGAATCAGTTTTGTTTTACAGGAAAGGCTCATATCTTTCTGAAATTTGGAGTGGGTTCTCTCTGGTTTTACCTTAAGCAGCCCCTAAGGTAGAAACCTTAAGTACCTCCCTTAGGAGATGCAAGGGGTTGTTCATCTTCTGCTTCTCCTGAGGGCCAGGGGAGGGAAAGGAGATAGGGCAGGGAACAGCAAGAGGGCAAACAAACACTTTGTGATGAGGAACACAGAGGTAAACTACAGGGTGAAGGAGAGGTACCATCTCCAGCCTTCCCTACTCAACTAAAATTATTTCAGATACAGAATATTGAGTTTCTGAGAACTGTGCAAATACTAATAAATTGCACATAGTGCATAAATTGCACATGACACTTACTTTTTCAGGGCTTCTGCTAACTTCCTCAGACTTTGTAATGGGTAGCAAAATACATGTGTATTTGGCTCGGTTTATCTACACAGGAAAATGGACAATGATTCTGAGCATCTACATGGAGAGCTATTCTGGAAAAGCTATTGCGGTTCCAGTCAATTTCCCCAGGCAAATAAAATCCTGCAATTGTTAGTATTGATTTTGAACAGCAGCTGGTGAGAGTGCTATCAGAACAATACAGTTAAATGACAAATTATACTTTCTTCCCCTCCCCCTTACAAGCAAAATTAAAATGGCAAATACAAGTGAAAACAGTGTGCGTGTACCTGTACAACTGCATTTTGCTGCATCATGAGAGGAACATAGTCATACCAGGAACAGTCTGGATGGCTGAGGGAGTTAAATTCATGATATTCAGGATCCAGCACTCTTTCTCAGATCTTGATCAGTACTGGAAGTACAATACAAAATAAAAGGTCATCATGGCCAGTTATCCTTTCGACAAGTTGGTAAAATAAAGCCTGCTATTAAAAAGCCTAAACTTATAAAACATCTCTTTGAAAACACACTTACTGTAACTGCTTGTCACCGAGGATTTTGTCAGTCCTTAAATTGTAGGATTTTCATTTCTTCTGCCACTCATCATTACCCTTTGTCACCTTATTTGTTCTAGCCAATTTAATTCATTGATGTTGGCTGCAAAGGCGATAAAACTCTTATGTGATTCTTGGTGAGTTTGAGTCAGCCTCATACGTGAGAGGCAGAGTGCAGACTACTGGATTATCACAGATGCAAGTTACTCTGTCATTTTGATGCCGTTAGACATGGGTTGAAGAAGACAACTTTAAAAGAAATCTGAGCATGGACTTTAACTCCCTGAAACATAAGAAAGCATACTTATAAATTCTTTGATTTCTATTAAAAAGGAATTATATGGACATGGCAAAAAAGAAAAAAAGTTAATTCAAAAGAGTATAAACTTTTCAGTTCATTGGATACCCTCTTAAGACACGAGCAAATCAGAACTTCTGTAAAGAACTTACTATAATTTTAATATCTTTTATAGCACTCACTAAACACTTGACATATCTACAGAGGTCCATTGAAAGCCTTAAAAATGCTGAAACAACTCAGTCTTCAAAATTTCTGTAGGTATCTGAACCTCAGCCAAGGAGCACTGTTCAGTCGAAGTTTGCCAAATTTTCAAGCAGACCAAGAACTGATTTCAAGTGAGCCCTGAAGCAAAAGTCTTTGCACTTGAACCTCAAAGTTTCAAAGCAAAGTCATTAAAATGCTTATAAAGCTGCGCAATTTAGAACTAGAGCTCTCCATCCCTTAGACTGCCTTTGAGGCAGGAGTAGGAGGCACCACTACCCCCCACCTCCTGTAGAGAGTGAGTCGGTGGCTTCATTTGTAGTGGAACCTGAGAGCTCAAGGCAAAGCACCAGGAAGCAGAAATCCCTTTATATAAAGTGAAAGAAAGCATCCATACTAACTCCCCAGTCAAATCATACAACCGAGTCTTTCAGAGTTGTACTGTGAGACTTATAGAGGTAATTCTGTTATGATGAGATTGATGGATCACTTATTCCAAGTGATAACTTTGTTATAAGCTACTGATTAATCAATCTTAAAAACGGGCAGTAGAAGGGTATATGTACTGAGATATCTTCATCAGTTATGAATAAATTTTGAGACCCAGAAGTAGTCAAAGGGGAAATAAGGATACATGAAAAACTGTCTTCTAAGAAATAGGTCAAAGGCCAAACTCTTTCTTAATTAAGCCTAACTCTGATAAGATATGGGTAGGTGGTTCATTCAGCCAAAAGAAAAGCCATCTAACACTATGCCAAAGCTATAATTTTTCACTCAGCTTTGCAGATAACATCTCCAAACTAACTCAATTGAGTGAAATGCTGTACAGAAACAAGACAAAGCCAGAGTCAAGACTGGAGTCCACCAGGTTCTGACTAGTGAAGGGGCAATTAAATTTGCATAGTTACCTTGGTATGAAATGTATGCCGAAGGTCTACCCAGCCCACAGCCGTTTCTGACAGAGTCAGCAGCTAAAGGGCAATGCCTAAAGAGCATCAAAAGAGGGTAAGCACGGTGCAATACACTCCTGAATTAATCTCCCTGCTTCATGGAGTTGTAACTTCAGATGGATTACTCTTCCATTCACTTGCCCATTTATTTTGTTTCTCTCACTATTTAGTTTAAATTCCATGGAGGGGATACTGGTTTCTTCAGGCATGAAGCATACTGCAAAAAGTCTGAGAAAACACAGGACTGACAGCAAACACTAGTTAAGGAGTCTGAAGGTTTTACCCTGCAAGACAAAGGGGAAACCAGTATTCATCCAAACACGACTTTGTTTCCTTGCCTTTTAAACTCTTCTCTTCACCTCTGGGCTTTTTCTCATCTTTCTGCCATGATGAGATTCCAGAAGCATCCCTAGCTTTGTCCAAAGTTTAAAAAAGAGCCCCAGTACTTTGCATCTGCTTAGGGACCCATCACCTGCTAGGAGTCATTCATCTTGATTACAGCACCTGGTTACTGCAAGACTGTGAAGAGAGGTTTAAGGGTTTAACCTTGTTTAATTCTACAGAAGACTGAGGGAAGATGTGCTAGCAATCACAAAACACGCAAAGAGGTGCTCCAGAGTGTTTACTGTTTGTCTTTGTGTTGTATAGAAATAGAAACAATGAGTTTAACTTGCAGCATTTCCCAGTAAGAGAAAGTTCTGGAGTACCATGTCCTGGGAAGCTGTAAAGTCTACATCACTTAGCATCTTTCAGAACACATTAAATGGACATTTGTCATAAATAAGGCAGGTACTGCTGATCCTGGCTTAGGACATGGGTTTGGACTAGCTGACCTCTTGCATTCTGGCTATTTCTATGATTCAGTGGTCTCCTGTCATGGTGGTCACAGTACTAAGCTTTGGTTTTGTTCAACATTCTGAAATATCATTTAAAAAATAACTCACTTTTCTGTGCTATGACAAGGAAGCTGGAACATTTCCTCTGTCTCATCCTTCTATAGCTTCAGATTCAGCTTCTTGGATATGTAAATTACCCTTGCTCTAAATATAACTCTGAGAAGACAAATCAAGCTATAGTCCAAAACAAATTGCAAACTGTTTTATGCAGGGTACTTCTTCTTCTGTGTATGCCTGGAGCACATGTTTCTGTCTCCTTTTCTCTTACATTCTGAACCAGGGTCTCTGGAACAAGCCACATATTTTCCACCACAGGTTTTCCTTCTCTCCTATTCTTTTAAAATGTTTTCAGTACTATGAATTATTTAATAAATATTCACTGAAAGAAAAGCCATTTGCATTGCATTTGTAAACATGACTAGCAAAAAGTAGCAAAACCATACTGTTTAAATGATTATTTATTCAGATAATAACTAACTTATACTGCCTGTCTCTAGTCAGGTATTCAAATAAAAGCAAGCTGTAATAATCACTCTTAAACCACTAGTGAAGGAATTCCTCTCTAATGATACGTAAGTTGAACGTGCCGATGGTCTTAAAAGCCTGCAGTCACTTCTGCCTCGTTCGTGTGTTCTGTGCTCCAGCTGGACAGAGGCCAGCTATAAATCTCTTGGCTCACATATGAAAGAGACAATTTCCAGTCTCCCTTTCTGTAGGGCCATTATTTGTGATTTATGAGTATTTGGGCAACTACTAGCATTCCATAAAACTACAAGGAGGTCTCAAAAGCTGCAGAAATCAGTATAGCAATGAAAGACAATCCTGAAATTGCAAAATTAATGATTTCCTGCTCTCTACTGATTGGGCTACAGGCTGAAGAGCATCAGTCTTCTGTTGAAAAACAAGCAACACTACTACACACAATTTACACAGCGATTGCTTTGCTCTGACTACACTAGCGCTAAAACCCTTGCTTAACTTAATGAACAAAGTACAAATAATGTCATACATTCCATCAAAAATCAAAATAGTTTATTAACTGCAGATGAGCAGAAGTGTGGACTGAACGATCAATGGCTGTTATTCACAAGAGTTCCAATGCCTGTATCAAGTAGCTGAAAAGTAAGTAAAGTTAAATAGTAAGTAAAAAAAAAAAAAAAAAAGAAAAAAAAGAAAAAAAAAGATGGTGTGATGTCGTAGCATCATTTCATATGTTCAGCAGTTTGTATATCATATCACTATACATAATTTTCACCATACTGGTTTCTCCAGGGTACACAACTTCTATCATATACACTCTGAATGAAGTAAATGACCACTGAAAAATGGCTACACTGTTGACATCAGAAGGGTTATTAGTGGTACTCTGATCATTGCTTTGATTTGCCTGTGGGAGCAGAAGAATTTTTGCAGTTCAGCAGTGCAAATGCAGCAATTCCACACTATAAGCTGGAAGGGAGAAAGGAAAAACAAACTGAAAGTCATTATTATTGCGCATAGGATCCTATGCCATAACAACTGCTTTTTTCTCACTGGAGATGGAAACAGTGCAATGAGACACCATCATGTTCACTGGCACGATGGCTGGAGTACCTCTGCAGTGACCCTTGTTCATCTTACCTGTGAGTAAGTGGGTGTATGGCTATGGACCCAAATGCTGCACAGAGTGGTTTCCCTTAATACCTGTTCCTGAGTATCAGAGTCGGCTACATTAGTAACTACTACGCTGTACATTACTGATACTTTGACTGGGTTTAGCATGGGAAGAAGGTAAGTCTGGTGCTCCAGCATCACAAATTCTTTGCTCCAGGGCTTTCATCACAGCAATCAGTTTGACATTATGTCTCCTTGAGTCACTTGAGTCAAATAAACAGTAAGGTCAGTGGTATCTCTGTGTAAATACGTATTTTAAGATAAGGATAGGGTGTTATTCAAATGCCTGTTTTACCTGAATTTGAATAGATAAAAATTCTACCAAAACACTTATATGAGCAAAATCTGGTCTCATAGATCACCTTAATGACACAAATATTTTTGGATCAGGTAGGAATTTACAAATATGTTGTTTAATTGGTTTTGTAATTTCCTGGTTTACTGTGATTTAAGCACAAACATGCAAGTGAGAATGGAGCCAGAGGACTCGTTGTTCATTTCAGCCCATCACATACTACCTAGGCCTACCTTTTAATAGCTAAACTTTATCCATTGCAAAATACTGCTGTATTAAACAAAAACTAACAGCATGCCACTGTTGGCTACTATGTAAGTGAGCTAGGCACTTGGCTTAGAAAGCGTGTGGCCTTGACTAGAATAACACACTGGCAATCTCACCAGCTGATTGTACAAGTATAATGTTATTTGCAGTCAGGTAGAGAAAAAAAACACATGAACAAATGAGTACATTCCTGCTTCCAAAAGCAGAGTTAAACCGCAAGTTTAAACTTTGTTGTGCACAAATACTGTAGCCAAAGCTAATGAATGGCCCCTTCCACCTAAAGGTTATGCTGGTTTCAATCCAGACATCAGAGAGGTTTTTAATTTCAAATTAATTTTCAGCATTACTCAGATGAAGATATGTGGATTACCACTGTTGTCTAGTTTAAAACCTCCATTTTCTTGTTATGGGGATTTAAAATTTATTTTTTGAACAGTGCTACATTTCACTATAAAAATAAGAATTGCCAGAAATAACATATTTTAACTAAGTGTCTTGAAATAGTGGCTTCCTATATATGAAACTAAAGGTTAGTTATAGCCAGTATAATCATTGTATTCCAGTCTTCTAGGCAGTAACTAGAGCACTATCTGTCTTATATAATGGAATAGTTCTGACAGGTCGAGGAGACATAATGGTAGTACTAGTCAGATAACATCAGAGTCATTTATCCAACATTATTTCATTCATCTTCCACTCCATCACTACAAATAGAGTGAGAAAACGTCTACACTATATAAAGATTTCTAAAACAAGAAAAGTTGCTTACTGTATCTCCATTACTTGTGCAAAAAAAAACCCTTCTTTGATTTATCATTCCAGCAATTTACCATGAGTGACATGTCAAACTCTTTAAGTTCCTTTTAAAATTTGGCATCTCTTCCAGTCTACAGGGGAAAAATGCCTGGGGACTCTGAAAGTTCAAAGTCTTTTTATTAACTAAAGTTATGATTTAATATGTCTTGATTGAAAGGCAAGAGTCCAGCTGAAGAGATCAAAAGATCATCTTACTGGAGAAAATAAATCTATAGCGTTGAATTACATTAGCAGCAAATGTGTTTCCCAACTGAATTTGGGTGGGGTTTTTCTTGCATTTGGTTTTTGATTTTGGGTTTTTTTCTTAATTAAGCACTTTGCAAGTCTAATAGGGAAGATAGGATTGTACACTATGGGCAGCACCATCATGCTTTTTGGTGCAAAGCTACAAGGTTAAAGCTACAGAACTGTTCCAACATGATTTAAAAGGAATGTATTAACACTGGTGTATAACCCTTTAAAACCATGGCACTGAATATGTTGGCCCTACATCTACACTATTATTGCATTCATTTTCCAGACAGGTTTCTCCACATTTCTGTTCTTGAGAGATGTGTAGGAAAATGAAACATTTATGTTGCTAAAGATATCTTTTTCTAGCTGGAACCACTGGAGAGGTTTCACATAGTTTGGTTTCTCATTTTAAAAATGCCCGAGCCAATTACCAGCCTGCTATAGATAGTTTTCTCATGAGCATATAAAAAATGTGTTGCTGAGAAGTGTAATGACGGCTCCGCGACAACAATATTTAGGACTGAATTTGTGCACTGAATTATGATTAGAGTTACTACTACTAGCTTTCATGACACTTAACAAGCATGTACGCTCTGTGAATATGTATCACTACGTAATGGGATGCAGACAGCAAGGTAGATAGGTACTTCAAGAAAAAGCACTGAACTTCCTGAAGACAAGAGGAGCAACATATAGCACATGGCTTTCTCTTCCTTGTCACAACTATTCCCTACTGTTTAAAAACTAGAGACTTGCTTTTGTTTGGTATTTAATTGTTCTTCACAGTTCAGAAGCCAAAACTTGTCTCTTCTTTTCAACACCTGACCTTCAATTTCAAAAACAGTTACAGAAAGGTGACAGTTCTAATTTGCCAAAGCATCGCTCATGACATCTTCTCTGCTAGTCTTTTGGAGCCTCACCACTTGAGGACCCACTCATATAGACATGGCTGTAGAGTTTTTTTCCGTTCTTACCAAGACATTATTTGAGCAGCAGAACCCATGGGTTAGACACTGATCAGTCCCTGTTCCTTTTGAATCAAAATCAAGGATGTTCTGATCTGGATGTTGTCTGGGGCAATTTTTCACCTAGATATATGAAAAAAAGATAACCCATTCACTCGTTTTTATCTTTAGAGCACTTTACAAATACAAATGAGTTGGCAGAAATGATTGAAACATTAAAACTTTGAGCCAATAACTACTCAAATTCAGAAACTACAAATTCAAATCAGTTAGGGACTTGGAGCCTGTGCAGTTCATCCAAAAAGTATGCAGTCTTTCAGTGATGATATGTTTATGAGAGCAGAACAATCTTTTGTCCAGGTAATGTGTTACTCATTCACCAGTACTGCCATATGGCTGTCAACAAATCAATGCCATAAGTAACTGAGTTTGCCTTCCTTTTTGCAGTTACTTGTAAAAAGGAAGGCAAACTCATATACTCACTGCATCCTAACAAGAAAAGATGCATCAGCTTGACTTATCATTAAAACTCCAATACAGGAAAAATGTTCATTTTCAATATTATCATGAAAAGGAGTGATAGGAGAAAACAAGTCCTTAAACTTACTTTTTAAATAAACATACATCTAAAAAGATACAGGATAAGAAATCCAAAAGTTTCTTTAGTATACAATATGTTCTGATGCATTGCTAGTAGAGGTAATGTTCACGCTGCAACTGTCCCAGTGGCAGCAATAACTTTAATTAAATCAAGGGTGCTTTAAACTAATTAATTGTCAAACCCAGAGAAACTTGAAAGTACATGCTGAGGACTGTCAAACACCAAATACACAAAATATGAGCAAATTATGGTTTACTGTTGCAAGACCTGCTGAAAGTTGGGACTACAAAATACAGCTTCTTCCAGGAGTTAGGATGTATACAAGCCCTAAAGATATAAAGTTCATCACTACTGCTGATACAATATTTTTTAAGACTTAATTGCAATTAATAATTGTTGCCAGAGTAGTAGACATAAGTTATTTAATTAGTTTGTCTGTTTCCAATTACAGTCTGCTTACATAAATGCATTGTGGTTTACTGTGATTGAAAAACGCTAGCAAATATTCAACAAAAGTAAATCATGAAAATCCAATTTGCAATAAGGATAACTCTTTCTCAGTGCCATGCTTAGAATTTATATCACATGGAATCATAGAATCATACCATCATATATGTTGGAAAATCATCAACTTCTTCCTACATTTTATAGAAGTTAGCTTCCCTTTCTGTACCAGAGCTGACTGGTACAACTCCTTCACTAGGCAGGTGGAACATGGTACCTGTACTTTATCATATTCCTGAGTGTCCAAATTTAACCTTTCCCATGTTGGAAATGGGGCCTGTACTTACCTGTCCTGGTTTTGGCTAGGATAGAGCTCATTTTCTTCTTAATAGCTGTTACAGTGCTGTTTTGGATTTAATATGAGAATAATGTTGACAACACACTGACATTTTAGTTGTTGTTAAGTGGCTGTTACTCTAAATCAAGGACTTTTCAAGTTTCCCATGCTCTGCCAGTGAGCAGGTGCACAAGAGGCCGGGACGGAGTATGGCCAGGACAGCTGACGCAAACTAGCCAAAGGGATACTCCATACCATAGAATGCCATGCTGAGTATATAAACCTGGGGGAGTTGGCAAGGAGCTGCTGATTGCTGCTTGGGGACTGGCTGGGCATTGGTCAATGGGTAGTGAGCAACTGCCTTGTGCACCACAAGGCGGGGTGGTGGTGGTGGTTTTTTTCCTTTGGATTTTATTCCTCTCTCTCCCTCTCCTCTTCAGTACAATTATTATTATTGTTGTTGTTGTTACTATTATTATTATTGCCAGTGAAACTGGGATGGTACGGTCAGATATCAGAAATGAGCCTTTTAACTCACCTGAAAGGTTCAAATTAAAGGCTGAACCTGTAGGATAAGTGGGTCTGTGGTCACCTTCAACAGAGAAACAGAGGCTGTCCTGACCATATGGAAGACAGCAGTCTCTGCTGGTTTACAGCTTTTCATCCCCAGTCACTGGGTGGTTATTTATTTTCAGCACAAGAGATCGCTCAGGAGAAATACCTGGCTGAAGTCTAGCCAAACTACAAAGAGTTCTTTTATCTCTGAAAAGTGCAAGACTATGTAAATAAAAGAATCTGGTGTTGCTGTTTTCATAAAACAGTGAACAAGGATGACTTCGCTGGCACAATACATGAACAGAGCAGTCAGCTTTTCAGTAATACAAAGCGACAGTCAAGACAGTTCACAAGTATTTTATACATTTATTTTTTGAATAGCATATAATCACACTTTGCCAGTATTCTGGCCAGGAAAGCAAAGTTATTCATTAAATATATATGTTCTGCAAACAAAATAAAAATGGCAGTGATTTTTGGCTAGTTGAAGAAGCACAAAAACGAAGTTGCCTCTCACTCTTTTTAGTCGGAGCTTGTTTTTTTGCTTTCATAATAATAATACTTAACATTCACAAGTGAACTATACCTCCAGTCATACTTAAAAATTACGTACCTATAGCTGGTCTTCAGATATACCTGCTGCTTGGTATACTTTGAGGTATGAGACAATCTCACAATCAAAGCCATCCAAGGGCTTAGAAATCGAAACTGAAGTGGACAAGGCAGAGCCTGTTCGAGGCTTTATTCACACTGTGCTTTCCAAGGGATCTGGTCTGATGAGCCTCGCCCTCTCTGCGTGGTTCAGACTACCGACCTCCACCCCCTTTTCCTGGGAGGCAGACTGAGCTCTACACAATGTTTTTGAACAGCTAAAGGTTGCAGCCCAGCTGCCGAGACCCTCTCTGATACAGAGAGGAGCAACAGCAGATCTCAGAGCTCCTCTTTCAGTCTACAAGCAGTTTCTGGGGTACCCTAATTAGAGCAGCTGCCAGCTGAGCTCGTTTTCTAGCGTGACCCTCACCTATGGCCTGCTTCCCGTTCAGCACTGTACCTCTTCCCTACTATCCAAAGCTGCAAAACCCTCCAGCTGCCACTGCCTAAGTATTAGGGCTTTACAACTGAAACTGGAAAGCAACCCCACGTACAGCTTGCCATGCAGACTTGCGCAGAATCCCTGTTTTATTGAACAGGGGCTGAAGCACAGCCTCCAGTCTTCAGATAACTATGTACCCATAGACCCTCTGAGGATCCAGGCTTTTAATATAAGTGAATCCATGGACACAGGATTTTATTGGGGGAGGTATCTTACTTTCTCCTTGTAGATCCTTAGAAATATCATCTGAATATAAATTGTGAGCAAATACAACCAGCTACAAAACTCAGTTACCTCTTCCCTCAGGCCTTCTCTGAAGTTACTACTCCCCATAATGCCTCTTCTGGCATCTGAAAAAGCAGAATGAAGAGAGGGAGGGTTAATCATTGCCCAAATCCATCGTAGCAAACAGTCACAGCAAGGGCTGTATGGCCCAATGAACTTGCCATTCCTTCCCTCTGAAACGTCACTAAACTTGGGCTGAGAATTCTGTTTCTATTTTTAAGAAATGCAGCTTGTGAGTGGGAGGCAGAAGAACCAGATACAAATAAGGAAAGAACATACGGGGCAGCATGTTCTGCTGGTAACAGAAGAACAAAAACAGTTGGAGAGAGGTTGTCTTGGCTTAACTCCAGACTCTCAAAACCCTCCATTTCCATAGTTTGTCCACCCTGCTGTGGGCAGTCTTTACCCTCCCACCCACACCAGTTCTAGGTGGGTTTTTTTCTCCTAAATTTGAAAATGAAGCTCTTTTGATCAGGAATGGACAAGACAGTACTTATAACCTATGAACCCTCTTAGATGGTAGCGCAGACATGTCTAAATGCTGCAGTTGGGTCCTTCATTATGATCACACTGAATCCCAGATCTAAACTTGGTGGACCCAGTCCAGCTTCAGACAGACAGGATTTCCATGCACTTTGTAGTGAAAAGTGGTAGATATTCACTCAGCCCAGGTTGGGTAAGGCTTAGATAATACAGTGTGTGCAATTGCACACACCCCAATTTGTTCTGTCTGGTACCAGTCACATCACTAAATCTGTAGCCACATCTGTCCTACACAGTCCAGAGCACTGGTGAGCTCCCACAGCTACCAAGCCAGCTCCAGCATTGGAAGCAGTACAGCATCATTAACACGCCATTACAAACATATTAATAAGCAGAGATATAGATAGAGACTCTGGCCTAGGCACAGACCCATAATATAGCTTTCTTGCTGCCAGTACCCAAAATATTATAACTGCACTGTGCAACTTTAGGTCTTGTGATAGATGTTCTATGTCCTTGGAGCAAGCTTAGGGCCATTACAGTGATGCTATGTTCCTTTGCATCACCAAGAAGTTCCATATCTGGATAGTCAAAGCAGTGAAACAAAATGGATCATTTAAGATTATTGCTGCTTTTGCTGCATATTTTCTTTCATTTCAGTACTACAATTAAATTAAACTCAGGACAGCTGCATACTTGTTTCCATTGCATAAGCAGATACACTGACACTGGTAAAAGCAAAGAAGGTGCCTACCAATGCACGAACACACACACACACATACACACAACCTTGGTAGAGTGCTGAAGTACTAGACTATCACTAGCTGTACCAGATGCGTCACATAAATAATAGCTAAGGCTAAAACTCTGTTACCTGCTGCAAGATGTGGTTTCTGTCCCTTTGATTGGGATGTGTCAGATGAATAGAATAGAATAGACTACACTAGACTAGACCCGAATAGAATAAATAGACTACTTCAGTTGGAAGGGACCTACAATGATTGACTGTTCCTACTGCCTGACCACTTCAGGGCTCACCAAAAGTTAAGGTTTGTTAAGGGCATTGTCCAAATGCCCCTTACTGACAATACTGACAGGCTTGGGGCATCAACCACCTCTCTAGGAAGCCTGTTCCAGTGTATGGCCAGCCTCTCGGTAAAGAAATGCTCCCTAATGTCCAGTCTAAACCTCCCCTGGTGCAGCTTTGAACCATTCCCATGTGTCCTGTCACTGGATCCCAGGGAGAAGAGCTCAGCACCTCCCTTTCCACTTCCCCTCCTCAGGAAGCTGTAGAGAGCCATGAGGTCACCCCTCAACCTCCTCTTCTCCAAGCTAGACAAGCCCAAAGTCCTCAGCCGCTCCTCACAGGACATGCCTTCCAGCCCTTGCGCCAGCTCTGTTGCCCTCCTCTGGACACATTCAGGGACCTTCACATCCTTCTGAAATTGTGGGGCCCAGAACCGCACGCCGTACTCGAGGCGAGGCTGTACCAGTGCTGAACACAGCAGGATGATCACCTCTTGTGACCGGCTGGTTGTGCTGTTTGATGCCCCCCAGGACGCAGTTTGCCCCCTGGGCTGCCCGGGCACCCTGTGACCCACAGCAGCCTGGTGCCGACCAGCACCCCCAGAGCCCTTTCTGCGGGGCTGCTCTCCAGCCACTCCTCCCCCAGTTTATACTGGTGCCCCGTGTTACTCCGTCCCGGGTGCAGAATCCAGCATTTGGACTTGTTGAATTACATCCCAGCACTATAAAACCCCAGACCATGAACTTTAGCTTCTTCCACATATTTCCTAGAAACTCACACACATATGGCTTTACACAGTAACCTTTACTCTGGGGTTAAGGATGCTTTGCATGCAATTGGCAAGCTGGAAGAGGTGGGGATGTGCCTGGATTCTTCGAGGGACAGTGCTAGAGGCAGCTTGGTACAGCTCCACAGAGATGAATGTTAAAACTTCCTCCAGCATATTCTGCTCCCTGACACCCCCTACCCTGCAGACATCCTAGCCAAGATCAGCCTGCCAGGCAGCCCTCCTCCCTTCACACCTTCCTGCTCACACACCATCCCAAGAACCTCTGTTGGTAGGGGAGGTGGTGGGAGTTGTCAGTTTGGCAACACAACCTTAACTGTTTCTGCCCTTACTCCTTCCTTTCCTTGCTCCCTCTCTGTCTTTACCTTCCTGATGAAAGGCAGCTGATATTACAGAAATCAGCATGGATGGTTTTGCTTGCTGTCCAAAAGAGCTTAAATAACAAAAGACAGATGATCTCTGCATTTTCTAGATGCCAAAACTATTCTGATTTGGAATCCAGCAGGTCTGAGGCCTCCAGGGTTTTCCAGAAATGCTGAATGGCAAAATTATCTTTCCCCCAAAACTCCTTTGCAGGCAGCAGTTCTGTAGATAACTCGTCAGGGCACTTCTGTTGTTTTCCTGGTTTAGGTTTGGTTTTCCTTTTTTTCCTGCACTAAAGAGGCATAAAAGACTCAGAACTAAAAATCTTCAGTGGTCCTGGAAACATTTCCCTGTGACTTTACCTGTTGAAAGCTATCCTGTATGGTGCAGTCATAGGTAAAATAGAGGAAGGAGGGATCCTTCCTGGTGATAGATGTCAAGGGCAAAAATGCATCTTGCAGACTCCTAATGAGACACAGAGAAATTCAGCTGACAGGCCAGTATGCTTTTAAGTAGATAGCTTGTTTACTACATGTTGCACACTGCACTTAACTGAATAAAAGTGCAGGTTTCCCCTTTCTTCTGATAAGTAAAATACTAGAATTTCATGAGACTTAACTTGTTCTCAGTAGGGCTTAAAAACCACACAGGCAAAAATCAAAGGTGAAATTCAATAGCAATGATATCATCCAGATCAGAAATTATTAATCACTAGTCCCAACTGAAGGGTAATGAAGAGATGGCATCATGTATTCATGGCATGTCTAAGCACCATCCCACTCTTCATGCACATTCACAAAGCCTGAGATGAATCTACTATTTGCCTTTAAATAGAACTTTAAGTTATTTTTACCAGATAAAGAAATGCCATTCTGAAACTGTGGCATCTAGTCAATGCAACAATCTTTCATAAAAGCTACAAGCATACATGCTAGGCACACTGGATATGTTTCTGTGCATAACACATGAAGATCTTAGCCCAGAGATCCTTGGGTTCTGCACTGCACAGACAAGTAACGAGTTCCTTCTAAATCGAGCAGTATATTTTTTTCTTCATTTATTTCCATATTCATTGCAACATTTGCCTTAGGCTTATATAATAAGATTATAAGTAGAAATGTATTGCAGCAAAGACCTCAAAATCTCTCTCAGCCCACCCCAAAACTGAGACAGCTTCATCAAATGTCAGGACTCTCAGCGCACAGAACACCAGGAGCAGAGACCAGTCAATCAAACACACAGGAGCATAAGCAGTACAATGACTACCATAACATAATCTAAGAAGACAAATGAAAATCATCTTTCTGTACTAGTCATGTAACAATTTCTGTTTGATTATTAGAATTGATGTAATCAAAGAGGAAAAAGCATTTTTATGTCCTGGCACCTCCACCTTCTGGAAGACTTTAACTTCTCCCAGGACTGCTGAATTCTAAAGTCAAATAGCTGTTACAATTTAGTTTGCATCTCATGATTTCTCAGCTTTTAAAGAGATGGGAAGCCTTAAGTGGTTTGATTTGAATAAGCTTGCTAGTATAAACAAACACCAAAACATAGATACTGTCACTTCCTGCAACTTCTGTTTGCCCCAGCATTTATTCTTATATATCTCTGGAATTTTCTTTAGTCAGAAAGAATAACCGGCCAAGAAATCAGGTCTTTTTCTCTATTAAACAGTATTGCAATGACCTCTTTCTCACCGTAGCATAAACTCACTTCAAAGAAAGAAGTTGCACCTCACTAATAATATTTAACTAATATCTCTGGTGAATATTGAAAAAAATAACACAAAAACAACAGCAACAACAAAAAAGTGGTCCCTTGTGTCATCTCTAAACTTTTTCACAGGTCTTTCTTGAAGACCAGAGAGGCAATAGCAGCTGTGTTGAAAATGGTCTCATTGTACTAATTCAATTCAACATGACTTTGACTAGCTCTTAATATCTGACTGAATTCAGTCCACAATTGACAAGAAGTTTAGATACACTACAAATGTGGGGGAAAGATTCAGAAATAACAAAGATTTTAGTCAAAATGTATTCCTTTAATTTGCTGTATTTTCCTTTTCATATCAACACAACGTTGATTTTGGGGGATTAGCTGTCACAAATCAATCAATCGCTATGGAATCAAGTTCTACTGAGATGCAAGCAAGTGCTCCACTTCTCCAGCTCACACTATTTCTATGACTCTAATGAAATCAATAAAGAAGTCTGCAAGGGATAATGAATTCAGATGTGCACAGAGCCCCCTGAGATTTTAGCTAGGTTTTGCCACAATAAAAATCAACGTTACTTTTCTGTCTCTCCTTCATCCAGAGCTATCCTTCAGATACAGTAAATGTGCCCACACAGAAAGGTAATGAGGTTTAGGACATATACTGTAAATTCAAGCTCTTTCTTTCCTGGTAGAGAATTTACTGTCTAGACAAACCTCGGAATTAATTTCCATATCTTTGGTAATTTTAAGAAGCTTATCTTGAGGATCCTGGCTTCTCAACGTATGCAGAAGTTTTTATTGTTATACATAATGGTCTCTCAAAGGACTCAAAAATCAAAATGAAGAAAATCCACACCCACTTTTAAAGACAGGACATTTTTTGAAATGTTGAACACTACTAGTCCTATTCTAAAGGTTTTTTATTGTATGATCACAGGAAATATTGAAAAAGCACATGTTTCTACAGAATGTAGAATGTGCATATAGAAATTTTAAAATACCATTTTAAAAAATCTTACTTTCACTGGGGAAAATGATGAATTTTAAAATTAAATTTAAAAGTTCTTTTCATTTATCTAGGAAAAAATACTTTCCTGTGCAGGGAAGCAAATTCATAAATAAAAAGTATGAATTACAACAGGCAAGTGTCCAAGTATATATTCACCCTGTTTTATTTACTAGTACAGGTGAAGCCTATGTATCTATAGGATACCACTGAGTAATAAGACTGTTCGAAGAAAAGGAAACTTTTTTTTATTTAGAATAAATATATCATAAAATTTAATTCTGCTGATGCCTCAAAGTGTGTGCATCTGTGATTAGTCTTTGCAAAGATTACACTAACCTCTGAACAAAGGAGAGACCTGAAAAAAAAATCAGCTACACAGACAAAAATGTAGAAAAACAGAAGTGACTGAAAGACATCCTATTCAAAAGCAATAATTAAATAGCCTTAATTTTTATTATTGCAGGATTTATCAGCTCCAATAAAACACTGTCATCATATTAAATTCAATCAGCTGGCCTAAATTCTGACTGGTTTTGAGTACAGCAGAGTTAAGAGCTTCTACAGAGCTGAGCAGGGAGGCACCCAGGGCAGCCAATGCAATATGCTTTGCACAAAGACTGGGGTGGACCTGGGCACCCCTCAGCTTTTCAATTAAACAGGCAGGGTCTGCTGAGTCCTGTTCCTACAGAAAACATATTTGGGTAGTAGGCTGTGTTTGTGGCATTGCGAAACTAGTATCACACACAGCAACTAAAAATGTGGAAAGTGAAGATGAAAGCTCGTAGTTATCAAGCGATACAGGAAGGAAACAAGGAAACAAAATCTACACAGTGAAAAATAAGTTACACACTGGTAGAAGGGAAAAACATAACAAACAGTGACTTATTAACGTATTTATTAACATCATAATGATTCTGGTTGTTGCTCCTATCTACACAGGAGCTGAGGGAAAAAAAAGTTAAAAATTAAAAAAACACTAATATGCTAGACTACACACAGAACAGAAGCATTTCCCCTATTAGGAAAACTTCCATTTGGAAGGACAGTAAGGCATCAAAGTTATATAGGGTAACAATGTCTACGTATATACATACACACACAGTCAGCAACTATGAACACAGCACTAGTGTTCATTAGTGTTCTTGCAGATCACATGAAACACATCTGTACCCCAAATTATCATAAACACTCTATATGTATTTCCTCTGTACATGTGTTCATTTACTCTATCAAGTTTATTTATTTATTTGCTGCAAAATATATATTGCTATTGCAGTTCTGTGAGAGCAGCTTCAATAGTCCCAACAATAATCTTCAGTTGAGCTAGGCAGGTGGTAGTCTGTTCTCGTTTCAGCTGTATGAAAGCTCCCCACTGTTTATTGTTGTTTTATATTTCTGCTAATTATGCTATTAAATATGTGAAAAATAAATTCCCAGAATTTTATCCAACCCTTTCCTTACTTGTTGTGCAAGCCATTTTCCAGAGAGCATTATTAATCCATATTCTATGACAGCCTAATCCTGTAGATGCCATTAATGTTTCGCATGTGAGTAACCCCAGTGAAACCATTACAATGACGTACCTGAGTAAATACTTTCAGGTCTGAGCCCTAACTTCATTCTTCCCTAGTTCAGATAATCCCAGTTGAAGAAAGACCTTCTGTTTTCAGGTCACATTAATGTTGAGACCTGAATGCTCCAAAACTAGTCTCATTTTTTTCTTTTTTTTTATTTTTTCCTGACTGTACTCCCACCTCCTTAGGAAGCGGAAGTATCAGGTGTTCAAACCACAGGTATCAGCACTGAGCAATGAGATCTCTTTCACTTCACATTGCTGAATTAATTCCAATCCAGAAACAAAATGAATAGCATCGTCTAGTATATTAGTTTTGCCTCGCTGCAACGGGACACAGAAGACGCCAGTGCCCACACCAAAAGCTTCAGTGAACAAAAATTTTCTCTAATTGTGATTCAGAATAAACACTAGGCTGAGCTCCTTTCGCTCTGTGCTCATTCATACTACCATCTTTAATTAATCTGGATTGATATTACAAGGAATTTCAAACACACTTCCTGAGGCAAGTAGCATAAGGCACAGACAGGAACAAAGGCCAATGTGATATTAGAGGATACTGAATGGCAGGCATAGGTCATGAAATTGAGTTCATATACTTTATGAGGGAGACAGTTCAGCCTGAAGCCTGCTTTTCATTTAATCTCAGAATTTCAAGCTTTTTGGTACACCTACAACATTTATTTGTTTTCTTGTTTCTGGTGAGAGAATCACTAAGATTAAAGAAGATGAAGAAAATATTAAAGAACAAACTGCTGAAGGGGGCAAACACAGAGCACTTACTATCTAAAGAAAGAAGCTGAGATTTGAGCTTATCAAGCCAATAACACAGACATTTTGCACAGGCACAGATTTCCCATGGAGGTTAAGGGGCTGCAACTCTCACATTGGCGAGGGCGCAGGTTTCACGTCTCATGATAGGCTGCAGAAGGGAAGGAAGAGGGCAGACAGACCCTGAACTGCTCCTGTTTCCCCCATCCACCACCACAGCAGGAGCTATTTTCTGCTACTACGCAATGGCCTTATTTTCTTACAAATCCCTGTGCTTTCTGTTGAATAAGCAGCTTGCTGCTACCACCACGCACATATTTAGAGAGACTGGGAAATGGGCAACTTCAGTTTTTAATACTGTTCAGTTCCCCAATGCTTTTTTCTTATTTTATTTTTTCTTTAAAACTATGCAAGCAGCATTATTAGATTTGGGGGTCAAAGCATTTTTCTTAAGGACACCAAATACCAAGCAAGATTTATGTGGAGTTTTAGTAACAACAGCAGAAGGAAATTAAGGACCCAACCTTTGTCCAGATCAGCAAGCAGCCTCTGCCCTCGCAGCCGGCAGGGACCGAGCACAGCTTCTCTCCAGCATTCATCAGGGGACTCCAGATGACGTGCACAGGTCCTGATGCCTGCCATGGTTCCCGGGGGACCACCGCCGCAGCTGAGGGCTGCTGATGCATTGCCCGTCTCAGCCTTTGCCCACGCAGCCTGAGGCCCCAGAGATTCCCTTTACAAAGCCGTGAGCAAGGGTATATACCGAGCCAGCACGCCCTGTGGCACGGCAGCCCTGGCTGCTCCCCGCTTAGCCTGCAGTCGCAGTAGCTTTGCGCCACTACTGCTGCACTGCTCCCACTTGCTTTGGGAATCCGAGTGTAAATTTTCTGTAGCGTGCCCTGGACTTCAGGGGTTTTCCTCATTTCCAGCATGCCCAGAAATAGCAAAGCCCTGCAAGACTGACACTCAAATGAATTTTGGAATACATATCTATAAGAGACATACTCTGAAAAAAGACCTAACAGCAGGTTTCCACAAAACACAACTCATTTCCAGCCATATGCTGATATTAGTCATATTAGTCACTAGGGGCAACACTACACAAGCATGCTGCGGCATGCTTACCCTGGGTGCAGGAGCCAGCACCAGGACCCCATCTCGAGCGGGGATCAGTTCAAAACCCAACAGCATCTTTGCAATTGCCACAAATTGTCATCAGTGAAGCCAAAGCGCTCAGTCACCAGGCTCTGTAACCACAGATAAGCTTCTCCAGCCCCCGAGGAACCCTGAGGGTCCAACATAATGCTCTGCTCTGAGATACAGAGAGGAAAGTCTGCCTGCCAAGCCCCATGACATCCCACATGCCCCCACCACTTTTGAACAACCAGAATTTGGCTCTCAGGTCATTTAGATCCCTTTAAAACTGACTCTGATTTCACATAAATGATTAATTATCCACAGTTGCACATTAACACCTGCATTTAAAAAAGACTTCTAAAATGTCACTACATATTTTCAATGTGGCCTCAACACTTAAGGAAAAAGCTGTACTGAGTAGACTATTTTGGTATTTTCTGCTATGGTTAACATCAGAAGGATGACATGTTTTTGATTAATTTTCTCCAGAGGATTACCTCCCAGTAAGAGTTCTTCTGTAAGAGCTCAAATTGTGGGTGTGAATGAAAATGAAGGCTATAAGCTACCACTCATACTCTGTTATACAACATTTTCTTGATTCTAATTTACCCTGTTTGAGAAGTTGCTATGTTTGGTGTCTTAGACAGCCTACACTCAGTTCCTCAGGCTCAATTCAGAACATCCACTACACATAGCAATTAGTGTCATTTTATTATTATTATTATGAATGGCACGAAATCTAGTTTGCAGCAGGAAGCAAAGTAATTTCAAGGAGAAAGAACAGGGATGGGAGACAGGAAGCACCATCTTACTAGTATTTTTAAAGCCAGTCAGAGTTGCTGTTTTCTGTAGTACCAGCATACACAAACCCTCTAGTGCCTGTTCTTGCTAAAACACAACTTTTGGAGATGTTAGAGACAGCATTAATAAAGGCTCCAGAGTAAAACCCATCACCTTCCTAAAGAGAAGGCTTATTTTTTTTTGCATATAGCAACTGCAAGGGTACATTTTAGCTGTTACATACTTGTACATCTACCATTGAGTCCTAAGGACTGCAAGAGTCCCTAGGCAGAATCTGTCCGTAAGGTTTCCCTCTGTATTTTCCCTCACAGATGATGCTGAGCAGCAGAGTGGGGTGTTAATTACTGCAGTCTGTTGACAGTTTATTTTAAGGAACACTTACTTCACGATTAAAGATCTTTACTTATGTTACAATCATGATTACGTACAGTTGCAATTTGCTACACTTGTAAAAACCACTCCATAGCCTTAGTTTATATGATCTTATTTGTGGTTCTAAACAAAACCAACAAAAAATGGAAATAGCTTTCCCCTTAGCTTTCTCTCATATCAGTATTAACTGAAGATAATACAAATTTAAACAATTCTTTATCTAGTAACCTTACTTGTTACCAAAGTGGATTCCTGAAACACTTTTATAAGAAAAATCTCTAACCTCCTTTATTAGAGGTATAAAATTTCTGCACATAGTGACAACAGGCATTCCTAGCTCATGTTATGGACTAGGTTGTTGACAACTCTGAGTCACAGTACCCAGTAATTATTCTGGACGTGGAAAGAGGCTGCTGATAACTAAAGGAGGTCTCTTCCCTCTTGCTCTCTCTGGCTGCTCAGTACCTTGGTGAGCAGCACCAGACCTTTGATACCATGTTCTCTTGGCTGGTTTGGACAGAGTGGGACTTAGGTTCCATCTCTTCAGCTCCTACTTGCTTTGTACATGTTTTTGACACAAGCAAGGTATTTATGGCCCACTTGATTGTAAGTGCTTTGCAGATCATGTTCCTAAATCCTGAAACTGGCAGAACAGAGGGTCATGATGTCCAAGTGCTGTGGGAGCTGGAAAGGCAATGTGGCCATGCAAGATGACAGAACTTCAGCTCCACATGAAAAGTTTGAAGCCCAGACAGCCACACTTAGGCAAAACACAAAATGCACATGTCTGTATCACAGGAACATGATGCCTGTCTCATCTCTTTTTTCTGGGATTTGTTCTGTTCCTTTTCATTGCCTCTCCCATTTCTCTTCACTCTCCAACCATATCTGCTTCTACTTTCTTTACCATGTGCAATTTCAATGCAAAATCAGCTCCCTAGCTTAAAGAATATGTCCCTTTTCTCCCCACGTTCTTCACATTTCCTTCCTTCTTCTCCTCCCGGGGATTTTCACTTCTTCAATCCTATCTTTTTTACACAAAAAAAAAGTTTCTCTGAGCTTAGCCAACCTCCACCAAAATCAGGCAAAAGTTCTATGCAAATGACCTCCAGCACAGGAATATTTGCAGTATGAGCATTTATAAGCATGACTTGGTGACACAAAAACTGAACTTAGAAAAGCCTGCGAGATCCTCGAGCAGTCTTTGCCACCTGACACTGGTGTCAGGCAACACCCAGGGCCCACAAACGCTGATCAGAAATCACACACCTTTACACAGGTAGGACTCCTGAACTCTCAGCTTCCTTCTCAGGCATCTGTTCAATGTTGCTTCTGTTTCTGCAGCTCCCCCAAGCCAACACAAGCATGGGGTGAGGGCAGTGCCTGTCCTTTTGAAAGTTATATTCACAGAAATGATGCTCATCAACTCAGGAGTTATGCTTTAGACAACAATACATACAATCAACAGTGCTGTCATTGTGCCAAAGCTTGATCTTTTTTCCCTCTGACTCATAAAATAAAATCATCCTTGTAAACATAAGCTGTAATTTTATAAAACAATACTTTCAGCAGAGCCCTGAGACAGAGCAACCTCTTGTAGAGCTAAACCTACCAAAGAAGGAATGGCTTTTAATGCCTGTCAAAAACTAAAAGCTCTATTCTTCTATACAGCATTTCCCCACTTCTTTTGCTAAGCCCAGTTCTGTAATAACAGATTCTGCCAAGACAGAAACAGCATGTCAGGGTGCAATTCATTCGGCTGATGTTACCCCTTGGGTAAAAACACTGGTATGGAAAAAAATACATCAAGAAAAGGAAATCCACCTCAGCCCGTGTTTTTGTTGAAGTGATACAGCCACACTGAAAAAGTACTCACAGACACTCTCCCTACGCAAAGGCATTCTGCTGACACAGACCTGATAGCGTTGATAAAACAGAGATAGGTTTGTAGCATAAGGATCAGCTTTATATTGACAGGGTGACACTCAGAAAACTATAAACCTGCTTGGGTCATATGTACCAGAGCATACAACACACAGGAAAAAAACCATCTTTACTGTAAAAGTTTTACCAAGGCCTCAGTCCTACAGACTAATTTATTCACACACATGAAAAATTCCCTTTAATGAAGATCATGGGAGTTTTCTTTGCTAACAAGGTGAACCGGTCCCAGATAATGCAGCAGAAGAACATACTATTAAGGGCAGAAGATTTTTGTGCTCACACTTGGGACTTAATTTTTTAAGGACCTTGCCCTGCATGAAAACAGAGCTTTCAGACATAGTCACTATTTGTTCAGCAGCAGACTGTTTATGGTACTTGAGAGTATCATGTCATTGCTGCAGGAAACTGTAGGGTGTTCTCTCCAAGGAGTTAACAGTGCCTTTGTGAACAAAATGCTGGAGACAACACAGCATCTCACTCCATCACACTGGAGATTTCGCAGTCTAGGAGTAGCAAGATCAAACAGACCATTCAATTTAATTCTCCCATTCTTTTTCCCTGTATCCCAGGTATACTGCAGCTCCTAAGACATCTGTGAGGCAGTGAATCAACGCAGATAATCTCATCCTTCACATGTGTAGACACGTTCTCAGTAACAGAGTGAGGAATCAGTGCAAATGAATCCATTGATCCCTTTCACAATTCAGCCACAAACCAATTTAGTGTAAGATTTATGTGATGTTGAGAGCAGCAGTTGAAGCTTGAGCAGTGATATAATTAGAGATGCTTTAAGTGTTTGGGAGAAAATGAAAGAGTAGTGTTTCTTTTAACAAAGAGTAAAAAGGCACCAATGGAGCAATAATGCTTTTATTGTCTGCATAGTTCCAGTGACCTAACTGTTTTAGCCATAAATGGTCTTTAAGCTCTAGTAGTTTGCAATAAAAACAATCATTACTGCACTGGGCCATGTCATCATCAGAAACAGAGTTCTTTCTCTCATTAAAATTGGCCACTGGCAAGCATCTCACACACATGGTGCAGTATGGGCTCTCTAACATTAGAGGCCAAAAAGTAAAGCAAAGACAATCTAATCATGTTGTAAGAAGACATGATGCGTGCAAAGGAAACCTGTCTCCAAGCAACCCAGCACACACTGCCATCAGCAGGCTTTACACGCTGGCAAAAAGTTTTGAGGTAAAAGGAAACTAAATGCATTAGCATGTGTAGTGATTTATCCCTGCAGGTGCACTTTCACTTGTCCTATCACTAAGCTCTGCAGATACAAGGATAATTTCAGAGATGTCCTGCACTCTTGGAAATTACCATATGAAAGTACTTGCACTGCAGTACATAGGCACACAGCTCCTGCTTCTTTCTGTTCACCCCCTTAGTAGTCCAAATCCCACATTGCCTCTGACCAGATCAGACTTCTTCAGAGCTCCGTAAACTGGGACACACAAAAAAACATTGACCTTTACTCTGGCCACACAAGCACCACCACCCCCAGTCACCCATCCAAAGTCAGTGTGAAATGACTGCGGTTCACCTTCCATGCTGTACTCTTCCCCACTTTCCACATTGCAGGTGGATCCCAGCCATCTTCTCACTTACTGGACTTGCAATCTTGTCTTTACAAAGCTTTAGAAAACAGATCCAGACATCTTGTTACTCTGGTAAAATATTGCCTAGTGAAGGGGGGTGCTTCATTGCTGTGAAGCAATGTGCAGTCATTGCTGTGAAGTCATTGCAGAAGCCTTCATACAGACTGGAGGGGTCTGGGTTGCCCAATAGCAGCAAACATTTCATTCAGCACCTCAGGTGTTTTCATCCAGGTGTTACCATCAACTTTATGCTCTTCTCTGCTACTCTTAGCTCTCTTTAAAGGTTAAAGATCTATTGGTCACAGCTGGTAAGAAACTGATTTTGTGAGCATTATTTAAATCTGTTTTTTGATGCCGGATTTTTCAGACCTCTTCAATGCCTGTGTATTTATTATAGGCATATAAAGGTGGAAAAAGCTAATTAAATAATTGGTCTTTCTAAGTAATCACATAAGAATACCACAGAAAACATTGCCTTTTTTTCTCTGCAAGGCAAGCTTTAATTATTTCTTTTTTAAGTAATAGCTAAGGCCTGACATTTTTAGATAGCCTAGCAGCTCACAGATAGCTAAAGATTGTATTTTGGCTTGCCAGAAACATGATAAAAAGGAGGCAAGAGCTCTTCGAAAAACAGTCTTACCTTTCTTTAAATCATGCTGTTCTTACCCCCAAGCTTCATAGTGTACAAATATATCTTTAAACTATATTCATCAGCAGTTTTATATTACATTAAATGTAATTTGAACAGTTAACATCACTATAGAAACATAACATATATTGTCAGTGATATTAAGCGTGAACTCTGCAAGCAGTCTGGAAAGCAGGTTGACTGCCTTGTCATACAACAATACCTGATGGAAAGACAAGTCCGTTCCCTTGCTTACAACCATATGGCAAAGCACTTTAACATGAAGATGAAACTTCTTTAAATGAAGCTTGTAATACTGCTTATAGTGAAGTAAACCACTTAAGTATTAAATTCTGCCTTAGTTTACAAAATTTTTTAGCTGGGCCTTCCCAAAAGCATAAGTAGTTTACTTTTATATAGCCTTACTAAAAAAAAAATAAATTAAATTCTTGGCATTAACAGCAAATAGCAAACCAGTTTACATATATGAAGCCCCAGAAAACCGAAAGACAGCCTGTACGTCACAACAACCAGCATTTCTTTTCCTTTACTCTTCTGAAGTCCCTAAATTCTCCCTGATTATACTCACCAATTCCAGCAAAATGTATCAGAGGAAACACGTGAGAAATTTTGACCTTGGTTTTGTATGCATCTTTTTGCTTTTCTGAACACATTATCATTTTGCCTTCAGGATAATCTAAAATTTTTTTTAAAAGCATTTGCAAAATAGCATTCTCCTATCAATGGTTTGAAAGCTCAATTCTTTTGTAGGAATAACCAGAAAAAAAAAAAAAAGAAAACCAAAAGTGTAGGAGCTAAGTTTGAATAGCTTTTAGCAAGCTGTGTGCCAGATTTAGAGCCAGTGAAAGTGAGCTGCTTTTATAGACTCACCTTCACTTAAAGCGCACAAAGTACATAAAAATAGAAAAATTACATCATATTCTGCTGCGTCATTCTCTCACTGCTATCTACATTTCCCTAGTCACATGTCGATGAGAAATGGCATAAGAGATATGAAAACATATACATCTATCCACCACAAATCTTGTCAGGTTAAGTACAAACCTCGTTCTGCCAGCAACTAAGTCTTATAATTAGTAATAGCAAGTAAAAAGAAAACTGACAGAATTAATTTTTGTCTGGATAACAACATTCCAGTGTGCATCTGTAATATAATAGTCCACCTGCTCATTGCTTGGAGTTTCACATCATCCTTGCCCATTTTCCAGTATCCTTTGGTCAACTTTTGAAACACTGCAACTTCCTTACCAATCTCCATACAAGCCGAGGAGTTCCCACAAGAAACATACAATCTAGGGAAAGCTTTTAAAACTCCTATCCAGAACAGCAATATATGTGCTTATTTGCCCAACAAACATGCTGCACTCAGGTTGGTAAATTCCAGTCTTACTTGAAGGTGAGTTATTTAACACCCAAAGTGTCCAGCACCATGAATTATGGCTCTGTATAGTGGGGAATCCTGTCCAAAGCCATCAACACTTCCTTGCCACTAATATTCACATGCAGCCTCCCATTCCCCAGAGCAGCCCAGATGTTCCCTTGAGCGGGTTACCAGTGCTATCCAGGGCTGCAAGCCAGCCAGCCCAAATCCCATCTCGTCCCAGCCCAGGCTGGGTGTGGGGATGAGCTGCAATTGGGAAGGAGCGACCTGCAGAAGCAGCGCAGCAGCCAGATGCTCCCCAGGGAAGCTGTTCCTTTAGGGAGGATCTTAACATTAGGGAGGATCCTGTCATTTCCCCTTGAGCTCCTGGCAGCAGCAAAAGAGGATGGAGGCAAATACCTTCCCATGAGGTGTGTTGGCCTTGGCAGTAACATCACGACATTAAAGATATTATTGGTCTTTTCCACACGTATTTTAAATTTTTAAATGCTTTAACAACTGCAAGCGTGAAGTTAGTATATACATGTGTATAACTTGTGCAAGTGTATAACAACTTTACTATAGTGACAGCCTTGCTTATGTCTTCTACATTTTTTAAATAAAACACATATCTTAGTGGTATTGACTGATGCACATTGCATAATTTTTCAAAAGATAATATTTGATCTGTATTGTCTCATACAAACCGTTCTGCAAAAGTTAAGAAAAGTGGTTTTAAATAGTATTATTCTGTTCACAATTTCATATTTATGTCAGAGATGATCACAATTTCATATATTGTACTTGACTGGTTGAAAGGTGGCAAAAAAAAAGAAAGTCTCATATAACAAACTATAATTTACTAGGTGAATAATTCAAATGGCTCAGAAATAATACCTGTATAGTTATCCACACTGGTTGAGTTTTATTTCTATAGATTTACATTTTGGGAAGAAGAAACTAGAACAGAGTTTATCCTCCCATTAAAACCACTATTAACTGTAACATTGCTAACAGATTGAAATCCAAGCAGCAACTCAAATCTGACTTTTTTTTTTAATTCCATTCCTGAAGCACTACACAGAAGAATAAACTCTACCAGAACAGGCAAAATGAAGTACAGGAGGAAAAGGTAATCCTATATGAAAAAAATGCTTGGCTAGGATACTCTCTGCTATATATTGTTAGTGCTTCAAATAACTCATTATTCATGCCTTCATCAGTACATTGTTTAACCTGACTGTCCTTCTAATGTTCTTGCTGCCACATGCTTTCCTTCCCAGGACTCTGAATGACTCAGCTAATGTTCCAAAATGCATTGGTTTTGCAGATAAAATCTCTGCTTTTCTCTCTATCTATATGCATGATGCAAGATTTCAGTGACTAGCATTGTCTGAACTGTCCAGACTGCAACAAACACATACTATGTTTTTTTCTCCTCTTTGTAATCAGGGTCCAGAGTCTGAAACCCAGCTCCCATTGAAGTGGGGAGAATGGAGCACTGCTAGCCCATAGAATGGTGTGATGACCCAGGATTTGTTACCTTCTGATCTTTCACATCAGGAGGCTTTCCACAGTGAAATATAACTCACCACGGTTCTTTGTCTACCATAACAACTTTGACTTCTGATGTGTGCATGAACAATTTTGTCAAAGACTCTAAGGCAGTTGCTCCTGGAAGCCAGACTTTTTTCTTCATGGCTGAATTTTTGTGCTTTTAAGTACATATTAACCTTAATTACGAGTTACCTAATCTTGTTCTCATTTACATGTGTGCAACTAGTGTTTTAACACCAGGGTTGAAAACTTTCTTTTAAATTTGTATCAGAGGAAAACTGCATGGATTATACCTCTTCAATGGAAATTTATTAAAGCTATAAGAGGTATGTTGCCATTTCATAAAGCTTGGCGCATTTATTGATGCCTTATTTTATTCTATATTACTAAACATGTATTTTTGTTGATTTCATTTCAAACCCAGTGTACCATTACCATTAAATTGTGTTTGGCTTTTCAAAACATAATAGCCTTTTATTCAAAGTGCTATCCGTAGGTTTAATGCTATGGTATGTCTTCTGCAGTATGAGTGCTCTTCTAAAACTGCTACTTTTCCAATGCTGCTGGTTGATACCAGACATCTGGATACATTTCTTCATCTTTAATAGCTCACAGCCCAGAAAAGTTTATCACCATACCATAAAAATAGGATAAATACTTGAGTTAACACAATGGTAGTAGGAAGCAGTCCAATAAGTAGAAAAAAAGGTATGTGTTACTTTAGCTGTACATTTGCAGTTACTAGCAAAACCCTGGAAGATACAGAAAACCGTGAGTTCCACAAAACTGTCAATGCAAAAGAAAACAATGACCTAAATGCCTCCAAAATAACAGGAAATTCAAAACATCTTCGAGAGCCCTCATTCTGCACTTGCTCTCTTGTTTCCCTGAAGAAATTACCTGGATTTAGCATCTGGTTTAGCTGACCCCTGTGTAAATGTCCACAGTACACACGGCACTGGAGTCCTACCAGAGCTGCATTGCCACAGCAACACAACACTCTGCACATGGTGTTTCCATTTCTGAGGATTTGTATCAGGAACCTGAGTGAGCCACGCAGGAACTGTTTTTGTATTGAATCATGAGACTGCTTCTCCGCCTTCTTGTGGCCCTGTGTGGGTGTGTTTGTAGCCTGCCAACACAACAAATTAAAACATTTCTGACTGAACATGCTTTTCTTCTCTCTGTTCTGGCCACTGTTATGTATAACCTGTTAACTTTGTGTAGTAATACAAGAGAGTTCAAATAGAAATACAAAACAAAACTTGTTGAAGCAGAAGCTCTCCATTCCCATAGCTCGGTGGTAACAGAGCTGATCAAGAGCATCATGCAGGAAGGATGGAAAGGTGAAGCAGAAGATACAGATTGCAGTTATTTCAGTTTCTTTGAGGTGGACCGATAATTCATTGTTGCTTCTTAGACAAGAACCAGGAAGCTTCAAATGAAGTTAGGAGGGTGAGGGGCCAGAAACAAAAAGAGGTGGTTCTTCGTAAACTAGGTATATCAAACTCAGGAACTCCTTGTCACTGGTTATTGTAGATGTTAGTAATTTCTGCAGTTCAAGGGGCGAACCCTGGCCAGGATCATTGAGAAGGAAACCTACTGAAGGTTACTGACTACATAGAGACTACCTTAAGCTTCTTATATGCATGCTGCCAGAGACAATGCATTTAGGACAATGGACATTCTGACCCACTGCAGCTGTCCTTAGATGCTTGTATATGATTAGATTTTTAGAAGAGGTGCAGCTTATGCATAATTTTTTTCTTATTCTGCTCACTAAGATGTAGGGTATATGATATTGTAATGGTAATTATAATAGGTGTTTTTCACTGGTTGAGCTCACCAGTCTTGGTAGTTCCTGGCTAGGGCACAGAGAATTAGGATACCATTTTCTGGTAGGCAACAGGAATTGCATGCCTGATTTCCATGTACACTGAAATGAAAATGTACTTGTTAGTGTTTGCACATACAGACATGCTGCCAAGTGCATCAGCAGTTACTTGAGTCACAGCATCTGTTGAGTTTCTGAATCATGCTCTTAACCTTGAATGTAGTAAGATGCTGGAAACAGCTTCTGATCTGTGCTTTGACTGTTATGTATTTACATACCATAGGGAGTGTGAGATATGCGACAGTCTGAAGTATCTTATTAAGAGAATCATGCTCCTCTTCCCATCCAAGACACACGGACAGGGACTGGGAAGAGGCTTCATTTGTGCAATAGGATATGCTGGACCAAAGGCAGTGTTAAAAAAAAAGAATAATCACATTTTCCTTCCCCACAAAAAAACATACCAGCATGTACATTTGGCTTATCCATGAAAATATTTTAAACTTTTAACTGATGTATTTTCTTTATCTGATGTTTTTTGTATTTGCAGTGTTAGCTGTGGTAGGCAGGGCTGCTATTCAGAGGGACCTTGATGGGCTGAAGAGGTTGGCTGACAGCAACCTTGGGAAGTTCAGCAAAGACAAATGCAACATCCTGCCTCAGGGGGCTGATGAGTCCACACAACAGTATGGACTGGGGATCAACTGGCTGAAGGGAAACTTCACAGAAAACAACCTGCAAGCCTCACGGGCAACACTTTGAACATGGGTCAGCAGTGCAATCTTGTCCAATTAGATAATTCCCAGAAAAGCTGTGGGATCTCTGTCCTTAAAGTTATTCAAAACATAGCAACCTGCTCTAAGCTGACCATGTTTTTTGAGCAGGGCAAGCTGATGTCCACACAGTTGATACCCAGAGGTGCATTCCAACCTGAATTAATCATCAATACTGTTATTTCTCCCCAATTACAATACATTTTAACACCTCCTGAAAATTTTCCTATTTAAGACAAAACAGCTGAGCTCCCTTCTCCCACTGTAAACCCACTAAATCACTACTAACTGTAAAAAAAGTAATCTTAAACCAAAACTGGCTACAATTACAAACCAGGTATATCTATTCAGAACTCTGTGTTGTTAGTCAAGGTGGAACAAACAGAACAGATTTATGCCAAATTTTTGCCAAATATCCTACCTCCAGCAGCCGCCAGCAGCAGATGCTCAGGGGATTAATAAGGAATCTGAAAGCATTTAACACTGGACCAAATGGATGACTGGAACTTTCCCCCAGCCATCACTGGCCCTCTTGCACAGGAATGACTTGAAGCTTGAGAAGCAACTCCAGTTCTCAGGCCAGCACATAAAAGTGAACTCAAATCTTCAGTAGCAGCTAGTTCATTAAAACCAACCAAGACACTGCAAGGAGTGGTTTCCAGTAGAAGGACCAGGTAACCGTTTCTGACTTTCATCCTCCAATAGGTATACCTCAGAGTTTTTTTTAAAAATGTAAGTAAAGCAGAACAACTGTTCCACTAAACACCTTCTCTGCATCTAGCAGTCATTTCCAAGGACTTCCTGAGCCAGAAGTCACACCTGCATTGCCACACACAAAACCCCAACTGATATGTAGCATTTGCTTTATCATTTTCACTTACCTTTTTAATGTGCTTACACTTAATAGCTCCTAAAAAGTGCTGTGCCAAAGAGTTCTGCAATTTAATTGCATCCAGGCAAGAAAATACCTTCTTGCTCCAGCGTAAGTTCTGGCTGATGATTTTGTCAGGTGCTTTGCAGGTTTTGTACTCTGATGACACAACACATGCAAAGGGGCTATGTGATGACTCTCAGCTCTGCAAGTCTCTCCCAGTCTTTCAGTCTCTGCAGAACAGCATGTCTGACAGTGTCACACACACTCTCTGTTACCCAGCATCTTTCTAAAGACAAGTTTGAGTTCATGGATTGAATCCGTATTTTACTCTGCATTTGACCCAGTCTAAATGAATAGGAAAGCCATGGGGGGAATGGAAAGCATGATTGTGAATACTGCTAACTCGTATCATTGGGAAAGAGCGCGCTGTTAAAGCATGTTGCTATCTGCAACAATAGGTGTAAAAGGGGAAGCCACAGGGTACTCACTTTACACTCCAGCTGGCTGCCTGAGGCATACCAAAACTGAACATGTGAATTCCCTATGAATAAAATATATTCATAAGTGGTGTTTTGTTCTGAGAGTTCTCACTTGCTGTTTGATGCAGTGAAGGCAAATGGTGCAGTCGTGGACAACCCAGTAACCTGTAGCAAGTCAATAACTGTTTTAACATGGATTAACAGGGGAGGCAATAACATTAAAAAAGTGTATTCCTTTTTAAATGTTTGACCTCTGTACTTGGAGAATTATATTCTTTAGCTCCCCATAATCTTTTAAAATGTAAGAAGCACCGGGCACATGCAAAAATCTGACTACACGAAACCAAAGCAAGAGCATTAGATTTAGATATAGTCCTCTCAGGATTATAGACACCCTCTGGCTTAATCCCTGTGCCAAAAAGGATGATCTCCAAATTAGTGTGTCATTAAGACATGTAAATCTGTAGCCCTAAGCAAAAGAACAGACACATCTGAACCATCCACGTGCTTTCAGAGTTTTCTATACATTGAGGACTTTAGCCACACAGAGTGTTATCCTAATATTGTACGTTTATTCAGCCATTACCCAGTATTGCCATTTTTACACCGTCAGAGAGGAAGCAAATGTATCCATTTTGCACACAGATCTCTGTGCTCAACATTTTTTGCCACATTATGCTCTCTTGTTTAAATGCAAAAAGGACTATGAAATAACTCCATTTACCCATGTTCCCATTTTACAGTCTCCTTCAGGAGTTGGTTCATTCAAATAAAAAATTCAGTGCTGATCCTCCCATAATTGCGTTATGTTTGAACTATTTTCAAGAGGTTTTCTTCCGTTATATGCTATGAATAATTCCAGTGTTCAGAGACTTTGCAGCTGTTCAAGTGGCAGCTCATCTTTAAGTGGCTTTGCCAAAATTTAGACACACACTTATACACATGTGTACACACATATGTACACACATACACAAACTCTTGACGAGCAGAGTGGTAAAATATAGAAAATCTAACCAATTTTAAAGTCTATTCCTGGGAAAATTTGTTTTTTGTATTTGGCATACCAAGTTAATAAATTTGGCATTTTAAACAAGTAACAAATCCAGAAAAAAAAACACAAACAAAGAAACAAAAAAGTCTGAGAACATAGTGGGGTATAGCTCTACCGGACTGATTTCTCCAAGACTTGCTGTCTATCAGCATCCTTTCCTATCCCTCCAAATCTAGCTTGAACCAATGTTTTCCCCACTAGTAACAGAGGCCATGGAGAAATCCCATTTACATGGGCAAAGCAGCAGAATGGGAAAGGCAGAAGTAGGGGTGCTTTCTAAAGAAGACTTCAGCACTTTAGAGGCAATAAATGGAGAGAAGCTCCAGTCCCTAAGTCAAGCACTTTCAACTGGACTTTGCTTCCTCTCTGACAGTTTACTGTAGCTCATGCTTACATTTCTCCTTTTCAATCCTCTCCATGACTCTAATCTTTCCTTTTCTAGTCTGTCCCTTATTATTCTCACATGGAAATAGTTTTTCATTCCTGCTCCCATCCCAACTACCTACCTGTCATCTGAACATACATAATACAACCTAGCAAGGACATAAAGCCTGATTAAATTAAATTTAAAATACCAAAGACTGCAAACTCAGAAAGCTGAAATCAGAAAACCTGTCCAAAAGAAAAATTCAACAATGGAATTCCAATTTAACTTTTATTGCCGCTTATATTTGTTAGCATCTAAGCCTGTGTACAGAGTGATGCCTCACGATTGTCTGACTACAGAGCAAGTTCTCCCTAGTTCACAGCAGCTTAAAAAATCATATGAACAACATATTTGAATTTGTCTAATAAAAATATTAATCTATTGATGTTAATACTGTGTTATCATTGTAAAATGACCAATTTGGTGAAGCTGGAGTCTTTCACCAATTAATATTGGAAGCCTCAGCTGAAGAACCTTCCTTCCTTTGTGAGCTACAAGGTGACTCTACAACACTGGCTTCTTTGTGGTTAAGGAAGAAGCTAATAACTTGTAACTGATTACTTGCTACCATGGATTCATACAGATCCTTGTTAATACGTATTATTATTATTCAGAAACAGACTCCACTATTTGCATTTTTTACTGACATTTATATTGATGGGTAATGTTGACCAATCACTCCCTTGCCATATGTGATAGGTGTTTATTAAAAAATAAGGTAGAGAATAAATGGAATAAAAATATCACAACCATTTTCTTCCATTGTTCCTCTTATTGAGTGACTTCGTTATCTTGTTCCAGACAAAAAACTTCCTTTAATAAAGTATGTAGGGTGTCCAACACAAAATATTTCAAAAACTGGTTGGAACCTTTGGGTGCTCTATTAGTTCAATAGGAAACTACAATAATCACCAGTAAAATGATAAAATTCTGTTCTGTGTGATTCACTTTTTGAAAGGAAATATGTACTCTGAACTTTTGTAAAGGAGAGGTATTCAGTGTACAAATCAATCTCTAGCCAGAAGGGAAAGAAATAGTAACTCATCAGAGATTCCTCACACTCAGACTAAAAACTCAGGAGCTTCTGAAAAGGAGCTCCTTAAATACAAGTTGCTTTGCCTGCACAGGGCATGCAAGTCATTTAAATAAAAAACCACTCCCATACCACCATCTGTCACTAGGTTAGTAAAGAAGTGTCCAACTAAATTGTGCTAACAATTTCTGAATGAACCTTAACAGATGCATGTTTTACTTTGTGGAAGCGCTAAGGGCATAAATAGCGGGCAAGATCCTGCTTCTCTTACTTTCATAAACATCTCTATTTTTAGACAATAGTTATTCACTTTTTATTACTGCTTTGGACTATGCAAATTGCTCCAGTTCTGTGATTTTCCTTCTCCTATTACTTTATACAACTTACACATATTTACATTCTGCAAATTTTTTTAAAAAAATGTAAATCACAGTTGTCTTGTACATAATACATAATATGGGATGTTTGGTTTTGCTTTTCTCTCTTAGCAGGCTACTGCTAGTTCTTTTTCATAGGTCACTGCCTTTGAATTCTGTAAGTGTTCTGCACAGTGACTGTGTTATATCAGCTATTACAATAATACCTAGCAAAGAAACTAAGATCTGAGCTGTTGAAACAAGCAGCAAAACACAAGGTGACTTGAAAACTAAGTGTATTAAATATGCAGACCATAGAGGCCACTCACCCATCCATTTTAAAAGTATGTACAACAGGGACTAGGTTTATTATAGTATCATTCTGGTACACAGTGTTATCTTCAGTTGCACTTTTCTGACCCAGATATTTTCTGTGTGGTTCTTAATGGGGGAAGCTCATGGAAACAGCCAGAAGAGGTCCTCATTCATACAGTGATGTCGTGTTAATTTTTGTGCTTTTCCAAATTCAGATGCAGTTGTTCTGATAGACAGCTTCTAAGGAACTCCAGGAAAGGAAGGTGGAGCAAAAAAGCATGACAGCATGTTTCCATATCCAGGGATATTTAGGAGCTTTGAAAACTTTACTGACAGGTCATGCTCGATAGAAAAAGACTGCAGGGATAAGTAAAATTAGCCCACTTCAGGGAACTAGCTCAACTGCTCCTTCTTCTCAAACACTGAAGACTGCAGAGTCCTGAAGATCTTTTGTCAAGAGGAATTCCCTCTCGACTGCTTGCCACATTCATATGAAAGTGTTAGTGAAAGGGACAGCACACAAAGAGAAGGCAGGAGATCCCACTCAGGAACAGCAAACACAAAGAAATGCACCTAGAGAAAAGTGTCCTTAACCCTGTCAGCAATAGGCTCTGAAGTTGTTATTACTGCATGTGAAAGAGCATCAAGTCACTGTAGATAGCGTTTGGGTTTGTTGTTGGTTTTGTTTGGTTGTTTGGTTGGTTTGGGGGGTGTTTGTTTGGTTGGGGGGGGGGAGGAGCAGCAGGAATAAAAATCAAACTTGGTATTCAAACAAGCAAACAAGATAAGGAAAGGAACGCTTTAAAGTAAAAAATACTATTTTGTCACTACACAAACCTGGATGGTGCACATTTTGCATCCTGAGTGCAATTCCAGTCATCCCATCTTGAAAAGGGTATAGTAGGCTTGCACAACAGTAAAAAAAGGGTGATTAAAAAATATCAGACACATGGAGAAAACAGTTTGTGTGACAAAAGACTAAAATAATTTTATTTAGAAAGCCACTGAGACTGACAAAATCTAAATATGAAGAACAGTGAGAAATCATTTCTTATTTGTATCTCCTATATCTAGGGGACTATTTTCATGCATCAGGTTTAAAGAAAAAAAAAATTTAAAGGGGGGGGGGGGGAAGAAAAATCACTTATTCTTAATGATTCTTTTAAACACAGTGTATGCAAATCAGGTTTGGAACATAATAGTGCCACAAGATGCCATTGAGCCCAAATTAATAAAAGAATACCAAAAGATTAATGGAAAATAAGTCCTTTAGGGCTGTTTAGTAATGCTAATTTGAAACCAGTTCAAGCAGTCCCTGACAGCTGTTTCCTGAAACCTGGAAGGAACATAATATTCAGTCCTTATCTTCAACTCCTTGCTATGCACCTTCATGAAGGTTTCAGGATGCTAGTCTAGAAAGGCCTGTGGTCTGACCCAGTACAACAGTTTCTTGTCTGCATAGAGCAGCCCACTCCATATCTGTTAAGAGAATAGCTAAACAGCTATAAATTTGGTAGGACTCCTCTGAACGGAGCATCTCTGTGAGGTCCCATTACCTATAAATTAGTAAATAAAAAGACAAAAAATAAACAGAACTTGAAGTACTGGGGAAGAGGGAAACAAAATACTTTAAAAGAAATGTAGAGTTTTATTGTTAAGTGCTGATTTTGTTCAGCAGGTTTGGAGCCTTGCAACCTTCTGCCAAATAAAATTAGAGAGCAAGAAAAAAAACCACCACTGGCATTCTTCAGGGTTTTCTATGGATTTTTTTAGCATCCAAACTTATTTCTACTAATGACCAGCTGATTATTCATACTGTTTCACATCATAGTAAGAGGAGTTCCTTCTATTATTATTTGAAAGGAAGAGTACTTATCCATTCACACTGCATCAGGAGGGGGGAGGTCTGATTTCAAGCTTATTTCACAACATTCCTGGTGTTAATTAATAACATCTGAGCCCCCAAATAATGATCCATCCTGCCAGACACTTGCATCTGTTTATAAACATAACTGCTAGAATATATTCATGTACTACACAAGCACATACTGCCTGAATACATTGTATAGTTCAGTAACAGAAGCAAAAATAGTAAGAAAACCTGAAAGAAAAGGGGGATGAAGCTGAAAAAACTCTCACTTTCAGGTGCATGAATCCAACAGAACATCAGCTGAGAAAGACAAACCTGACAAGGGTAACCTGAGATTTGTAACTGCCCTGTATTTGGTATATTTCTCAATACCTAAATATATAAAAGAATAATACTTTTCTGGTGATTATTTTCTCACATTCATTTAAAAAAAAATCCACTCTGCTTTTCTGCCTCTACGGAACATTTATTAGTCCAAAACTTACCTATTTCAGTTAGTTGGTTATCTATTTTTTCAGTTGCTCACCCATTTTTACTTCATTATATTTAGATAGCATCACTAAAGTCAGGACTTTTACCTGCTGTTTGGCTCACGTTGAGCTCCTTTTTGAATTATTCCAAGGATTTTTCCCATCATTGAAAAGGAATTCAAGTTTCTTATCTTCCACTTCTAATTCATCGCATAATTCTTCACAAGGCTCAGCTTATTTCTTACCCTTGATGTGAAACGAGATAGCAGACTCAGAAAAGACTTTTCTCCTGAGTCACCTGCTACCCTCTTGCCAAAGTGCTATATGAAAATTGAGGGCAATTTCCTGCAGAGCTCCCCTGACAGGTGGGCTCATTTGAAACTTGGACTGTAATGATTTCTTTCTATCAGCCACTCAACCACTTATTCACTTATTAAGTTGGTGCAAATCCTTACAAGCATTAAACAGGAACGTAAAGGGATTTTGTTCCTTATAAGGACACTAATGAGAAATACAAACATCTCCCCTCTCCCCTGGTAAGAAGACTTGGCTACAGCTGAGACCTACCATTACTTTTCTGAAAGCCTCCAAAGCCATTTTTGCAGACAAAAGCAGATTGAGTATCAAAGAAAAAGCAACAAAATAAAACAAAGAAACACAAATAAACAAACAAAAAAGGAAAATTAAATAGCTAATAATCTACTACAAAGCTTTTAATAAAATTTATGAAATGTTTAAAATACAAAAGATCTAGGAAAAAACAATCTGGTAGATGAAATCACTATCAAAGTTTATTTAAAATTAATTTCTTTACAGTTAAGAAAACTAAAGATTAAGAATATCTGTATATTAATAATGAATTCCTGAAGGTATTTTGGGAATGGAATGATAACATGAAGAGGAGAACAAGAAACTAGTGGAGATTTCATTCAAGTTGGCAAACTCAAGCTGCATATTACTTCACTGTTACAGTTCTTGTTGTGCATTAGATAAATGAACAATGACCATGCTCTATCTGGTTCCCTACCAGCAGCTTGCTCTTGTGTTATTTTTGCTCTACAGCAGATCAGCATTTAACTAGCTGTTCACCCTGTAAGATCTGTTAAAGAGAGAGACATATTCTATAGACACATTAGCTCATACATCTTATATTTTAGTGACAGAGTATTTGAAAACAAGATTTTAGTTTAGTAAAAGCTAGAGGCAAGGCTCAGTTTTTAACCACGCAGACAACTTTACCTGTGCAACACAAATCAGTTATTAGTGAGGTGGGGAAGATCTGCATTTTCAGAGAACAAGAAAACTACTTACATACGAGAAAGAGTGCACAAGAATTTGGATAAATCACTCTCCCAGCTTTACAGTTCAATTTACAATTAGGAAAATAGGGGCAAAAGGATCTGAACATCACTTTCAGAGTCTGATCTCTTCCCAAAAGCCTCTGGAATTGTACTTTCAAAGGGCAAAGATCAATTTAGATCTTGCTGAGTTGTACTCTTTGTGTATTTGTTCAAGTAAAACAAAAAGAAATGGAAAACTCAACTAACTGCTGTAGAAAAGGATTACTCATCATCTGTAAGAGCTTTGAAATCTCATTTTGACAAGACGGTTATTCTGTGCAAACAAACAGGATGTTGTGAAAAGAAGGAAAGCAAGGAAATGTAAAAGCTGTGTAATACCATTTCCCTATGGTACTGGATGTTTTTGCTGTCAACTTAGATTTCATCATATTTTTCTAAATCAACTGTTTACAATGAGAAACTATGCTGGTCATATTAAAACATGAGTGCTATGCACATTGATGTGTGCTGTGTTACTACACGGATATTTTATCCATTGGAACAAATATGTCTTTCATTTGCATTCAGGAAGAGAAGTTGTTTCTCATGTGTATTGAAACTTACTTTTAACTCTGATAATAGTACATTACAACTGTCCAAATATTAGTTCTATTCTTAATGCAAATATAGGTATGAGAAATATTTGAATTATGAGACAGTACTTATACTATAGAAACTATTCTTAAAGAGCCTATGGGTGGGTGAGTGTGTTATTTTATTTAATATTATGCCTTTATCTGGTGTCAATATTAAAGAACTCACGATGATTTGTTTAGTTTTTTTTTAAGACATCCGTTAATAAAAAAGTGTGTCCTACTGACTGCCCTGACAGCTTTGGTAGAACAGGTATGGTGTGAGTCACTTAGTAATCCACAGTACTTCAGAAGACCTTGCTTCTTCTTCCAAATCAAAAAAGATGGTTACGGTTTTAATGTGGGACATAAGCTGCACTGGTGCCTAGAATCACACCATCCACTTTCCATACCACCACACGAAAGATTTTTGAACAATGATAGTTTGTAGCATACTGTTTTCTTTAACATGGATAGATCTGAGTCTTGATTGGATATGGGTGTTTGGTTTTTTCTTCCTCAAGGGCTACTAAAATCAATTAGGATCAATATTGGAAAAACATGTGGCAGGGGCAAAAATTCTTACATGCTTAGACATTTGTTAAAACTTTTGTTTTGAGCTGTAAGGATCACAGATTATATTCATCCCCAAGACAGGGTCATTTTTAAACCGTCCTCAGCAGCTCTAAGTCTGTTAATGCAGATTCCACAGCCTCCCTGAGCAAATCTGTGCCTATGCTTGGCTGTACTTTCTAACACACAGAATTTCCTGATGTCTAAGCTCAGTCTTCCATATTGCAGTTAAAGGCCACTGCTCCTAACCTATTCCTAGTAGACCGAGAAAACAGCCTATTACTTTGCTGTTTGCACAGCCTTCTACATGCTTGAAGATGCTCCCTGCTATGTCTGCTGCTCTCCCTGTTGAACAACTTCAGTTCCTTTAACCATCCCAAGTAAGAAAAATTATCTAGGCCTCTGACCTCTTCTTTACTCCCAGCTGGATTCTCTGCCGCTTGTCCAGGCCTTGCCTGAAATGCTTCACTCAAATTTAGGTGACATAAAGTCTGGGTTAAAGCGTTGCTAAAAGTTAAAACATTTGAGCTACATATGACTTATTTTTATGCCAGCCAATACAACATCTACTATACTGTTATATAAGTTTTTGCAATGGGCTATGGCATTGGGGGCAGGACTGGAGTACAATGTCAGAAAACCAGAAGCAATAAAAAAACAAATAATTGAAATTGATATTGTCAACCTGGAGACATGGGTTGTGAAAAAAAAAAAAAAAAAAAGGATGACATTTGATGGAAGTACAACATAGTGCACTTAAACAAGAATAACCAACTATATAAAATACAAAACAAACTGCCTCAGTAGCAGCTCTGCATCATCTTCTAACACGTGAAAGATTGATGCAAAGATGAAAAATGGCCTATTACTATCATCTGGATAAATCAAGAAGCAATAGGCTTCAAATACAGCAAAGTCTTAGGTGAGACGTGGGAAAAAAAAATAAGAGTAAATGTAGTGAAACACTGAACTTGATTGTTCGGGGAGATTATGGAGTCTCCCTCACCAGAGACTTTTGGGAGCAGGTTAGACAAACTTCTAACAAAAATAAGCAAGGCAGCAGACAGTACTCCAGTTTGGGGAAGGGGTATGGATTAAAACCAGATCCTTCCAATCCCTTTTTTCCTAACCACATTCCAGATGTTAAAGATCTGCTGTTAATTACACCTCTGTCATTTGAAGTACTTGTATCCTCTCCTCGTTACCTGCATAGTTAATATTGAGTATTCCCTATTCCATTGCTTAGACCACAGATGAAAATATTGCATATATCCAGATCCATGACTGACCCCTGGAGAACCCCATGAGACCAATTCTTTCAATTTGACCACAGATTCCTGGTAACCACTGTGACTGTTTTTCCCAACCAGTTCCCAACCAGCCACACATCTGTTTTGCAGTAGATACCTCTAGGCTGTGTTTCTTGGCTGTTTTGGAAAATGCCATCTGACAATACCAAAAGCTTTATTAAAGACACGTTATTTATAACTGCCTCTCTCTTCTCTATTCCATAATGTCACAGGAGATAGTTAAGCTAGTTTGGTATGATTTATTCTTTTCAAGAGATGCTTCCTGTTCTTCGTTCTTGATAAACAGGTCGCTTATTTGTATTTCTCTAGGTTCACAAGTTAAGCTGATCACCCAGTGATTCTCTGGGTCCTTCTTCTCCCCTCTTGCTTCTTGACTTCTCTTCAATTTTCTCTTTAAAAACCACGATTACAGTTTTCCCTTGCTATCTTCTGGACCCTCATCCGCCCTTTGTGCCATCTTGAAGCAGCAGAGACAGCTTCAGCTACCTCGTTAGGTATTCCAGGGTCAGTTTCATCAGGCCCTGCCAATTCACAAGCATCTCTAACCTATTTTTTCTGACGCTAGTTTGAGCACTTACCCATCTGTCAGTGATGTTCATTGTGTTAGCCATCTGGCCACATTTATCCTAGTAAATGAAACTGAAGCAAAAAATGGGCCTAAACACTACAGTTCTCCCAATATCCAGTCATGGGGGGGGGGGGGGGGGGTGTGTCTTCTCATTGGGATTTCTTCACTACTTCCTTTTCCTAGCAATGCAATTTTAGGATGTTTTGTGTTATCTTTTTTTCTCATGTTTGTGTTGACTCCAGCAAGCCCTCATATTTTCCATTTTGTTCCTATGTCCCATAATGGTATTTTTTTCTTTAGTGAGCAAAATAATCAATCCATCAGTGCAAAACAGTAACCCAAATCAAATTAACAAAAAAAAAAAAGGAATTTTGGAAAGCTAGATGACCCCAAAACAATGTTTTTAGTAAAACAAGGTAAATAAAATAGTCCAGGCTAACATACAAATATTTTTTGTGTCTATTTATTTGCTTTGCCAAAAAATACACAAGTAAACAGCAAACAAACAGAGAAATATCAGGCTTTCTCAATGGAGCTTTCTTAAAAATAACAACAATTTGTTTTAGACTATGAAACTGAGTTGCAAGTTGTTCATCTACCTCCAGTGTTACTGGTAACCCTCAGTCCCAAAGCCCAGAGGTTACTAGTACAGAAAAAAGTTTGATTTCAATGTACAGTCAGTCAGGAAAAAAAAACTAATTGTATACCAGTCCATAAAAATTTGTCTCATACAGCCATGTCAACTGCCGCTTGCTTAGAGGCAAAGCAAAGAGCCTTTTCTGCACATTTATAATAGCAGTTAATATTTGGAATTTTTAGTCTGCATAGACCTTATTCATCACCACAATGCAAAAAACTAAGCCTGATAAGATGTCACTGGAAGTAAGATTTTGCAACACTGCATCTTTGACTATAACCGGTTTGTCAGAAACTGGCATGAGGAAGAAGAGTAATACCACAAAAAACGATGTAAGACACTTTACAGATAAGAGTTAAGGACTGGTAATTCCTCAACATTTGAAAGGAAACTAGGCTTATATATAGACAGTAAGCACATATGAATAAGGCCCCCTGCCCTTACTGTGGAAAGCTAAGCAGGCTAAAGGATCAATCAGAGGATTAGGAAGGTTCCTAAAGTTCCTAAAGAGTTCATAATTTTATTGAGTCCCAAAGCATATTTTAGCTCCAATACTGACTATTTGCTCAGGTGGATTGTGTTTGCATCATAGACTCCTGAAATCTTTGAGTCATGACTGAACGCCTCTAGAACGTCTGGTTTTGTTTGCTCACAAGCTACCGCTCTTGATACCAGTCATCCCCTGGACTGAAATCAATTGACCTTCAAAACCATAGGTTCAAAAGGTTTATTCCATTTTTTCAAAGTTTATAATTCAAATGTACTTTTGATGTGTGAACATACTCAATGTGTCCTTATAAATGAAAAATTACCTAGCAACAGACGTAGAACAGTTTCTTCTCTAGTATTAATAAGACTTGATTCAGAGGAAATTCAGAGGCGCATTCATGCCATCTTTCAGATCCACTCACGTTTTTCTTTCCAATGAATAACAATGTAGTTCCCTCACAGCTTCACAGGAATCTTCCTTTGGATCCTGCTGCATCTCCATCAGTTTGTCTGACCAAAATGATAGCAAAGACTCCAAGTGTCAGGACCCTGACCATAACATCCTGCCCCTCCAAACCCTGTGGCTTTGGCTGCCTCGGGTAAGGCCAGCTCTGACATGGTGGAGCTGGGTGGCCCCTTGCCATCCTCTCTACTGTCACTCCTAACCTGCATTTAAGCTCAAGTCTTCGGCTGTGGTCCTTGCTTGAGCTTCACTGCAATCTGGCCAAGTAATGACTGATCTGGAGCACTGACTTATCTCTGGACATGTTGCATTGTTAGGGACCGACCTGATGATAGTGGATTTCTTGGGCCTGATCACCACCTCCAGACTTGCTCTGCACTTCTAGTCTGTGTAGCATGTGATGCTACCACTTCTTAAGGAGGTCATGGCACTGACTCCCTGCTGTTACCCTCAGCTCCCAGCTCCCTTTCCTCATGGAGCTGTCTGCTCCCTGATGTCAAGGAAAAAGAAATCCTGAAAGGGATTTTTCCCTCTCATTGTGTGTGCTTTTTATGGCAAGACCTGGGGATTATTAAGATAAGGTCAGAAATTAAGCTGTATTGCTAGGACACCATGGCAAAATAGGCAGCCTTCTAGGGCAACAAAACTTGAGAAATATGCGCACGCCTCATGGAACAGCACTGTCTCTGTGTTTGGCCTAGCTCAACAGCAGCAAGAACAGCCAAAAAATTCACATAGTTGGCAATTGCATCTTTACCTGCAGGGGAAAAAGGCCTAAGAAATAATTGAAGAACCTCTGTCCACAGAGAGATCAGGGTGGGGAAGCTAGAGCATGTTCACATATTTCCACCAGCTGCACTTAATGGTGTCGCATGTGTAATGCTGAGGTTGCAGAAAAGCATAGCTGCAGAAAGAATGGTCACCAAAGACCCTGATCTTCAAGCCACTTTGACTGGCTGATCTCCCTGCCTCTAGAAAGCTCTTCAGCCAATTCTGTTTTGTCATATGTATAAACGTATCTGGCCCCATATCTTCTGCTTTCTCTGCAAAAGGAAAAAAAATGCATCCTTTCCAAAAATGTTCCCAGCTATTTCTGAGACAGATCAGGTGGGGGGTGATCGGCAGGTGTCGCAGTGCCTTTCCCTGTGCTGTTGCTCTTTTTTTGCCTGACTTGTTGCCCTCTCTGCACACACAGGGAAGAGGCAGAACAGGGCCAAACCTCTTGCCACCTTTTCTTGGGTTACAGGAGTACAAGAGATTTGCCTCCCTTCCATGGTCACACTGAGGTCAGAGAAAAGGGAAAATTTCTACAAAGGGCTGTGATTTATTTTGCCTTTCACTTGTTTTCTGTCTCTCTAGGCTCTGTCTCCCAAAAGGCGGCCAAAGACTTTCCAGGGCTGACTTGTTTTTTTTCTGAAGTAACCTGAAGTCTGTAAAATAGCAACTCAGCCCACTCCTGTTACTTCACAAATAAACATAGGGCGGATCAGCAGCAAAATGACTTAAGTAGAGAAAAAAAAAGGGGAAAGGAAATTGTAGATTTACTCAATAGTAAGATTATGTGTATTCCACTACAGCGAAAAGGATGTACAACTCCCAGGCAAGGCTATTTGCACCTCCTCCCAGATTTGTGTGTAAAACATGAGAGAGCACAACAGATGTATGTTACATTGAATAAGTAACATACACATTTAAATCATATTTCTTTGTGTGGTGCAGCAGGGAAAAGTGTCCTTTTCTACTGGTAATTAGCGGGTGTAGCAGATGGTGAGGCTTACTGCACTTGGTAAGGTCCGTTAAAGGAACCCAGGCTGCCAAGTGATTCTTCATTAGAACAAGCCTTTTAAGGTGTACCTAGGAGTTTTTCCTAGGGATTAGGAAACATCCTATTAAAATTATTATTCCTACTGAATGGATTTCCTTCTGGCACCAGGAACATTATTCTATTTATAACTTCCAAAGGCACAAAACTATGGATACATGGCTGGATACAATCTTTGCCTTTAACTAAAAGAGCTTGTAAGTCAAGGAAAAGAAAGAAATATTATCATCATTGCACATATCAAAAACAAAGGCATACAGAGGTTAGATCTAAGTTAATATGGCAATGGAGAGCCATAGACAAGCTGGGCCATAAAGTCAGATCTCAGATTATTCAAGCCAAATAGACCCTGGAGGCAAAAGAGGAAGTTTGGAGGAAAGAAGACTTTTCCTTGGTTGAAGAGGATCAGGTCAGAGATCACTTAAGCAAACCTGACACCCACAAATCCATGGGCCCCAATAGGAATCACCCCCAAGTGCTAAGGGAGCTGGCAGATGTTATTGACAAGCACATCATCTTTGAAAGGTCACGTAGGACAGGAGAGGTGCCTGAGGACTAGAGGAAAGCCAATGTCACTCCAGTCTTCAAAAAGGGCAAGAAGGACCCAGGAAGCTGCAGGCTGGTCAGCCTCACCTCCATCCCTGGAAACATGATGGAACAGCTTATCCTGGAGGTCATCTCAAAGCATGTGGAGGAAAAGAAGGTTCTCAGGAACAGTCAACATGAATTCACCAAGGGGAGATAATGCCTGACCAACCTGATGGCCTGCTATGATGGAATGACTGGCTGGGTAGATGAGGGGAGAGTAGAAGGTGTTGTCTGCCTTGACATCAGCAAGGCTTTTGACACTGTCTCATGTAACATCCTCATATGTAAACCCAGGAAGTATGGACTATATGAGGGGACAGTGAGGTGGATCGAGAACTGGCTGAATGGCAGAGCTCAGAGGGTTGTGATCAATAGTGCAGAATCTAGCTGGAGGCCTGTAGCTGGCGCTGCTCCCCAGGGGTCAGAGCTGGGTCCAGCCCTGTTCAACGTCTTCATCAATGACCTGGATGAAGGGGCAGATCGCACCCTCAGCAACTTTACTGATGATACAAAATTGGGAAGAATGGCTGATGCACTGAAAGGCTGCACTGCCATTCAGCAAGACCTGGACGGGGCAGACTGTTGGGTGGTGAGGAATATCATGAAGTCCAATAAAGACAACTCTAAGGTCCTGCCTAGGAAGGAACAAACCCATACACCAGTATAGGTTATGGGTTGACCTGCTGGAAGGCAGCTTTGCGAAGAGGGACGTGGGAGTTCTGGCCATGAACCAGAAGTGTGCCCTGGAGGCCAAGAAGGCCAACAGTAATCTGGGGTGCATCAGGATGAGCATGGCCAGCAGGTTGAGGGAAGATCCTCACCTTCTACTCTGCCCTGGTGAGGCCACATCTGGAGTGCTGTGTCCTGTTCTGGGCTCCCCAGTTCAAGAGAGACACGGAACTACTAGACAGGGCCCAGTGGAGGGCTACAAAGATGATGAGGGAACTCGAGCTTCTCCCTTGTGAGGAAAGGCTGAGAGAGCTGGGGCTGTTTAGCCTGGAGAGGAGGAAACTGAGAAGTAATCTTATCAGTGCACACAAATATCTCAATTTGAATGAGAATTCAAATTTGAATATGAATGGTGTCAGGCTCTTTTCAGTGGTGCCCAGCGACAGGACAAGGGGTAATGGGCACAAACTCAGCAGTTCCTTCTGAACATGAGGAAGAACTTCTCTACCTTGAGGGTGACAGAGCACTGGAACAGGCTGCCCAGAGAGGCTGTGGCAACCTGCTGTAGGTGACCCTGCTTTAGCAGGGGGTTGGACTAGATGACCTCCAAGGGTCCCTTCCAACCCTGACCATTCTGTGAAATACAAGCAAATTTCTCAACCACTAGCCATTTAGCCTTTTCAGTTTCAGCTCAAGCCACTATATGTTGATAAATCACCTCTCAAAAACTTCCATATTCTTCCTTGAGAAGATTCTCTTTTTTTTTTTTTTTTATTGATGTCATATGTTCTTTCTGCTCAGGGAGATTACAAAGAGGTACACACAGAGAAGTGAAATGAATGGCAGTTACTTCCTGCCATGTTCATTGTTTGGGATGAATAAGAATTCATGCCAGGTGGTGAAAAATAATAATTACCCTCTGCATGTGAGTCATCCAATTTACTGCACCTTGTATACCACCATCCTAAATTGAAAGGGATTATAAATGAATAGTTGTCTGTATTCCTTATGTAGCTGCCATATAAGTTCATAGTGTTTCTCAGGAGCGATGGACGCTAGAAATCGACATTAATCTTTCTCCTTTAATGTAGTCATAAGAGCAGTCTGTTAATGTTTTTTTCCCTATAATGGAAGAAGAAAAGCAATTTTATCCTCCCTTAAAGGGTATATGAAATATACCAGGCGTAGCTACCACACAGTTAGTTCAAGTCAGTACTCTACTTTGCACTCGAGAATTTTGGTTCAAAACCCAAATTACTTTCTTGTCTTTGCTTCAGCTTCTCCCCAAGTCACACATGTTCCTACATAAGTATTGCATACTGCTTCTTATAGCAAATAGTAGGAAACATCGTATCATAAGCCCAGAACCAAATATATTGGCACTTCTGGGCACTTTGTCAGCCACAACACCAACTCCTGGGGCACAACTGTTGGTGCCTCTTTTTGCCATCTCCACAGAAACAGAGCCAGTGTGGATGCATTTCTCATGTGGCCTGTGTCAACTGAGTTTATACAGAATTACACAATTGACATTTGCTGTGCACACATTTCTTGCAAAGTCCATGAACATGAGCTTAACAGGCCACAGAAAGATGTGCATGACTTGCAAGAGAACTACTGCAGATGCCTATACACACCAGAGTAATGCACAAAAATAATGTCCTTGGTACAATAATTCCAAATGTGTCAAAGATTGATGTGCCAAATATCTGATCAACATTTCAACTACACAACTACATGATCCTACTGACACAGAAATATGACAAATGGTCACAAAGCACATACTTAATGCAACAGAGTAGAATGTCTTCTGGTAGAAAAGGATTTCTGAGCTAATTAATGTCAAGTCCTAGCTTCTGGACAGTTATGCCAAGCTGGTTATTGTTGGCAAGAAACATGCCATTGTTGGATTGTTTTGCTGTCTGAATCAGGCTCACAAGTGATAACTCTGAAACTGAGCTGGATTAATTTGCTGAAGAGGCCAAGGATCCTTGGCTAAGTGTTAATGCTTAAAGGAAAAGCCAAAATGTATTAAATGAATTTTCAAACTAAAGAAATGGAAAAGTCTGTAATCTAAAATGGCTGGAAATGTAAACACTGAATACATTTCTATATCAGCTGTACAGAAGCTTAAACCAATATTATACTGTATGCTATGAAGCTACTCTCTGGGATAAATCAGAAAGTATATGTTGTAAAAGGAATTTCCTCACCTACCTTGCCTATCATTCAGGCTGAGTTCCTGTATTTTCCATATTTCTTCTGATTTCAAGACTGCTGTCTCTCCAGACAAACTGTCAAATGTAGAGGTTAAGTAAATCACCGCAACCACAGACAGAACCACAAAGAACCCCAATAAGCTTCTCACTCAAAAAAAACATCTCTGAAAAACAGGAACAACACACCAAAGAAGCAGATACTGGTTCGTAAAGAACTTACATCAAAAGTTACTATTTAAGGAAAAGGAAAAAAAAAAAAAAGAGAGAAAAGTGTGTTATTTTTAGTTTGTCTCTCTGTACCAAGAAAGGATCAGTCATCTGCTTTGTGGGGATTTTCCTACACAGTAATATGCTTCCATAAAAAGAAGACTAATTGCTACTTACTTTGCCAAAGTAAAGGTGGACTACAAGCAGTCTTGGTGGTTAAGATTTTGCAGTGCCAGTGCTTCCTCTAAGCAGAGTGCCCACAGCCAGGATCCTTATGCTCTGATGCAGCTCTTCAAGGTGCTTTATGTGACCTTTGGCAAATAGCAATCATCTCAGCCACAGAGCAGGTGTGATGTGCTGGGAGACTAGGATTTGATTACAGTATTAAAAACACAGGCAAAGCTACAACATCATATGAAAGTATGCCTGTATTCTACAAGACAACTGTTAATGTCTACATTTCCTTCCTTAGGTTTTAGGTTCATTGCTTTGCTTTGAGTTGGCACGTTGGAAAAAAAATCTCTTAAATACTAAGTGAGGCATAAACTAGTAGATTTTTATTTTCAGTATTCTTGGTTTTGTACACTGAACAACAAAGTTCCAATCTAATGCTGATGTACAGTGGGCCAGGTCAAACATTACATGGAAGCCAGGAACTTCAGAACACTTCAGATGCTCATTTTTTAACATTCTGTGTGTTTCTTCCCTTTGGCTTTGGTTGTACAATGGAACAGTCAAGGCATCAGGGTTTAGAGAAGAGTGGATGTTCTCTGGAAGGCTGAAGATTTTTGAAATACAGCATACCAAACCAAAAACTTAGAATTCAATCGCAATGCATTTTAAGCCAAGCTCCTTAACGTAAGACTATAAAAGTGGCTGTATTGGGTAAGACCATAGGTTCACCTAGCCCAGTGCTCGTTTTCCCACAAGTGCCCTATGCGAGTGCTTGAGGAAGGATGTAAGAGCAGGCTAAGTATTCCCATTTTTTCTCACCCAACCAGTTTCTGCTCAGAAGGGTGCTGATGTAGCTGGGGTTTCTACAATTGCAGTAATTCTTCATGGGTTTCCCTTTCATGAACTCATCCAGTCTTGCCTGGGACACACAGAAACTTCTAGTGTCCTCAGCAGCAGAACAGTTCTCCTGCCTTCTGCCTGAAGAACAAGCTTATGGTGTTTGTCTTGATCATGACTCCTACAGCCACCAGATCACAGCTTCTTGCTCCCCATCAGGAAGAGATAAGGAACAGTAGCTTCTTCTCTGCCCTCTTCACACTCTTCTATGCTTCATAGACAGTTGCTACAACTCCCTTCCCCAAACTCATCTCTCTCTCCAGAAGAAACCAACTTTATTGAGTCACCTGTGATTTGGAAACCATCAGAGATATTGATCATCCTTGTTGCCCTCCCTTAAACTTTTTCCATTTCTGCTCTATTCTTTTTGGGAAGAGGGGCACAGTTCTTAAGTCACAAGTGAGCTATGGATTTATACTGAGTCACAAAACTAATGCTCTCAGTTTTAGTCTTTGCTCTTTTTCTCATATTTCCAAAAAATTTGAATTGTTATTTGACTGATAGCAAGCACTGAGATGTTTGCACAGAAATATGAGTCATAACCCTAAGATTTTACTCCTGGGTGATGATGGGAGCTCAGAGCCCATCTTTTCATACACAAAGTTTGGATTGTTTTTCCCATGTGCATTACTTCATATTTATCAATTTGAGTTTCAGCTGCCTCTTATTTAATGTGTTCTGCTTTGTATAAGCTATCCATTACTGTCTTCTAGAATATTCTTCTTTACTACTGTAATGGTTTCTTTGTATTTAAAAGAAACATCATTCGTTTTTCAATACAATTGTACTAGCATTTTCCACAATACATTATTAACATGTTTTTTAATTCTATTACAGAATTAGAAACACCACTTTGTATTTTGAATTAGAATACTATAGTTGTTGGGAAACAGAAATATCCTTAGAGCCAAATTCCAAAAGTTATAGAAATTGCTAATGTTGTCTTCGTGATCATGGATAAGAAAATATCACATGTATTTTGTCACCTCATTTTAGTTTGGAGACTGATATGAATTTTCTGAGACTCTCTTCAGGCATGACTATCCAGGAGATAAAAAATATGGTACTGATATTCTGTTATCTGATACAGAGTTAATTGACATGGAATAAGCAGTTATTCAGTAATAAGCGTCCATAAGTGTGTGTTGTGGTTTAACCTCAGGCAGCAACTAAGCACCACACAGTTGCTGGCTCACTCCCCGCCCTCTCCACACCCCACCCCTTGCCCCAGTAGGACGGAGACGAGAGTTGGAAGAGTAAAAGTAAGAAAGCTCATGGGTTGAGATAAAGACAGTTTAATAGGCAAAGCAAAAGCCGCACAAGCAAGTAAAGCAAAACAAGGAATTCATTTACCACTTCCCATCGGCAGGCAGGTGTTCAGCCACCTCCAGCAGAGCAGGGCTCCACCACATGTAACAGTCACACAGGAAGACAAATGCCATCACTCCAAATTCCCCCCTTCCTTCTTCCCCCAGCTCTATATGCTGAACATGGTGTCATATGGTATGGAATATCCCTTTGGTCAGTTGGGTTTGGCTGTCCCAGCTGTGTCCCCTCCCAGCTCCTTGTGCACCCTCACGCTGCTCACTGGTGGGGTGGGATGAGAGGCAGAGAAGACCTTGACTCTAAGCACTGCTTAGCAATAACTACAACATCCATGTATTATCAATCAACACTGTTTTCAGCACAAATCCAAAACATAGCCCATACTAGCTGCTATGAAGAAAATCCCAGCCAAAACCAGCACTGCCTGAAGTAATAATAATGCTTACTTTTCCAGGTTCTAGCTTAAAGTTGAAAGTTACTTTTCTTTTTGACTTGTTCCCACTCAAAAGATATAAGAAAATTTAATCATAATTAATGTTTATATTTAGAAAAGTAGCAAATACAATTATCTGTATCAAAATATGTCTGATTTTCTCTCATTTGGTCATTTAATAATAGATATTGTTCTTGGGCTATACGGACTTAAAGAAACTGAGAAAATAACCAAATAACATTTGGATAGAAAACAGAGTGGAAAAAATTCCAGCCACCACCAAGATAACTATTGAGCTTTTGTTATTTAAAAGCTGTTTTTGTTAGTTGTAAATTAAAATTTCTGGTGCTAATATATACATGGACTTTAAACATATTAAAAACATATATTCCAATGGAGGAAGACATTAATCTAACACTGTCTGTAAGCCATCTTCCAAAAGAACAATATCAGGTTAAGAAGACATTACTCCATTTACCGCAGCTGAGCCATGATTCCATTCAAGACTGAAAAGTCTGGAAATTTTAATCCACAGGAAAAGCTATGAAAACCACTTTTTATTAAATACAAGTAAAACTGCAATTGCAAGAAACCTCCACTTCTCTGTGCACTGTGCTGCAGCATAGAGAGGATACATACTCATGCCCTAGGGTTAGATTCCTCCTGGCATTCCTGGACAAAGAAATTCTCATTGAAGCTTCATTTGACAAGGAAAATTCAGAGACATATCTACGTCTGAAACTGAGTCACAAGGGTCCAGCTGCTGTGTGGAAGGTGATGACAAACTCTGTAAGCTAGCTCTGCTGTTCGTTCCTTGCTTGTAAATGGGCAAATAGTATAACAGCACCACAAGCTAGTTTCTGATAAAGGAAAGGAAAAAGAGTATTTGGTTTCAAGAATCAGAGGAACCTTGCTCAGCTTGATTAAGCTATTTGGGTAAACAAAAGGAGGGAGGGTGTAAATAAAGCCTGTATTAAAGCCTTTTTCTAAAAAGCTTGATGAAAGCCTTTTAAATTAACACAGGTCTACCACTTAGCTGCATTCCCAAGTAGCTATGAAGGTAATTGATATCAGGCATTGTAACTCAGAATTTATACTGACATTTCATATGAAATTTGTTTAAACAGGAAACAAGATCATTTTCAAAAGAGCTGTTTATTTTGCTGAATGTTAAACCTCAAAGAGGAATACATTACCGTCAACCTTCAGAAGAGATGTGGAGATCAGTCTTACTGAGGTGCTGCTGTTATCTCTAGAGTGGAAAAGGCTTTGTTCATTGCTGGGGAAAAGCCTGCTATGCACTTTCAATAGGAAACCTGGCTTTGGAGTTCTTACTGGAGGGATCATGCTCAACCCTGAAAAATATCTCTTTACCTGTGGTCAGGAAAACTAGAAAGAAGAAGCTATAAGAAAAATCTCCTCTCTTAGAAGAAAGGCCAGGTACAGCTTTATATGTCTGTGCAACCAGCTTTGTGCCATCACTCATCAGTTCCTGGCTTTAAAATGAGGGTGAGGAAGCTGCAGTCCTGAGGACAAGCAGTTGTTACAGTCACAGGACTGGGAATGCTTGAAGAAGCCTACCTGAGAGCATGTCTACACAGTAAGACCTGGCAGATAGGATCCCGTTCAGCCCATGTTCCATTATAAAAGATCATATGAAAGTGGACTTGGGCACTGAGAAGTTCCATCCCCGGGGTGTTCGTTGGCTCAGCCTCTGAGCTGGAAAAACATGGCCACATGCTCTTTCTCTTTGAACAATGGCAAGAGTGATATCCCACTGTCAATGGCATACGGCATAACCATTTACACTGAAGAGGACCCATTATTTCTAACACATTTAAATGTGGGACCAGGGATGGTTTGCTCTCTGCTGTTTCAGCGTGCAAATGTCAACACATGATCACCCAGACATATCAGCACCACAGGGGAGAGGACAAAGCATGGGTGCTTCTCAGGACATATGTGAGGGAGGGAGAGCGTCTGCTCCACCAACTTGCAGACAGCTTGTGCATGGATATCTTTGGGCTAAGGTGAAGCAGGTTAGCTCAGATTAGTGACTTTCAAAAGATTTTTATTCCTTTCTACATTTGTTGTAGAGACATAGCTGCCATTTAATCATGGAGCAGACAGATCAAGATGGTAGGATTATTTGATTTATAATTTGCTTGACAAACTCTAGGAAAGCTGTTCAACCCTTGAAAAGACAGACAATTATGTCCATGATGTCATACTGATGAAAACAGAGCCTGACCATCAAAAACATTCTGCAAAGTCAAACACCTTCAAAACTGTAGGCATTTTGGCTTTATACATGGCTTCATACTGTTACTCAAAGAAGTCATCAAACAGGTTGCAGCTACATTCAGCTGAGGTTTGTTGAGAGTAGATGATCAAAGCAAAGGGAAAGGAAAGAGGAATTTGGGGAATGCTCTCAAAGAAACTGTCAGGGGCCAAGGGCTCCCTGGGGGCCATGGGGGTTTCCTTGGGTTCCTTAGGGAAGGTGCTAGCAGGCAGGGCCTGTCCCATTGCTCCAGCCAGGAGCAGGGCAGCTGCAGGGGGGGAACAAGGGCAGCCCCAGCCCCAGGTCTGGAGCACGTGCCTGGGGAGGAAAGGCTGGGATGTGGCCCTGTCAGTGGGCCAGGGTCAGGAGGCCCGTGGCCAGGCAGGGCAGGGCTGTGGGGAGCTGGAGACCAGCCCTGCTGCAGCACCACCAAGGAGGGGCTAATGGCCCCAGGAGGCTGACATGGGATCCTGGGCTGTGGGCAGGGTGGGGAGGCCCCAGGGGGATAAACAGGGACCTGCAGGGCTGGTGGTGCCTCAGGGACACAGAAGACACACGTGCAAAGCCCTGGACAAGTGCCTGTCCTAGGTGTCCAGCTGACCAGGCCAGAGGATCTTTGAAAGACAAGGTGCCTGAAGCTGGGGAGCTCCTCAGCTTCAGCCTCACACTTGCAGTGTTACCAATCCCACTGTTGCTTATACCGTCCTGCATCTTCAACCACTTGTGTCAACTGCTCACACTAAGCCTGTCCATTTTGGGATGGGGGCTGCATCATTCATTGCCACATTCAAACCTCTCTTCTTCAGCTCTGCACTGACTCACCCCATCCCTTTCCATGTCTCACTCGTGTCTCCTCATACATGGTAAGAGATGTAAAACCTGCTTCAGCCTGTATGGAAACAGCTCTGTGTTTTCCTTTATTACTCCTTTCAGCTAACTGAGCTATATGGAAGTGTGGTAGAGCTCCGCTCACTTTTAATAACAGAAGATGATACTTTTCTCTAGGGCAAGTTTATCTAGCATCGCCAGATGTGGTCACTCCCTCCTTTGTTAGGCTCTAATTTTACATCTAAATTACTTCATGGGTTTGCATACCTTTTAAAGCACCTTTTGGCCACCAGTGGAAACCCTCAACTGGCCCCTTGAGCCAAAAGGACTTCAAATAGTGGTAACTTTTCTACAAGTAATTTCTTACAGTGAAGTTTTTCATTGTATCGTGTCCTGCCAAAAGACAGCCGGGAATGCCCTTCTCAGTTCTCTTTAAAAAGCCAGAGGCAGACATAACCTTGCCTAGGCTGGGCCAGGCTCTGAGGCTGGTGAGCGTGGGGAGCCTGTGGCTGGCCGTGACTGCTGGTGCATGCACAAGGCTTCATCTTCAGGCCTGCTGGGACCCACCCTGCCAAAATCCTTGTGACAGCTGGAGAAGCAAAGCAGTGCTTAAGGAACAACAGGAGAAGCAAAGCTGTGGCCTGTGTTGGGATCATTCACTTTGCTTCCAGCTCAGGAAAAGGGGCATGTCAGCTGACCCTTACACAAAAGCTACAAGCCTGGGAGCTTTAGCCATCTATCTGGCCTGCCTGCTTACAAGATTTTAGGGTCATTTCATACAATTCCTCTGTCAGTGCAGTAAATCCCACACAGAGCAACAGATGACATTTTAAATACTCCAGAGCTGTATCAGGTAAACTTTATGTGCATTATGAAATTTTACTTCCTTTCCTGATGAACATTTTCCTAATGATGTGTTTGCAATGTAGATTAAGCTTTATTTTACCAGGACAATTGAGCTTGTATTCCCCAGATGGTGATACACTACAGCAAAGAAAAACCCCAACAGACCTCTCTTCTCCCTAGGTGCACTTTATAAATGATCCATCACAGAGACTGAGTTGTAGCCCTTTTCATATATGCTCATATATTCCCTTATCTCTTCTCAAGACATGTTTTAAAGAGTTGTGGAAAGCATAAAGATGTTTGAGTCACATTATTATCCTATGCTGTTCTGTCACACATGTGCACAAGGCTCCAGAAATGGGATGTAACTGGAAAGTCTGGTCTCTTTACTGACCTCCCACAGCACTACATGAAATCAATAGAAAGATTAGCAAAGCTTGAAAAAAGTTTTTATTGTTGCCTTTAGAACATGCTTCTAAATTAAGAGCATTTTAATTTAATTTTAATGCTGTAAGAACAAGATCTGCATTGTTCACATCTGCTTGTTAAAATAAATAAGAACTCATTCTGGGGCAAGAAAATGAAGAATGACTGTCTTTCCTGTGCCTTCAGTCCCTCTACTCATCCATTACACACCTTGCAAAGATGAGAGAGACTGAGGCAAGCAAGTACCAGCACCAGTTCTTTCACTGTGCTGGCATGACTCCCTCACCAAGCCTTACCCCATACCTGCTGCAGTGGCCCTGTAGGAAAATCGCAAGTAATCAGGCTGTGAAAGACTACACAGCACTGCATACACATGAGGAAATAAAGATTGCGTAATGTCCACTGCTATAGTTTGGGAAACTGTTTCACACAGAAATGCAATATGTGTATCCTTAGAGTAGTGCTGAGCTGAGCCAGAATCCCCACTGTCACTGTAGCTATGTTGCCTTTAAATGGGTACATCATGTCGAGACACCCAGACACCTCTGCACCTAGCAGCCATTATTTAAAAAAGTAAATGCTGCTCTTTTTTTGACTGTTCAGGATGTCTCCTTCACTCTTTTTCACTTGCCTGCATAGAGAAAAGGTATTTATGAGCAGGTAGGTCAAATTATTTGATGAAATCTACCTTGGGAGGACAGGAAATTCTCTATAAGACTGTAAAAATGCTACAGCTTAATGTCCATGTCGCTTACCCTGAATACACAGTCCTGGAAAAGATTGCTATAGCTTGGTGCATCCTTTGCATTTCAAATTTTGTTTTATAGAACCTTTGCAGTTAAAGGTAAAGGGATGTAAATGTAAAATAAGTAGCATGCTAGAGAAGCCAAAGGCTGGTTTCTGAAATTTTCCCAGGGCTCATATGTATCTTGGGCAAGACTTACTTCTTCTGATGGACAACATGTCCAATTGCAATTGCATAGAAAAAAAATCCCAGGCATAGACACAAGGGTATTATGTCAGCCATTATCGTTTATCCTTCTGTCATAAGGATGGGCAATGGTTTCATCTTACTGACAGGAAGAAAGTAAGACTGTTGTGTGACCCTAACAGCAACAGTCGTTTTTGTCAGTTCCTTACCCCCAGTTCATTGCCTCTCAAGATATGATTTTAGCCCTCTGGTCATGCAGCCTACTTATTCAGATTTCCTCTCCTCACTTTTTGTGCTCTCATGTGTATAAGCCAGACATGAATTCCTCACAAACCCATTGCACTGTTCAAGCAGGCAAGGAAGAGAAAATGCCAAAACTCTTTGGGGAGATTTTGGGGATGGGTAAAAAAAAGGTCACAGGCACAGAAGAGGATCAGTGAGGAGGAAAGGATCAGCATGGAGTTTGTGCCATCAGCCTGCGATCAGATGCTTTGTCTCAGCACCCATTCATCATACATAAAGCCTCCTAAACCAACAGCATCAGTCTGAAAAGACAGGAGAATCTGCGATTCTAAGTGTAACATAGCTATGTGCTTTTTTGGTATTAAAATAATTTCTATTCATTGCCATCCTTGTTTTATCTGCTTTCTTCTCCACACTGGTGCTCATGCAAAATCAACACTGAACAACAAAGAATCTATTTTTGACCCTACAAAATGACAAGACATTGTAACTGTTGTAGAAGCATTCTATAAAAGTTCACTATAGCTACAATAATTTTGCAAAAATGCTCTTCTGAGTTAAAGAGAAAGAAAAGTCAATACATATTCAAGTTGAAAGTTCTTCATATTTAATTTCATAAAGTGACACGTATGATTGTATATTGGTCTTATTAAAAAATTTTGGGGAAAATAATTAGTAAAAATAACCATATCCACTAAATGTTTCAATTTTTATTTAACTAAGGCACATCAAATGCATTAAAAAATGTTATACTGGTATGTATTTTTGGTTCAGAACAATTTGCTTTTCTGTTTATCTTATAGTAAACTCCTCTATGACAAGTCATCAAAGTACGTTTTGATGTATAAGAAAATATATTAACATAGAAGATTTACTTCTAGGATGTAGAATATTATCTTCTACTTTACAAAGATATTGAGCTTATAATACAGTTAATTGTAAAATAAATATAATAACTCACAGTCAACATTAAAATAAAGTGTTATTCTGATATGAAAAGCACTATGGACTTCTACTCATACACACACCAGATAAGAGAACATGAAGGTCTTACTCCATACTCAGAAAAGCTATGCATGCCTGCTCTAATAATGCGAATTGGAAAATATCTCTAGATATACATTAATGCAGCTATATTAACTAGTTTTCCAGGCACTAAGCAGAGCTGGCTTTATGGCCATGAACTGTGGAGATGTGAAGGGAATGGAAAACCAATAAACTAGTTTTCAGGAAGAACACATAGACATGGAAAGAGTTAACTGTGCCATGTTCTTATGTTCTACCAGTAGAAAAAAAGGAAAAGGTCCCACATAGGAGGGAAGTGATAGACATAGAGCTGCGTGTAAAAAAGAAGCAGACTTCTTACAACTTTTAGCAAACTTTGAGAGTAGGAGATGAAGGAAATAGAAGAGAAACAACTTAACAGAAAAATAATTTGCCAGTTCTGCCTTCCCCAAACATTTGGAAGCCAACCTGTACCTTCAAAATGTCTGTTTAGGATCTTTCTTCATTTAACTTCTGTTCAATCAAAGCAATCATTTCAGAAGTCTCACTCCCACTAAGGAAAATCTAGTTTATAAAGAGTTAATGCAATTTAAAATATTAATAAAATAATAGTATTAAGAAAAAAAAATCCCAGAAATATAGTAGTATAGAAATGTAGCCAGCAGCAGCCAGAAAGAAACTAGCTGGCCTCCAGGAAGGGGACAGGGACAAAGAAACAAATACCAGTGACTAAAACTCACTGACACATCCACAGAGGCCATGTCAACAGGTTAATTTTGGCCTGGGACCTTTGAGTGGTCCTGACCAGCTGAAAGTGTACAGGCTCCCACAGACTGTGGGGGAAGGCACAGCCTGGCCAACAGAGCCATCTCCCATGGAATGAATTTGGGTTCCCCTCACTGCTGTGGGGCTGTCACCCATATTCCACCCTATTGCTGCCTCTATTCCTAATCACTGCAGTGGCTGCAGATTTTTGGAGCCAATTATCTGAGCAGTAAAGGGGATGTTGAGGCTCTTCCAGACCTTTTGCTGCAAGGTCCTGACCATCCTATCTTTTCCTCTTAAAAGCACTGGTGGAGTTGCCATCTTCCCTCCCTCTCCCTCCCTTCTCTGATGTACTATGTCTCTGTAATGGCAATTCCTGTAAAATACCAGGGAATAACTTTTGTATGTGAAAGAAAGTCTGTCTTTCATCGGTTACAAATCCCAAAATCAGTTTATAAAACTAAGCATGAAAGTGTTTATTTCCCTGACAGAGGGTCATTGAAAGGTATCTTGTCAGTACTAGGATGGAAATAGAGATATGGAGAAAATCTAACATTGAGTGCATACTGCTGGGTAATAATAGCCATTTAAAATGGTAATTTCATGCTGGAAAGATAACTTTTTAAGAGCACTGATTCACAAGCAGAGATTTCATATATTTTCTTTCATATAGTTTCTGAAGTGGATTGAAAACTGGCTGAATGACTGGGCCCAGATGATTATATCAACAGCAACACAGCCTAGTTGGAGGCCAGTGACTCCATACCCCAGGGGTCAAGACTTGATGCAATGCTGTTCAAAATCTTCATTAAGGATTGAGGTGATGGGGCAGAGCGCACCTTCGGAAGATTTGCATGTTACAAAACTGGGAGTAGCTGATACGCTGGAGAGACATACTGCCCACCAGAGGGACCTTGACAGGCTGTAGAAATGGGCTGACAGGAACGTCATGAAATTCAACAATTCCATGCACCAGTACAAGCTGGGGGTCACAAGCTGGAAAGCTTGGCAGACAAGGACCTGGGAGCTGTGGTGGACACCAAGTTGAACATGAGCCAGCAATGTGTCCTTGCAGCAAAGGTGGCCAATGGTATCCTTGGCTGCATGAGACAAAGTATTTCCAGCACGCTGAGGGATGTGGTCCTTCCCTGATGAGGCCACATCTGGGGAACTGTGTCCAGTTCCAGGCTCTTCAGTATGAGAGTCATGTGACTGGAAAGGGTTCAACAAAGGGCCACAGGGATGACTGAGGGACTACAGTATCTCTCCTCTTTCATGAGGAAAGGCTGACAGAGCTGCAGCTCCTCAACCTAGAGAAAAGAAGGCTCATGGGGATCCCAACAATGTATACAATTACTTGAAGGGAGGATGCAGAGAAGATAGAGACAGGCTCTCTCCAGTGGTGCCCAGTGACAGGACCAGAGGCAATGGGCACCAACTGAAACACAGGAGGCTCCCTCTGAAGATCAGGAAACATCTTACTGTGAGGGTGACCAAGCACTGGAAAAGGTTGTCCAGGGAGGTTGTGGAGTCTCCACCTTGAAGAAAAAAAACATCTAGATGTGGTCCTGAGCAACTGGCACTAGGTGCACATGCTTGAGCAGAGGGGTTGGAAAGGATGCTCTCCAGAGGTCCCTTCCAGCTTCAACCATTCTGCAGTTCTGTAAGAGCTATTTCTAACAAAACCAAACTTTTTTTTTTCCCAGCTGCTACATTCTTACACAGCAAAAACAGATTAAACATGTAACTGGCCGTTCAAATGTGTTTCTTCATTGAAAACTTTGTGGACGGAGTATGATTTAGTGAAAGAAGGAGTCCATACTGTAAAATAATCCTCCCAAAAAAATATATTGAAGTGGGGGACTGGTTTGGGAGTACATGTCTTGGAAACCACAGCGGTCAATGAATGGTACCTATTTCATGAAGAAACAAAACAAGAGGTATTAAAAGCAATTACAGTTACAAGAAGCCTTTGATTATTAAACAAAGTCAAACATGCCTCCTAAAATGTCTACTATCCCTTTACATATCTCCAAAAATGCAAGATTCTGCTGGAAGACCAACCCTGCCCTTTGATAGTGACTCATTACAACGTGCTGCAAAGTTCTGCTGCAAGAATAGGTCATTATTTCTTTCATGTAGGATATCAAAATACAGCTCACTGAAATTTTCTTAAAATTAGTTTCAAGTAAGATTTTAATATTCGTCCAACTAAGCATTGCCCTTCTGGGACTAAAATCCATTCACTAATAACATTCCTGAAATCAGTTCATTGAACACAATGCCTCACAGACTCTTAAAACTACTTCACACAGACATTTTAACTCCCACATTGCCCGGCACAAAACTATTTCATCTTCCTTCAGGTAGCATAGTAGAGGTTTTCACATTTTGTTCCTCTGGCATCTTCTCAAACAAGCCAGCTCAGTAAGTGATGCCTATAACCCGAAGGATGTGTTACTGCTCTGAGCGCTGAAATGAGTGGGTTTGGGTAGGGAGAAGAAGGGTTGTTACAGTCAGTCTATTTTGTTTGGGTTTGCTTCCTGCTGAGTGCACTCAGCACAATATTGGTTCTATATGCTTAAGAACAGCATGCTAGAGTACAAGAGGAATGAAATAACAAGTCTTTTGAAATATTGGAGAATATTTCTAGCCTGCAGCAGAGGCCAGTGTCAGGCAGAAGATTTCAATGTTTTTTTTGCACTTTTCAGTCCCTTGCTACATTTCCTTCTTCATCTGGAAAATTCACTGCAGATTCAGTACATTTCCCTTCACCTAACGTTGCTCAAGAGCAGGACAGGACTACTACTCCATCTACTCCAGCCAGCTTTTGGCCATCACCACTTCTCTCCTCTGAGCACTTGCTCTAATCCAGAGGCGAAATACCTTGCAGGATACAACCCAAAATCTGATTAGTTTAAATGCACATTTATCACTTATTCCATTTAGGTTTCTCAATATTTGCATAACCATAAGGAGTGTTCAAGCAGCTACTTTACATATATTAAAGAGCATATAATTGCAACGACATTAGGCCAAGGCTGTGTTACCAAGCCATGGCTCTAGCAAATACGTGCAACATCTCCTTCACATTTGTGCTTAAATTAAAAGGCAGTAGACATAAATAAGAGGTGAAAAAGTAGCTCAGTTATCTGGCATTTAAAACGCTGTGCATGCTTTGCTTGAAAGCCATTCTGCTGTCCGTTTAGAGATAATTTTTTAGAGGTAATTATTCCATGCACCCCGCCACATTATTCCTCCCTTAAGACTTTTCAAAACATGTGTTGATGTTCTTGATGCCAGCACGAGGGCTTCAGATGTCTCTACAGAAATGAGCTGTGATCTGTGTGTTGGAGTGTGTGAGTGGAGGGCCTGTTAGTTCCTAGAAGAAAATTTCAGTGTTACTGGCATCAGCAAATGGAAAAGCAGTATACTTTTTGGTTGTCTTTTTTTCAGTCTCTATGATATGTGGGAACTGATGCCAGTATTTCCTTTGAGAGGACACTGACAAGTTATTGATTTGCTTCTACTTCCAATCTGCTTGTACTTCTCCTAAAACAGTAACGTATGAGAGGACAAAGTGAATAAAAGTAGCCAGAGGCAGTTCTCAGCATCAGGAAGAAGAGTAAAAGATGAGAATCTTGAAAGCCCCTGAAGCCAGAGAAGGGAGGAATGTCAGATAGAGATACGTAAAGAAGAGCAGGCAGTGCCAGGACCCGCGCAGCAATGAGGAATATGGATGGAAGATGGTGGTCAGCACAGACAGTTGGCTGGGTTGGGCAGGGAGACGAAACCAAACCTGAAGAAAGGGCAAACTGGAGCAATTACTACTTGATCAAATCACAGCTCTGGGAAAGCCGAGATCAAAGTGTTACACCTACATTCAGCTGGTGAAAGGGATGGACCAATATGCTAGATGGTCAGAGAAGGTGGTACAGATGACAGATAGCAGGGAGAGGAAGAAAAGATGAGAAAAAGGCTGTTTTTCTGTGCAAGCAGGAGGCAGAGAGATATAGAAGAGCTGTAGATTTGAATCATAATGGAGATTTGGAAATAATGCAGCAGTAGGTTAAATCTGCCAGACACATCATAGAACCGTTCACCAAAGGGCACTTGCACAAGTTTCTTGATTTGTGAGTAGTAACGCTTATTTCACCCTTAGCTGGCAAAATGGACATTTTGAACTTGCAGTCTGAATAACTGACTAAGCATTTCCAGATTTGGTCATTAAAGCAGATCATGCTTCTTAGCTTCTTGAATGCTATTACATTAAGTAGATTACTAGGGAAATAAATACGGAGCATTTCTGCAGACATAAATATCTCTAAAATGTGGAGATAGGCTTTTGAAAAGTTTGCAGCTTGCCTTAATTCAAATGTGCTCCGTGATGCCATTGACATTGCACATTGTAGGTGGTACAAAAATAATATTAATAAGAAGGCAATGTCAATATTATCCTCATCAAGGCAAATCCTCAAAGGCATTAAGTTTCCTTGTATGCTAATCCAGATGTTACTCAGTTTCTAGTTAAAGCAGCTGATGTCTCATCTAGGTTTGTGATAGCCTGTCTTTATAGTGCCAGAAATGTTTTTGATTACCATATGGCTGGTAAGTGTATAACACTCATTAAATTAATACACTTTGTAATTAGCTAGTACACCTGCTGTCAATATGCACTATATCTGTGTGGTCTTTTCTAAGATTTTCTGGGTCATATGTGCCTCAACAACATAAATATCCTTGATCATTTTAGCTAGAAGGACAAATGAGTGGTTTGTTACAGAAAAAATACACCCACGAACTCCATGGATAATCTTGGTCAAGCACTAATAGCCCAAACCCCAGCTAAGCAGAGACTAAGTGAAGACAGTAGCTCTGTTAGTCAGTAGCAGCAGTAGATTTGTAACTACTAATACAACCCAGTTACTATCTAGCTATAATTCCTGAAGCAACAAGCAATAAACTCTCCAGAAAAAAAACCTGAAGTATGCTATTGACAGATAAATTCTACCAGAAAGTTTGTCTGAAACAAGTAAGGAAGAATGAAGAAATATTTTTTTACCATTGTTTTCCTGCTACCTTAAATATACCATCCTTGTTTATAAGTGTCATTTCCAGAGGAAGAAGTGCATGTTATTTCAAACTTATTTTGTGAGCTAGGCAGGCAGCAGGGGAATAAAACTGCAATAAGTAAACTCACTCAGAAATTCATAAACAAAGCTCTTTGAAATCATGACTAAAAGCAAGTTACAGCACTTTCTCTAACTGGCAACTGATGGAAGCTTACGAAGCACATAAGCTGAATTGGGGAAAGTCCATGACATTTGCTGCAGGCTTCGCTTCCCCACTCATTGTGCTGTCATAGAAAGTGCTAAAGCTTCCTTCAACACAATGAGTAAACAGAAGAATAAAGAATTCAGGACTAATAACCACATAGATTATTGTAATTTTGTGATTCGGGAGCATTTATATGTCTAAAAAGGGGTTATTCCATTGTTTAGTGTGGCCTGAAAAACTGGTGAAAGAGCTTTTATTGTGTAAATTTCCATATGTTGTTTAGTCTGCCCCTTTGATGAATTCATTTGCTGCTTACATTAATTTATGTTTCAGTTACTCATTCATATACTACAGACTGTTATCATCCTCTCTCCGCCCTTAAAGGATTGCCTTGTATAGTTAATGCAATCAATACCTCAGTCTGCTTACATTAATTTATGTTTCACTCACTCATTCATATACTATAGAATGTTATCATTCTCTCCCCACCCCCAAAGGATTGCCTTGTATAGCTAATGCAATCAATACTTCAGTCTGAGGGGACAAAATCTATCTCAGACTTCCTATTGTTTTGTGGTTGATTTGATTTTATCTCAAACTACAGCCATATCAAGCAATATTTTGTCCTCTGTTTGACAGGTCTATTGCTGGGATTTTTTTCCTTCTTCATTGTCAGAACTGGGCTTATATTAGACCGCTATTTATTTTCATTTCCTAATTAGTGTTCAGCTGACCCAGAGTCATGTTACAGATATGACAAGAGTTATATTTATTTTTTTCTCATCCAGGCTGTAACTAATTTAAAGTGATTACACTGGTGCTAATCAAAGACACCATTGATAATATTTTAGTAGTAAACATTCATAACTACCTTGTTGCATAACCTGACTTCAGAGGTAATTAAATTGGCTTAACTTTTAACATGTGATTCAACCTGTTTATACCATGTACTTGCAGTCAGTGAAGTTTCTAGTAAATAAGAAACAACCAGCTAAAGTGGAGCCCCACTAAATTTCTAAGCTTTTGTATTAAAAATGAAGAACATCCCAGTTAAGTACACAACTTAATAAAAGATAAATTTTATTTCATTCTGAAGTCCATATTCACATTCTAAGAAAATGAGTCAGTATGCTACACTTCGTGCTGGAGAATGAGGCTGCTTTTCTGAAGTGTCTTTAGAGACAATAAGCTGTATAGTTTCTTGTTCATAAGTATACTTAGTCATTCTCATTCAGTATGGCAAAGTTTTCCTTGTCTTGTGTGAAGAGAAAAAAAATCACAATAAGGCTAATTTTATTTTAATCATTCAGTTCATCTTGACACGCTTGTGCCTCTTGCCTCCTGTCTAATAGAACAGTAGTTTATAACAGTGTGCTGCAATTGTGCAAATTTACAAAATTTAGAAGACTCTTCAGCCATTCGAGAGAGGTATCACCCTATTCTCCACACTTTCTAAAATATATCCAGCTTAAATAGTCTAGAAGTTCACAACCATATTTAGGACAGATTCTTATTGTAGACAAACTGGAAAGGATAAAAGTACAGTTGAGGGACTTCTTGTTTATCTGTGGTTGATGGCATTGTGATACAGTGATGAATGTCTTTTTTGTTTGACTTGATGAATTTTCACAGTTCTTTTTCAGATTACATTGTCAGTAGCGCATCTTTATGTTGTCACTGTCTCTCTGATCTGCCCGGTTTTTCCTTGAAGGCAATGAGATTTTTTTTTGGTGATTACTGTCCACACAAAATAAAAAATTTTGAAATACACTTTATTATGGTGGCCTATGAAAAAGAAAAGGGATTATTTTTAAATAAGGGTTGGCAAGAAAACAACAGTCTTGATAATCAGACCTATCATGCAGCTACTCTACATCTTGGTCGTTATAGTGAAATGATGCACCTCCAAAGCTGTGACTGAACTTTGCATCTCAAGGTATGACTTAAAATAAACTTTAAAACAAATATGATCAGTTTCAGAAGAAAGTCCCAGCAAATGTCAGTTTTCAAAGTCATGCTTCAAAGCTTTGCATCCTGAGGAAATTTACTTTATGTTGAAAGATACGCTTTAGTTTAAAATGGCCATAGCAAAAATGTTATTGATTGGTTTTCACATTGCAAAATGTAACTAAAATAGAATAGAAAATCTGAATCCTGTTTCACAGTGGTTTCAATAAACGTCAAGAGCCACATGAGATAAATTTATCCACTAACTCTACTGTTTGCTTCCTGAAAATTTACCCACTAACTTTACTGTTTGCTTCCTGAAAATACAGTACTCCAGAGAGATCTTTAAGAATACAAATAACGATATAGCTCAATTTTTTACCCCATCCAATGACATATCTCATTTTAATTAAATAAATAGGTAAATATTTAGCAGTATTAAAATAAATGAAACCTTTATTTGGAAAAGGATACGGGAGGGATAACTGTTAAACACTACCCAATAGAGGTGATTAAAACCTTTCCTGTATTGCAGTCAGCTTTGACTTATCATTTCAGTTGAAAGTTGTGTATGTTTTTAGTGGAAAAGACATAAGAAAAGAAAAGAGTGAGGGAGAGATTGGAAAGGAAACATTTGACTCCTGAAAATTCAACACATTCCAAAGGCATTTCAGCTTTTTGTTGCAAAATATGTTTTCCATTGGAATTATTAAAAGGGATACCATAATAAATAAATGAATAATTTTATTTCAGGCCAAATAAGTCTACCTAAAGGCAGACTCTCAAAACCACCTACCTGCCTATGCATTCATATTTTTATTGCAGAACCAACCAATTTATTTCTTCTGCAATTTTACTGACAATGGGTTTCACTCACTGGAAGAATGCGTGACAAAACATGAAGAACTTTGTCACTGCATATCCAAATATATCTTGCCTGTAAAACCCAGGATTTGTGTCCCTGCTTATGTGAACCACTTTTATGCATGCTTGTCATCTAAAGGATTTTTGAGCAACTGTGGATGAAAAATCTACAGAAGTACTGGCTTAGCATGGAAATTCAGCTGAGTGCCAGGGTGGGTTAGCTCTGCACATATTTGAGGGGTATCACAATGCATCACAGGAGAGCACTGCCCATGGATTTTGGCTAGTTTTCCTCCTTTGGCATCTCATTCCTGACCTCTGCTACCTGCAGTTAAGGCCTTTTCTGATTCCAGCATGGCTCTTCTCAAGGTGCAAGACGTATGATGCTGTCAGCTTTGATACGTACGGACCACTAAGATGAAATACCAGACAAGAGTGGGAATTTATTTGAAAATCATGTAGTCTGAGTCAGTGATAGTAAAAATGTATGGCTCAGCATCTGGATTACTTAGCTTGGTGGCCAAAATCCTAATACTATGGGGCTGCAGTTCCAAAGCTATTTCAGGCTAAAGAGTAACAGAACAAGAACCCATCTGAATACAGACTGGTGTGTATGCAGGGCAGATTTGGACGCTGAACGTTAAGCTAGAATACACTAATAGAAAAAAAAAAATCCATCGTTTGCTGCCAAAATTAAGGGACAAGCATACAGCAAGAAATAAAGAGTAAAATTGCCTGATGAGCTAAACAGAGCTTGTTTTGTTTTAAATTACAGTAATAAAAATGTCACAGGTGAGTGAGATATAATTTTTGTCCACAATGTGGAACACAATCTGTTCAATCAAAAATTAAGATGTCTGCTCTATTACTGCTATTTCCATCATTGAACCACGCTGTCCCTTTATAAATCAGCTAAAGCAGACAAAAAAACATAGTAACATATTTTGTTCTTTCTTTGTCAGAATCTGTTATCTTTATGACTGTGTCAAATCCTGCCATTTAGGATCTGGGGGGGTTTATATATATATATATTTAGTACATGTGTTTGATGCTTTTGTGTGAAAATGTTTTCATTTTGTTCTGTCTAGTATAATATCTGGAGTCATGCATCAGTTGTTGTTGTGAATAAAGATTTACTGGGAATGCTCAAATAAGGAAAGGCTGTCGTGTCACAGTGACAAATCTAATGTGTGAAGCGATCATGTTCCTGTAAAAATAAAGATTTATGTAGATATAATATTTTTATTTACAGATATAATATTTTTATTTACAGCAATTATATGGAAAGCTGTTTCAGGACAGCTGCTATCCAAAGATCCTTTTCCTGTTCTCTCACTCCATGAGGACGATTGTATTTTTCTTTTAACAGAATCTTAACATTTTTTTATTTTACTTTTTATCTCAAATACACATAAATACACACACTCTGATTTATATTTGGACAGAAAAAGTTCTGCCACTTTCTCTGCCTTATTAACAAAGAAATCCAGGCACTTCTGATGATAGGCTTGAACCACTTGTGCCAAACCAGCTGGAAACATAAAGGAGAGAAAGTTGGCTGTCTAAAGAATGCCCAAAGGTCTGGTAAGGAGTTTAGAGAGTTTAGATCAATGGGAATTGGTCTATTAAGTCCTTTGGAGTCTGAATTCAGTTTATGAGAACAATTCATTTCCATCCTAAAGAAGTCTGCCTCTTGCAGAAACGATCATTATTCTTTAGTGATTTACAAGAAAGCATACTGATGGGAAGTAGTTTGGATATTCTTCTGATATAAAAGCTGTGTGAGTTTTATTCTTTTTGAGACGAACTGTTGATTACTTTTAAATAATTGGACCATATATGCTGAACTATAAGAACATTTGATTGCAGAGCTGATCTAGACCTTCCTTTTCTGAACACAGAAGTGCACTGGTTCACAATAGGATGCAACAACACTAGATAGACATACGTTGATGTTTCTAGGGAAGCAGCTCATTTCTTTTCTGCAAAATATGAGATTTTTTTTGTCTGGGGAATATATCTAGCAAGGGAAATATGCCAGAATAAAAAAGGCCTATCCACTGTAACCTATTCTTTATCACCCACCAGCTCTCTCACCCAATTTATCAACTCTTGTTTATAGAAGATTATTTTCCCACATAGAAGATTGGTTTCTCTCAAATGAAGAAGACCTCTTTTCAAGCATTTGGTTCATCCTTGTTTCATACTTTCAGCATTTTTGTGCTGTTAAACTGTACATTTTAGCCTCTGGGTTGCACAAATTTTTGTGTGTTCAATAAACTAAAACAATCTAAGTTATTACTCTTGGATTACACAGTTTTGAGACCACAATGTTGTTATTGTGTCTTACCCTGGGAAATAATAGGGTTTTCATACATTCAGTACAGCAACAGACAACTGTGTTCACAAGAGAGCTACACTTATAATGGCCACTTAGGCTTTCAAGCTGATGTTACTGCTCTGCTGGGTCTGAACCTTTGAAATCAAAACGTATTTAGCAGTGTCCAGATCTGATTGTGTAAAATATGAAAATGAAAAAACAATCTGTGCTGCACTCAGCCACAGAATGACTGCAAAAATCTCAGAAGAGAATGGATAGAAAAGAAATAAAAGAAAAAAAAAATGAAGTGGAAAAAAATAATGCCTTAAATAGGCTTTACTGTCTATTAAACTTGAGGTGAGCTGTTTAGACACACAGATCCTCATGGGTGAGTGATATGCAGCTTCTCTACAGCCTGTGGCTGGAACTGCTAATAGATACCCAGCACACCTCTAAATCTAAAAGGCTTTGCGGTAATCTCATGAGGATCCCTCACCTCCTGCCTCAGAAATTCTCTTCATCTCATATTACATTTTCTTTTGCTATAACGTCTATTTTAAAATCAAGCAACATTGCTTGCATTTAAGTGGATTGATCCTCTGGGTAGCGTATGTGTAATAAATCACTGAGAACCTGTGGGATTATTTTAGCAACTTTGTTCAAGATAGCTGACCACAAAATAATCATAATAAATCAACAGATTAAGATGTACAGTAAATATAGCCTTACAGCTTGATAGGGAGAGAGTGATTCTAGCAAAAGTGGTTAAGTGGCTCCATAGGACTCATGGCAGATTTTCTTGAAGACTTCAGAGAGGAAGAAAGGAGGTTTAAATAGCACTCCTTGAAAAATATGAGTGCCTGCTATGGCACATGGCTTTCTGTTTATGCCTTTTTTGCTGGGTACTGTTTTCTTCTCCTCCAATGGATTCAATAATCTTCATACAGACCAAATGAAGAAGGCTTTAAATATTAACAGGCCACCCAGATAAAAAGCAGCAGGAGATGGATTTACATGATCTGCCTCTGGGATGGTTATTTAAGACTTTCTTACAGACCTACCTACCTCCTACAACAATGCTGTGTATGAGTGACTGGTATTCTGTGCCTTCGTTGTCTTTACCAGCATTTTCTTTTTTGTTCTTCTTCCTACACGTGGCATAACACTTAAAATACAGAATATGTACTAACACCTTAGGACACTTTCTGAGTAGTGACTTCCTTGCCTGACTCATTACTGCATCTTTCTATACTGTCATCAACTTCATAAAAATTCACTGAATTTTGATAGAATGTGTGAACATTCGGCATTACATCTTTATGTTTGGATTTTCCAGTTGATATCGAGGGAAATTGTAAAAACAGATAAAATTGCCTATTTAGTGTTTCAGACTAGACAAGAAGGAGGTAAAATCTGCTATTCAAATGTGAATTTACTCACTTCTTTCTGCCATGGACTACACTTACTGATTTCCCCTAGTATATGTATAAAGAAGTAAGTAAAAAAATACAGGATACCTAATTTTAATGAGCAGCAACCATATACATTAAAGCCAAAATGGCTTATTCACCAGTCAACTCTTTTTTCATCATAGTTGGATGGAACTTAGTAACACCTGCAGTTTCATTTGCATTCTCATATCCATTTCTACATAAAGAGAAGGGAATGAGATTTGCCATCATGTGTCTTACACTGGGACTGTTATGCATTTAAAATTTATGGTACTTTTAACTGCATTCTAAAAATATCTGGGATTTTTTTTTCCACACAAAAGCAAAAGATACTTTGTATGGAAAAAAAAAAAGGTCTGTTTGGGGCAGGCTGTATAAATCAACATAGTTTCATTAACTCCTACATAGGTTTTGAACCAGGAAGGCTTTTTTGACTGGTTTGACTGAAGAAGTCAAGTACTTTTAAAGCAGCTAACATTAGCAGCAAGGTGAACAATTCCAGGTTTAAATGTGTCTGAGTAGTCCTTCTTCACCTACTACATGTGGCCTGAGGGAAAGGGATGAAAAGCCATAAGACAGACTACAGCAAATAAAACCAATAAAAGAAGCAGTATTTGTAGAATCGTATTACATACATCTTTCAAGAACGGTAAAGCCCATGAACCGCTGCAGCAGCTGAAAAGGAACATTAAGCTGAGGCAGACAAAGATGCCCTCTACAAAGAGAAGCAGAATAAGCTTTGATCGACAAGTTTATATGAAAAACATTTTAGTTTCACTGCCATGGGTGCAGTGAAATTGTCCAGCCATTGTCTTTTTCAGCTTTTATGAGATAGCTGTTCTATAAAATGTGTCATATGAAATCCACATAAAAAACATCTCGACATTTTATGGAAAGCTCCAGATCTTTCTTTGACAGGGAATGTAGCTTGTTCATTCACAAAACTTTCTTCCTGATAGCACTTATTTTCCATATACACTTTGCCTTCTTACCACTTGTTTACCAGCTTTTGATTGTTCCCTCAGGCTTACATGCAGTCAACATTTTATCCATTAACATCTTCACAAGGAAAAAAAATCTCCATCACGGTTTTTTTAATCAACATTTAACTACATGCATTTCTGCTTGGTCCCTAGCAGTCATGTTTGAAAATGCCTTACTAGGAGAACCCTTGGCAAATTCAGCAGACACTGGGAGGATAACAGGCAAAAGTACTGTTTTATCAAAAGATCTGAATGAAAAGTACATTCAAGTGCCTGTTTTCTTGTTCTTTTCTTTCTCTTGTTCTTTTCCCCTTTGTGGGCAATTTTTTTTCTAAATTCACCAACACATTTTGTTCCACTGTCATAGCATTGTTCCCATGGTATTAAGCAAGATTGATGTTAGCCAAAAAAATTCACTCATTAAGAGTTAAAAGGAGGTCTGCATGGTGCCAGACTGTACTGCATCTGTCTAGCATGAGGTTGCTGTGCCATGCTCCTTAGCATCTGGCACTGGCCACTCAGAAAAAGGATGGTGGATTAGATGGATCATGGATGTAATCCACTTTGACAAGATCTATGTTCCTGTGACTCAAGGAACATAATCCAATTATTCAAAGGAGCGAGTGCACCATATTTAAAACCACAGTCTCTTGTGTTAAGTTTTCAGCTGAAGCAATATGATAAATACAGCATGTGTTGTATTTAAAGAATGTGTTAATGAGACATGTTTGTTCAGACTTTATTTAAAGGCTTGCTTTAAACATGAATTTGTGTGTATTTCTGCTAGGATTTTTGCTGAAAGGGGAGAATGGTTAAAATGTAACTCCTGCCCCTAAGGCTTATGTATTACAATGCTTGATGGATGACAGTTTTAATGAAAACACTACTTTAAAAAGGAAAACATAGATATAAAAATTTGACTTCTGAATGATCCTGATACTGTTTTAAGACACTTAGTCCTCTCCACACTTAACTCTAAAGTGCAGCAGAGAATCCTGGTTGTTAAGCTAAATGTAGAAAAAAACCTTTTGTTTTATGTCCTTGTAGCTTTTTCTATTCTATTCTTTTTTTTCCCCCTCCCCAATAAAAGGTATGTATTTATTAAGGTTGCTGTCTGATCTCACTCCATAATTAATGGAGAAAAACTTTGAACAGCAAGTGGATTCTCTGTGACCTGACAAGGCATGCAACCCAATTACAGTTTTTCATGTGGTTTAGAAACAGAGAGGAGGGTGTGTGGGTTTCCTGATGTTCCGTTGTGCAGTGCAAACTACATGACTGTAGTGCAAATTGCAACTGCAAAGGAAGCATTGAGAATCCCTCTTACCTTCCATTCTCAGAATATATCCAACTAAATTATCAAATACAGTTGGATTTGGCAAAAAAGTCTTTGGGAGAAGGGAGGGCGCAGTCAGGAAAAGGAGAAAAGAAGGATAACAAAATGTGTAAGTGCAGCCACTATTTTCCCTTAGAAAATGAAGCTAAATAGTGAAGCATCAACCACCGTGGGTCATCAGACCAATAACTGGTTCGATCCTTACTATTTCTTTGAGCACTTTAAATCACCTGAAAATGGGGCCCTTGAATTCAGTATCACTGGGTCTTTTTTCATGCTATGGAATAATATGTGATTTTAGAGGCACAGAGGGACAGATACTCTTAAGCATGGCTGCACGTGGCTCATTTTAAATTTTCTCTTATTCCACAGATTAAATAGGTTTCTACAGATAGTTCAACTGTTTCTTCTGTGCTTTCACATACTCTACTTGCTCTATTACTGCTTTTCCAGGGTTAATTCAAACAAATGAACACCTCTTCTACATTTAAATCCTACCCTAAAGTTCATCTTTATCAGAAAGTTGGTAAGCTGTTAGTCAGATAATATCCATAACAAAAGCTGGTCTGAGACTTCCTAAATATTTCAGCAGCGAGATATGCTATCAAAAAGGATTTTCCAACTGGTATATCTTCCTCACTTCTGAGGTGTCCATTTTGTGGTTTTCACACGTAATTAGAAGTAGTTATATAACAGCAGCATCGAAAGAAGAAGATTCACCATTATTGAAAAGGATCTGTAGTAAATTCCCCTCTGCACATGGGAAAAATTTAACTTAAACAGCAAATCAAAGACTTGTTTCAGGATATCCCATATGAGCCATTTAACTAGCTAGATACACACAATTTATTACTTGCAATCTGTGGGTCACAGCTCTTACAATTGTAGTCCCATCAGTAATATCACAACCAGCTCTTACACAAATTGATCCAATGAATAACAGAGAAGACATGAACCAAAGTTGAATATCATGAACCTCATTCTCTTCTGAAACATTCTTTTGAACCCATTTTAAAGCACCCTTACATTGCAAAACGTAATGTAAGTTGTGTACCCAGAGATCAGGAGCGTAACACTATGTGAACATAGTGGGTATTTTCTTCACATTGTAGATATGCATTGTTGTTGTTTCCATTGCACACTGATACAAATCACTCAAAAATACCCATAGCATTGACTTTTCACTGCCTAAGTCTTTTGGAATAACTTGTAATTAATACTGATATAATGCAGTTAGCAGAAATATAGTCTGAGCTATAAATGACTCCAAGCATCTTTGGAGATCTTTCCTCATCTAGAAATACACTTAAACAAAACTACTAATCCTACCTACAGTGACACCACCTCACTTTTTCCAATAGTAACATGATCATTATTATAGTTCTTGTTGCCTCATCTGCCTGATTTTATTCTTGTACAGAGAACAGCAATCTGGGATATAACCATATGACTCCTTAGTATCAGGGAGGGGAAAAAAAGAAAAAAAAACTCCTCAGTTTGAGGCTTCTATTAAATTCTAACCTAATCTTCCTCAAAAGCTTGGTATTTCACAAATGGACAATTTTGAAAGATACTGTACATTCAGACCTTGCATCGATTTGCATCTCAAATTCATTTTCATTTACAATGAAAATAATTTCATTTCATTACCATTTGAGCAAAAAAAGATTGCTAGCTTTGCAACACAGATGGAAAACCTTGATTTATGTGAGACAAATCAAATGTTGAGCAATTAATCAGACCCCTCTCTTTCTCCCTAGTCTCCTTTTGCAATTATCAGCTTTACCTGAACAAGCTGATATCATTCATTCTGGATGCTCATTTTCTAAGAGTGCTCGGAAAGTGATAACCCTACTTCATGCTACATGCTTCAGCCCCTATTCCTTTGTTTTTACACCTGTGTAGCTAAATGGAGAACTTACCTTCTTACAGCCTTCAGCCTCATGTTTATCTATCCCTTACTACACAAGTTAATTGTTTCTTGACAGGCATCTTTATTTTGTACTAATAATCTCTAATAAAACATATGATATAGGAGACACATGAATAATTGTGAAAACCTTGACCATGGATTATAGATTCTTTATACTTCCCATGATCCATCCCTTACTACTTCTAATAAATTCTTTTGGATTCCATGATAATATTGATTATTTAAATTTCATGGTGACTGGTAACACAGGCGTAACAGGAGACATTTTAGGCAAAACTGAAGTCTCCTGCGTATCTGATATGCTTATCTTCCCAGGCTCCCATTAAAAATGTTGCTTCTCGGACTTTTCTCATTAGGTTCTTGTAGGGAAGCACAGATAGAAATACATGCCAACTAGCTGATGCACATGCATAACCAGAGGCAATAGTGCCTGTTTAATATATTGCAACCTTATATATATAGTATTGAAGGTTACTGTAATCTAAAAACCTATATACAAACACAGATTTCCTGGTTTTGTATGCTGGGAAAGTCTTTAAGGGAATCCAGTCAGGAATAATTTTCTGGGTGTTTTAAAACCTCATTCAGTTTGCAAATCTAACTGACTGCTAGAGGTGTTCAAGGAGACCAGTCCGTTATAATTCAATATTCTTTTCTTGCCATTATCCAAGATTGCCGCTTTGTTATTCAGCCAATATATCTTATTCCTATAGAAAAGCATTAAACCTTCAATGCAAAGCTAACATTGTGTTTATACTCCAGGTCTGGAATCTTCAGGCTGCTGCAGAAAACAAGTTCCTAATGTAGTTTCCCCTTCTCTTTGGCCATGATAAAAAATTACATCATGATTAAAAGGATCTTCAGCCAATGAAATTTTAACCTTTTTTTAAAAAAAGTTCTTTTCGATGCAGTATGTTTACACAAACAGAAGAGTTCAAAGACAGAGTTTGAGTACTCACCCAGATTTCTCAAAGCTCTGCAGGCAATACCTTTTACAAAAGGCAATCTCTGCTGCTCAGGCGTATCACTGCTGTATCCCAGGTGTGTAAAAAAGCAGGCTGGTAGTTCATTCAACAGGGAACTCATCATTAGAGGGACAAGGGAAGCAAATGTGCATGCACATGTTGGCCTTCTGAATGTGAGCTGTCCCTGTTCTTGTACGACGTGTGTGCCTTGTACCAAATCCTCCTGTTCAGAGCTCTTGTTCAGTCAATAACTACTCTCTCTTAGAGAGCTCTAAGATAAGCACCCATGGAGAAAGAAAGCAAAATGGCTGCAAAGAGAATAAAAATAGTCATTGTTACAGATTTGCACTACCTAGCACTAATAGCTGAGGGTGTCACTTTGATAAGGTGGCAAACTACAAAAGCATTTTCCTGGGTATGAGTATGAGAATGTAAACCAGTGAGACAGTTCCAAATAACTGGAGGGTAGATCACCATGTCTTATGGGTCACACTTTTGATTACCTGTGCCTTTTCCCTCCCCCTTTCCTTTCCCTTTCTAAAAAGCTGAGGTAACAGGGCTGTAAGAAAAAAAAGAAAAAAAAAAAGGAAAAAAATAGAGTAAGTTCAAGCAGTGTGACTAAATGAACTTGGCAGCAGTCCAGAGAGGCTGATATCAGAGTGGGAAGACCAGAGGCTCCAATGGTTGCAGGCTCTGTGGCTGCTGAGTTGGGTCATCTATCAGCTGAACAAGACAGCTGTTAATGGATTGCTTGTAATGAGTTCACTGCCAAAATTTTGTGAGTGGGACAAGGAAGTGCTTGTGGCACTAATGCTTTTGTGTGTTCTGTTGGACTCGGCATGAGCAGCATAGGGCTGGGGGCAGTCGCCAGCCAAGCATGCCCTTCTGCAAGGCTGGGTTCTGACACGCTGGCTTAATTGTCAGCAGATCAACACAGTGAGCAGGAGTGTCATAAATTCTCCTCTTTGGTGCAGTTCCATTACTAATGTCAGCAGTTAACAACTGTTCAAAGACTAGTCCACCATAAAGCTATTTAGAAACCTGCTCCTGTGTGCATGGCTGTCATTTGACAGCACAACAAACAAGCCCTGGCTGGCTATCTAAATACACCAAAGAAGCATCCTTAACGAGCACCACAAGGACAAGGTGTTTCTGTCATAGAAATTTTTCAGCTGTCACAAGCACAGACTTACTTAAGCACATAAAATTTGCAATCTTAATATAGCTTTATGTAGTGTTTTCTGTGTTTTATAAAATATAACAGCTGAATACATTCGTTTCAGTGAGGATACTACACAGAATCATAGACCCGTTTAGGTTGGAAAAGACCTTTGAGATCATAAAGTCCAGCCGTTAACCCAGGACTGCCAAGTCCATCACTAAACCATGGCTTTAAGCGCCACATCTAAGTGTTTTTTAAACACCTCTGGGAATGGTGATTCCACCACCTCCCTGGGCAGCCTGTTCCAATGCTTGGCCACCCTTCCAGTGAATAAATTTTTCCTAATATCCAACCTAAGCCTCCCCTGGCATAACTTGAGGCCATTTCTTCTTGTCCTGTCACTTGTTATTAACCCTTTTTTCCTCTTTGAAACAGAAATGTTGCAGCAATAACATTTTGTTAACACTTTTGTGGTAATATCTATAAAAATCACTGTGTTGAGCAACTATCATCCTATGGTGGCCTAACTTTTGAGTCAGTAACAATTTTTACTGATACGAAGCTCAAAAAGTTGCCTAAATTGGAACACACTTTTCCTGTTTACAATAGCTGTGAACCTACTTGTTCTTTTTCTAGTTTATAGAATTTATCTCACAGCAAATCTCTGTTATAATTATTTTTATAGCTTAGCTACAGCCTTCTGAAGATAGGGAGCTAATCAATTTATTGTCTTTTTCTCCTCATTGCAAAAGAAGGGCTATTTTACTCCTTAAACTGTTTCCCAAAAACCTTATTTGCAGCAGCAACCAGTTTTTCCTATGCTATATAATTTCCATAGCAACAGTGCTTAGCATGAGAAACAAAGCCCTAATTGACTGAGCCAAGTACAATAGCCTACAAATGTTAAAAGAAAGGAAGTAACCTGTTGCAAGTAATTTTCTAAACCTGTAAATCCGCCCCACAACTCCTTTTGATCTTTCTGAGAAAGTGCATGGCACATTGAAAGTTTCCCTCTTTTTTTGCAGGAAACACGGGTGATGAGACAGTGTGGCTTTTTATCCACTTTCATTCACAATATATTTAATTTTCAAAATGGCTTATACAAGAATGCATCTACTTATAAATCACCTTTTAAAAAACCGCTGGTGTGTAGAAACCAAGATTATTTCTTGCTAATTACTAACTTCGAAAGAAAGTAGTATTAATATGAATTCCTCAGAGCAAAACTTCCATCAATCTCTGAAGGCAACCATGAAATTCACATTATGTCTATATCAATTCAAGCAGAAAAAAAAGGGACTTCTACATATCCAGGCCTTTCTCTAACTTCCTCATTGGGGATCTTAACTTTCAACTCCCTAAGTAGGGTAAAGTTAATGCATGAGCAGGACCACCACAGTGCATACTTTGTCCAGCTTGAAAATTAAATAACTAATTACACAATAAATTTATTAATTTCTGGGAATATCAGCAGTAAAGCATTCATTTCCACTTTCTCAGTAACCTTCATGGCAATTTTTTCTTGCCTGAAGGTTCAGAAACTGCTTTTGCTCTCTGTAAACGAGCAGACTGTGCATTAGGGACTAAGGATTTAAGAGGAAGAATGTTGTTAATGTAGCCAGCTCAAAGTACAGTGCAACTGGAAATGTAATGCTCTATTATATCTTGAGTATTAAGTTGTCATTGTTTCCAGTGCTAAAATCTCCAAACTGATGATTTGTTTCCACAACCACTATCAAACTTGATGTCTTTATGCCTTGCTTCAGTTTCCCAATGCATGATTGCTACTTTGTGCTGTTTGTTGGGGTTTTTGGTTTGTTGTTTTGCTTCACAGCAGTCTCTTATTTCCTTCCTTTGTTTTTCCCCTATCCTTGATAGCAGCCACTAACTTGCTTCCAGCTGCAATCTCAGAGGGAACACACCATCTGCTCTCTTCCCCATCAATCCTCTGAGCTCCTCTGTCCAGTGCCAGCAAATACAGGAAGAGTCATGATGACCTCCTTCAGATGTCATGAGTTGCTCCTCTGGCCCCTTGGTTGTAGGAACAGACTGTTCCTGAGCCATTTACAGCATCACAAGAGATATACAGAGGTGGATAGGGAACTTCTCACTCTCGATACGTACCCACACAGGGAAAGGGACATCTCTCCTAAGCAAACATGAGTCAGAAGACATAAGACATAGAAAATACTATAATTCACACTATATAGCAGTAATAAAGGGTCAACATTCATTCACTTTTCAGACTAGACTCACATTTGGTTTCATGGTGAAATATAAGCAAAACAAGTTTTTCCTCTTAATGACCTCCAACGGAATCAAGCACCTGCGAATAATTTGATAAAGAGAGGGCAGAAGAGCCCTTTTTCCAAGTAGTCTGAAGTCAGACTCTAATAGGGTTTGTGCAATGTACTTCCCACACACTGAGGCTGGTATGGAGACCTGAGGTTCGGCACCCAAGAACGTTTTGCACAGTAAAACTGCTTAAGTGAAAAGCAAACAGAACAAAACTAAAAGAAGTCACTGCCATTGGAGTTTAAGAATGAACACAAACCTGGGCTGTCACAACTGTTTTTAAGCTTCATGGGCTCTCCTCTTTCATTCATGTTGAACAAGTTCTGTCATCTTTATTCATTCACCACCTGTTACCATCCTTACCTCTAGGGTAGGTTTTGCTCCTTAAACAATCTTTTCTGTAAATAAAAGTCAAGCTAATACCCATGAAAACTAAATCTTAAAATATACAGAGACCCTCAATAACCGCCACTTACATCAGCACCATTTTCTTTGCCTTTGTCAAAACTGACTGCCACAACAAGTTTATTTTATGAAGGGGGACGTTTGGCTCGCAGATGTCCAGTCAATGCCTACGTCAATAACAAAATGTTTTCTCCAAACTCTGACATTTAGATTTCAAATACCAAGACATTCAAAATTCTGTATTAATGTTCATGAACTTCTGCCAGGTAACCCTTTGCCTGCTGATGTATCTACCAATCTTGTGATAGGACTACAAGAGTACTCCATTATGCCCTTGTATTTTTAGAAATTACTGCCAGTGCATCTGGAAAAGGCAGCCTGGCTTTATGAAAGGTGTCTCATTCCCTTTATGTGTTTCTCCATGTATCTCTCTCTGTGTTGCTCTTTGTGCGGCACAGCCCCAGGTAACACTTTTTTCATGGTTGTATGCCTACCTGTGCTTGAGTGGGGCTCTTGACCAGAAGGGTGTGATGAAATGTGTGGAGACTGTCTTAGAGGGATATTCTCGATCTCTGACAAGCTTGTGGAGGGACAAGGTGAGGGTGAGGTTAGGTTTAGGCGTAGAGCAGTGTGTAGGCTGACAGGGAAGAGGAGGACAAAGGGTGCAACAGAGGGAGGGAGTGCACAGCTTCTGCCTGGCTGGCCCCTGCAGCTCGTCAAAAAAGCAGAAGAGGCACAGGAAAACCACTATGCCAAGGCCCTCCTGCACAGCCTTTCCATGGCGTGCTATGCTGGAGTCAGCTCATGGTCAGACGTTTTCAGCATGAGAAAAAGCTGAAAATTAGAAAGAGATTAGGCAAAGAGAGGAGATGCATGAAACAACATACAGACAAAGCAGTGAAAGTAATATTTGGTACATAATGTGACAGTTCTTAAACTTCTCTCCCTGTGAAGATCAGTAATATAGTGAAGACAGGAAAGAGGATTCACATCAAAATACCTTCAACGTTGTTTTTTTACCAAAATCTTCTCTTCCTCTTACCTACTGCACAGCAAATGAGTTCCCTAAAGACCTAAGAGAAAAAGAACAGAGAGCTAACTGTGGACAAGAAAGTGGGCAGAACTATTATTGATATTTCATAAAGGCAAGTGGAGGCTCAAGGGTAAAGATGCTTTGTTTATTGGTTTTCAGGGAAAGAAGAAAGGGGGGGAAAAAAACATAACAGTCTAAGCCAGAACAAGCTTTCTACCATTTTGTTCTGCTTTGAGCAATGCTCTCTCACTGACTCTTTGAAATTCTACAGGTTTCATCTCAGGAAAAGTGAAATCAGTACTTCTTCTAATGCGCATGTACACACACATTCTACGTGCATGTCTGGTGTACCCACAGATGTGGTGTTCCACAGTGCTGGTAACTGAGCAGTTATAAAACCCAACCTAAGAGCTTGCAACCTAAGTAGACAAGACAAAGGATGAAGAGGATGAGATTTCCCTTGGGAAATTTGCAGAGCTGAATATAGATGGAGGATAGGAACCCATTAAGAAGAACCTTTCATGGTTGACCACTTCGTACTCTTCTGTAAGTATTCATTGAGCATTAAAGGCAGGATGGGGATTAGAGGGACCTTTGGTTTAATCTAGTATAGCCATTCTCTTCTAGTGACATAATTCCACTTTCCACCTCTGTTCCTGGCTTTCTGCTAGGTGGTAAAAAACCAGTAAATTAGATAATGCTCAGGCAGTCTGCCTTCTCCTAATGCTTTAGTTCAGGCAAATAAATTTGGAAGTTTTGGCCTCAACTGTTCATATTGGTAGACTGTTGGTTAGGATTCAGGTTGCCAGTGCACAAAAGGCAAGATTTACCAGTACGGCTTAGTGGCCTGCTGACGTATCAGAAGCAGAATACAGTATTTACCTTACAACATGCTTCTTGCTGCTTTTCAAAGTTCAGCACGCCCTTCAGCTGAATGCCAAAAGTCAAACTTAAGGAATGACCTGAGGGTCAGTAGTAGCTGAGTTCTTAGTAGTAGCCAGAGAGCCAAGTTCACTGAAATCAATGCAGGCTTGCTGAAGGGCAGGTCTACTACCTACAAGTCATTGGTTTCTCGCTTTGTAATTCACCTTTTTTCCACGTTGCTGTGTGATTTAGTTGTTGGTCTCACCTGTTAGTTTCTGCTAAGAGTTCCTTATCACAGGCTACAGATTTCAAGCAATGAGTGAGCTTAGAAGTGATAATGACATAGCAGTGTTCATTGTCCTTGTCCATCTCTGCTCCCTTTGACTTCAAGGAACATTTTATCACAAATAACAGTGGAGCAATTTGGTTCCCTGCAGATGTTGCTTCTGCTCTGAACAGGACCCTCTTTTTCTATCCTCACCCAAGCCTACATCCGTCCCTGGCTGTAGTAACATAAAGTACTGCTCAAAATCCCTGTTCCCAGCAGTAGCACCCCCACAGCTTTCCTGTCTCCAAGAGACTGGCAGCTCCTGCTTCATACTGCTTTCTCTCTACTCTCAGTGAAGTGGGAGTCATTTCTGCATAGATCAGAGAAGCAGCTCTTCACCAAGCAAGTCAATAAACCCCCCAGATTTTCTTTCCAACCAAAGACTCTCCAAGTCAGTAGTCAACTGCTTGATGGTGTTCCACTCAAGAATGCAGAATTTTTAACTCATATCAAATTTCCAATATGATGAGATCTGCAATTGGTTCTCCAGATAGCATCCTGCTTTCATTACCCAAGTTTTCTGTATTTATGCTTCTGACTATACTTTTCTGTCTTGGTGTCTTAAAAAACAAAACTGTTTTAGAATGATAATAGCCTCGAATTACTGCATTTCACCTTTGTCCTGGTTTCAGCTGGGATAGAGTTCATTTTCTTCTTAGTAGTTAATACAGTGCTGTGTTTGGGCTCTGATGTGAGAACAATGTTGATAACATGCTGATGTTTTTAGTTGTTGCTGAGTGATGTTCATACTGAATCAAGGACTCTTCAGTTCCTTGGGCCCTGCCATTCAGAGGGCTGGGGGGCACGGGAAACTGGGAGGGGACACAGCCGGGACAGGTGACCCAAGCTAGCCAAAGAGGTATTCCATGCCATATGACGTCATGCCGAGTATATAAACTGGGGGAAGAAGAAGGAAAGTGGGGACATCTGGCATTATGGCATTTGTCCTCCCGAGTAACCGTTACATGTGATGGAGCCCGGCTTTCCTGGCGATGGCTGAACACCTGCCAGCCCATGGGAAGTGGTGAATGAATTCCTTGCGTTGCTTTGCTTGCGTGCGCGGCTTGTGCCTTACCCTTTTCTCCCCACCTTTCCATTTTGTTATTATTATTACTGTTATTATTACTGTTATTATTGTTGTTCTTACCTCTGTATTCTGTTTAAATTATTAAATTGTTCTTATCTCAACCCTTGACTTTTACATTGCTTTCTGATTCTCCTCCCCATCCCTCTGAATGAGGGGGAGTGAGCAACTAGCTGTGTGGTGCTTGGTTGCTGGCTGGGATTAAACCTCAACAACCTTACAGAAACAAACCTGCACACCTGAAGAGAGCATAAATAACTGAGATTATAACTTTAAGGTGTCCCATTGTGGGGCAGGTTTTTTTGTTTACTTCTCAAAGGAACTTACTGAGGGTAAACTAAGTGGTGGTCAGGCATGGTCTGGAGGATGAAGTATTGGAGGCAAGGCTGTGCAACTGTCTACTCAGTGCAGGATAAGGGCAATATTAAATAGGACTAATGAGCTTGAGTGAGTCAAATGACCTTTCCTTATTTGCTACAAACATCTTTGTTCCTATGATTCAGTTGGTTGCTCAGTAAAGGTTGTGCAGCTCATTTGCTGTATTTTTTACACCAGAAATTAATAAATGAGGCCACAGTGCTCTGCATCTATTCCGTGACCCACTGGTAAGCAATTTTAGCTACTTGCCTACCATTTGAATGAAGTCTTGGGCTGCTGAAGCCTTTCAGTAACATGGTAAGGAGTGATACATAAAACCACTCAAGTGTGTCAATCATGCCTTCAAACAGCTTGTCCCACAGATAACAGCATCTCCATCTTCTCAAAAAAATTGCTGTGTAGCATCACACTGGTAAAGTATACAGGAACTGTTTCTCACAGAGGTTGTTCCTCTTCCCTCCCCCCCCCCTTTTTTTTTTTTTTACAAAACATGCCTGCAAACAAGGAGAAAATGGACATATTAAACTCTGGGTATATGGAAGGATATCAAACAAGTTGCTACTCTGTCTTCACTGTTCTTTAGGATAGAGAAAATGTTCAAATTTTCATCTAATACTGTCTTGCAAAATACACAGTTCAATATTGTCCATCATGTGTAAATATTCTCTGCCTTGAAGAGAAGGAAAAGACAGCTCACGTAATACCTTTTTGGAAGCATGTCCATTTTAGCCAGTTTTGCCCAGAGATCTGACCAACCAGCAGCTAAACTTCTTAAGACCCTTGCATCCTCATTATTCACTGTATACTACTGCTGCATCTGGCTTATATGTACAGGTGTCCCTCCCAAAAAGAGGAATGTATGTGGGGGATAGGGACAAGTGCCAACACAGGTCTCACCACTGGACAAAACTAGGGTCCAGTGGTTCTGAAGCTCTCCCCTGGTTAGATGCAGCTATTTTTAGAGGACTGTGATAAAGAGAAGGGATTTGGCCATGTCTGAGGAGGTTTGACAAGCTGTAATTGCTTTCTAATCTCTTAACAATACATGCTTGAAATTATGCATGTGTTTAAGTGATTCACTAAATTGAGGCTGCAGTTGAAAAATCAAGCAAATTGCTTGGAAGGCTATCTCCATAGATGAGGATATTAGCTACATAAGGCCAGAATAGTCAGGCAGCGATGCCTGAAGTTCTAGTGCACATTTCTCTCCTGTTTCTTACTGTTTCCCATCTGAATTTAAGAGCACATTTTCAGGGTTTTTTTTCCTTAAATAGCTTCTCCTGTAAGTGATACCACAAATCGGTACCATGACATGCATATGCTACAGTGATACATATCTTTTGTTTCCCTTTCTCTTGGTTACCAGCATAGGCTTTTATTCTCAGTAATGCTGTTCTCTCTTTTAGATGATGATAATGTAAATGGATATATGCCCTGAAAGGATAAATAAGGGAAATGACACATAGCAGCTGATTGACAGGAACTATTTAAGTGCTGTCATATGGCTGGCATGTCACTTCGTGATCAAATTCTTCTCCTGCCAGTAAAAATTACATTGATGCCTGGTGGATTTTAGCCTCGCTATAGCGCCATAGCTCCATTCACAGAATTTACTGTGCATCTCATGTGTTTACAAAGACTGGATGAGGAAATCTCCTGTGCTTGCTCATCTCCTGCTCCATATTTGTGTCAGCTCTGCTTGCAGAATAACACACACCTCTAACTGGTCCACAGGCACGTTCAGCAATTTATATGGAGATTTGCAGAGAGTGGGGTCAGCTGGACACATCATGGCAATATGTGGACCCTTCCAATTTTTTTATCAATACAAGAGACCCAACAGATACCTTTTTAGAACCACTTTTTGTCACTTAAGAGCATGACTAAATACAGAATCCTGACATTAGTCTGCTGAAGGTAGTTAAAGAAACTTGCTTACAATATCATCATAGCTCAGTCTGTTCAAGGAGGAAGAAACTGCAATTTCATCTCTCTGTTAAGATAGCTTTCAAGAGCTCTGGTTAATAACAAATTGCAATAACAGTTATTTTTAATTAAAGTCTTCTTTCTTTGACCAAAACATTGTCTTTCTTTTTAAGGATACTAAGTGGTCTGAAATATTTTGCCTAATATAATGCACACTCAAATCACTACTATAAAGACTGAATTTAAACTGAGTTCCTGATCATGACAAGTGTTTACATGCTAAGTACATACACCATCAGCTCAGGTCATCCTGGTCATCAGTTCCCTCATTTAATATTGCTACATTCTGCACTACAGGATGCCTTCTGAGTCAAACAAATTGGGGCCACACGTACAAGTTTTACAAAGCTGCATGTCAGTGCAGAAGAAAGGTGCCACCAGCAAGCAGCAAGGAACATTCCTGCCCCAAGGAGACCATGCACACCAACGTGGACTTGGTATGCTGGAATCAGGGAATTGTACCTTCCCTTCCTCTCCTTGCTCACAGTATTTGTGAGAGTCATATCTGAGCTTGACAGTCATCATGGCAGTGAGGGAAAGAAAGCAACTAGACAAGAGACAGAGGCATTTGCAGATGGCATGAAGCAATGGAGGGCTGGTAGAGTATGGAGACAGATGAACTGTTTCAGAGGCAGTTCCCATTCCTAAACAATTGGCACTGAGGCTGCAAGAGAGGTGGAAAGCCAGTGCCATGCAAGGCAAAAAAAGCAGTGCTGTGGAAAGCAGCACCTGAAGACACTGAGGAAAGGAGAGGAGGGCAGTGATGTGGTGGCTCTATTTTGCATATTAGAAAAAGAAGACAGCATCGATCAGCACACACAACATCTGGAGAGCTGGGATTTGATGATAGCGAAGGAAAAAACAGTGCAGAGGTGAAAGGAGAGAAAGGTATAAAGAATTTTAGCATTGGGCAAAGCAAGGCATCAACATGTACATAGCACAGAGCAAAGACAGGTCAGGCAGAGGAAAGACTGCAGAAATGACATTATTCCTATCTATTTCTGCTCACTGTGGAAATACAATATAATCATCAGCTAACTCTTAACCTTGTCTGTTTATTAACTTTCTATCTAATTACATGATACAAAAATTGATATTAACAGAACACTTATGCATTAAAGATTTGTTTATTCAAGGTTCCCTACAGCAAGCTTCAAAGGAATTATTTAAAAAATCAGAAGTGAAAAGTCAATTAAGAAATGCTTGGGAAATAAAGCTATGACATAGGGAACAAAATCCACTTCAGGGGAATTCTGAAGGTCTGGCAGTCATCAGATTTCTTAAAATCTTACTTAAATTCAATGAAGTATTCATTAAATGAATGCACCTGTTCTGAAGCAGCTGAATGCTCACAGAAAACTTTGGAAAACATTCAGTTTAGAAGGAGTTCTGCCAAATGGCCTATATTTTCTTTTTCTCACATTTTGACACATTGATATAAAAAGCAACATCTTTGCTACTCAGAAGTTCATCTGTTTCTTCTGCTGCTGATTACCCAGATGAAGTCATATTTCTCTGTGATGACAATCATTTTACTAGAACTGCATTTGATGCTGTAAATAACAGGGAATTAGTCACAGAAGCTGATGAACTCTTAAAAAGCAGTGTTTTCATTGAGATGCTCCCTTGTGATTAAACCGCGACAGGAAAAGATCCAAGATGATAGGCATACAGAACTATCCTGACATGAATAAAAATATTTTGTGGCTTTTTCCTGAAGACATCCATTTTCTCTCCAGTAAGTCATACATGATTCAAAAATGGACTAGAACATTTTGAAAAGAATACGTAAGAAAATACAAGGAAATAAATTCCTAAGAAAATCAACTTATAAAAATCTGCTTTTGATCCAGTACTTCAACATATGAAACACATAAGAAATAAATGATAGAAAAAAAAGAAACAGTAAAATACTATTTTTTAGACAAAAACATTCTTCATTTGCACAAAGAACAGAAAAATCTCAATTTGATCTTTTACAACGTGTGTTAAGAATATTTCCCCTTAAATGGTAGAGAAGGATATTAAAAACCCTGGACACCTGTCCCTTACGAAAGCAACCTTTGGTGGCAAACCAGTAACATCTTGGCATCCCTCTCTGTCCCAGCCATTTGAGGATGTTTTCCCTCCTTGCCATGCAGGCTTCCAGCTCATTGTCAATCCCTTTCCATATTATCTGGGTCTTGCCCCCCTTCAGAAAGCAGGTGCGAAGTCAGTCAAGACTAGCACCTACCAAACCAGCCAGCCTGCAAACACAACCTGGTCTTCCTTACACACCGGTATCTACTGCGTCCCTGACAAAACAGGAGAGCAGTCTTGTAAAGAAGGCATTTCTTCTACTTCAGCCATGAGTATAGGGCTTCCCCAACATCTCCTTCCCTTCCCCAAGCTGACCACCACAGACTTTCTCAGCACAATCATCCATCACTGGGGCTCTCTCTTACTCCTGGGGTGCTTTGTAACCATTTTCCAATGTATGGTGTCAGGGAGTCTGCCCTGTCAAAATGTCACTCCTCGTTACCTCTCTTTTCTAGTTCAACTTAAAGACAGTTTGTCCTCTGAAATGCATTGCTCACATGAAAAAAGGTCACATGATGAGACCAAAGCTTGATACAGCAAAAAGCAAAAAGATTTGCACTGCATCTGGGTTACAGTCCTTCTCAGAAACAATAATAACCACTTTCCAGAGAAACAGATGCTCTACCTCCCTAGTTGAGACAGTAAATAAGCTCTACTGAAGTCAAAGCAGTAAATATTCTTTGAAATTTTGATAAGTACTTTCACAGCAAGTTTTACAAATTGATCTCATTTTCTGAAGCACTGGAGACTTGAGTTCATTGCCATTGAGCAAAAAGAGTTAAGTGCGGCAGTACTACAGGGCCCCCATTATATGCTGACAAGAATGTTTTGACTTCAGTGCTCTCTTCATACTGTGGACAAATACCGAGTTGTTTGCCTGTCTGCTCTGCGCTGAAAGTGCATCTGAGGTTTGCAAACACAAAGGGTCTAAACTCACTCTACGTGAAATCACCATTGACTTCTACAGACACAAGAGAAGTCTTTATAAAAAGACCTTATAAGAAGACATAAAAAACACCCTCTTTCTGAAACCTCTTCTACATTCTTGAAAGCTATGCAGTTATTCCACAATCCCAATCTGTTTAACAACAGGAGTGAGAGCTATCTCATCTTACAAAACAGCTCCCCTCTTCAATTTTTTAAGTGCAGACCTAAGTACCAAATAGTATCTCTGACAATAAATGGTGAACTGAATCTGGATTTTGACCAGCAGGATGCACACACTTTACAACTACAGGCCTCTTTTGAAGACATTTGTTCATCTGAACAGTCAGACATGATCCATTAGAAGCTAAACTTAGAGCCAAAAATTCACGTGCGACGTGATCATTTCACCCCTGCAGATGGGTGGGACCATTAGCACACTGATCAAATTACCCCATATTTGTATTCTTTATTAAATACTTTCTAACTCAGTCTGATACAGCAGAAAAGGTCTCTTCTTAATGAATATTCGGCAAAGCACTCTCCTCCTGCCCTGTGCCCTGCTGACCCAAATGAAGTCAGGGACTTCCACACTCCCATTCAGTGCAGCTACTAGGTAATTTGTGAGAGCTGGCTTTCTTGGCGTGTACTTGTGCCTGTGATGGGGAGATCTCTGCCCACCCAAGGGGAGCTGAAATGCTGGGCCTTATCATTTCGTTATGTGAGAAGCCTGAGAGGCATCAAATTTGCCACTTTATCCAGCACAAAATACTGTGTTTATGACACCATTTTAAAGTGCTGCCCAGGAAAGAAAAATCTATTCCTCTGGTAAATGTGGTAATGAACAGCTTTTGCAAAGTATCTCCAGGATGCCTGGTAAAAGCTGGAAATGAGCTTCAATAACCCCTTCACTTATGTTGTAACTGGCTTTACTACTGCCCCTCCTTCTTATAGTACAAAAATCTCGCTCTGAATTTTAGTTATCCCACTATCACCACTAGCAACAAGAGCATGTTTAGTATGGTTATTCATTTCTGAAAAGCTGCTGTGGAGTAGCCATGGGAGGGAATTGTAAGCACACTGCTAACGGTTTGCCTGACCATGTTATAACAGAAATCAATTGTTCCTCTTACAGAAGAGGTCTCAGAGGACAAAATAATGCAAGATCTGAATTGCATCCTAGTTAGGTTATCTGTCTCTGTATCTTTGACAGCTGACAAGGAAATTGAAAATTCCATTTAAAGAAAGAAGGGACACACTCAGATCATCCACAGACAGTTATGCTTTTATCCTATCCACCTCACAGGAATGAGGATACCATGGCAAGATTCTTTAACCTTTCCAGACAATATGGCATGCAACTAAAAAAAAAAAAGAAATTGCACTGTGCCAATAGACTGTGAGCACAAGGAGATTTCATAATTAGGTTTTCTACCTGGTTTTGTTACATCGAGGTCCCCTTCAGTTTTTCTTCAATTTATGAACAGTTGGAGCCTACAAAAAAAAAGGAAAAAAAGGAATGACAAGACACCTCGTGGAAGATGCTGGGACAGGTCAGAGGCAGCGCAGTGGAGCTTTCTAAGTAAGGAGAGAGGGTGGACCTGAGGATTCTCTTAGCTGAAGTAAATCACATCAGGAACATGTACTCATACTCACTTCCAGCTCCACTGAGAAGATAGAGTAAAAGATAAATCCCAAATTACCTTTTATCAGATTATATTGCAAAGTTGAGAGAGGGTATTAGGATGATTGAAGGCTCCTCAGAGCACTGTGACTTAGTGCTACGGTAGAACACATCAAATGCAGCAAGCAGAATATTTCCTTCATCTGAATCTAAAGAATTCACTAATCATATTGCTGTAATCTTTGTTCAAGCTATTGGTACAATAAGTGGGTACTTGGGGAGTCAGCACTACCTATGGAACCTAGAACCTCTACTGTTTATTGGTTTGCATGTGAAAGTGGCTTTTCTGGATGCATTTATTTGCTGGCTTTAAATACTTATATTTATTTGGGGACTGTAAATACTGTTACAAATGCTTAATTGTCATTAGCCCATCTTCCTGATGCATCCCAGATTAAAACTAATGCCTTTCAGGTGGCTGCTATTAAATTAGCCCACTACAACCTGACAGGTATTCTCTAATCAAAAATGTATTGTCTTTTCTGCTTAGGGCAACTTTGGTTGCTTCTGGGTAGAAAGATAATCCCATGAGTAGTCCAAGTGTTTTCAGACGTGTGGATTTGTGTGGACCAGAAGCAAGCAGGAAATGGCTTGTCCCCCTTAATTATTACTATAATTTGTATCTCAGTAGGACTTGTACTAGGTAGTGAAACACAGAGTGCTTGATTAGAACAGTCTGCTAACTCTAAAGACAAATAGAGGGGACAGAAATATTAACATTTTACAGGTAGGCTTTATAGGACAAAGAATTAGTCTGCCATTAATAACATGAGGAAAATATGGTCAAATTAGGACTGAGTCTGGCTCTGGGACTTTCTAATCTTAACTACAAGATAAGGCCTTTGTACTGTGCATCTTTTCTTTACATACATAAAATTTAAATTGCAGCTTTGATGCTGCAGTAGGACAAGTAGCATTATTTTCTCTCCCTTGTCCAGCTGAGGAGGGGAGTGGCAGCACGGTTTTGGTGGGCACCTAATGTCCGGCCAGGGTCAACCCACCACAGGCCTTTTTGGATGCTCAACGTAGGGCCCAAGGAATTTGAGACAAGGATAGTATCTGGGAGAGGTAATGGGCAAAACATGGACTGAATACAGCTAGAGAGTAAAAAGTGAAATGATCATGGGGAATTTCTGTTGTTGTAACTATAGTGGTGAAGGGGTGAGGAGTGGATTGTGTGTAAACTGTGCACTTTCATTTGGTGTGGGGAATTCTTTTTCTTGGTATTAGTGAAGTCTGTGAAGTTTGTGTGATGAATGTGGATCTTAAAGAAAATTCTTAAATATGTGATTCACAGAAGCAAGAGGTGGAATGTAGTGGGTTTGCATGTCAAGGTTTTGGTACCAGGGGGGCTACAGGGGTGACTTCCGTGAGAAGATGCCAGACGCTTCCCCCATGTCCAATGGAGCCAGTGCCAGCCAGTTCTAAGATAGACCCAATGCTGAGCACATCAGTGATGGTGGGGGCACCTCTGCGATAACATATTAAGAAGAGGAAAAGACAAAAGAAGAAAAAATCTGCACCAGGGGAAGAGAGGAGTGAGAATACATGAAAGCAACAACTGTGCAGACACCCACATCAGTGCAGACTGAGGGGCAGGAGGGGCCTCAGGCACTGGAGCAGACATTCCCCTGCAGACCATGGTGAAGACCATGGAGCAGAGCTTCCCCCTGCAGCCCATGTAGGGCCATGGTGGAGCAGATCCCCTCCTGCAGCCCATGGAGGACACCACGCTGGAGCAGGTGGGTGCCCAAAGGAGGCTGTGACCCCGTGGGAAGCCAAAGCTGGAGCAGGGTCCTGGCAGGACCTGTGGCCCCGTGGGGAGAGGAGCCCAGGCTGGGGCAGGTATGCTGGCAGCACCTGTGACCCTGCGGGGGACCTGGGCTGGAGCCAGCTGTGCCTGAGGAGCTGCACCCTGTGGGAGGGACCCACGCTGGAGCAGTTCATGAAGAACTGTAATCCATGGGAAGGATTCACATTGAAGAAGTTTGTGGAGAACTGCCTCCTGTGGGAGTGACCCCAGGCAGGAGTAGGGGCAGAGTGTGAGGAGCCTCCCCTTGCAGAGGAAGGAGCGGCAGAGACAGCGTGTGATGGACTGACCACGGCCCATATTCCCCATTCCCCTGGGCTGTTGCGGCAAAGAGGTAGAGAAATCAGGAATTAAGTTAAGCCCAGGAAGATGGGAGGGGTGGGGGGAAGGTTTTTTTCTGATTTGAATGGTAATAAATTAAACCAATTTCCCCAAGTCGAGTCTGTTCTGCTCATGACAGTAATTACTGAGTGATGTCCCTGTCCTTATCTCTACCCATGAGCCTTTCATTATATTTTCTCTCCTCTATCCGGTTGAGGAGTGGAGTGACAGAGTGGCTCTGGTGGGCACCTGGCATCCAGCCAGGGTCAAACCACCACAATTACAGAAATGGCATTCAGAACCAGATCAGTTCTCTAAATAAACAGGAGTTACAAACAGCTGAAATGGAAATGCACGGTCTATACAGGCAGTATATCCCATCTTCCATCGTTTGAAACAGACCAGACATACCACTCAAGAACAACATCAGTAAAACCACCTCAAGTGCCCTTTGGTCAAACCACTCCTTCACAAAGAATACAAGAAAATACATATATTTCATAATTCTTTGAGCTGACACCAAGTTTTTCACAGAATCCATGTACAAGTGAATCTCTGGCCATATTAGAAAATGGATTACTTTTTTTAAAAAAATTATATATATACTTTCTTACAACCCTGAACAGTCCAAGTGTGTGCATGTACACACATAAACCAGATAGATTGATGAAAATTTTTTACCTGTCAAGTGTGTGAAGGATACCAACCCATGTTCGATATCAAATGCTCATTTGCTAGACAATACTTTCACCAATTTATTTTTACTCAGAGAAAAGTAGTTATTTCACTTAAAATGGGGTTTTTTCATATATTTTATTATGATCTATTCCATTACTAATCTTTGCTTGATGTGGCCCATCAAACTTTGCTGTGTTACGTCTTTGGCAACCTATACCACTAAGCTACTTCTGTTGGTTTTTTGTTACTGTAATTAATAATAAAGTATCTTGGAGACATCTAGGTAAAGGTAATGGTAGGTTTTGACTCCAAACGTTTTAACAAAGAAATAATGCAACAGCCTTACCTTGCTCATTTGACGTAATGAAAACTGGGAGGCCTTCTGAGGATTACTACTTTTGGCAAATTGCTAAGTGGACAAGCAAAAGAAACCATGATAATGCCTCATAAAATCCACCATGTTCATTTATTTTGTATGAATATACTTTAAATTATGTGCAAATATTTAATAATCCATAAAATCCATTAAAAAAAATCCATAAAAACATGAAGGTAATCATGAAGGCAAATTAGGAGTCTTACACACATACATTCTTTCTGTAATTTCTCACCAAGAAAATGATACCAAAGGAAAATAAAAAGGCAAAGAGACCACTTGCTATAAACATAGGAAGTGAGAAACAGCAGAACATGCAGTGCCTCAGCCTCCAAGTCACCACAACATGAAGCAAACATAGAGCCAGACCCTTCTTAGAGGTGCACAGTGAAAGGGCAAGAGGAAACAAGTCACAAGTTGCAGCAAGGAAAAATCCAGGTGGACTTAAGTTAAAAAACATTTGCGCAGTGAATGATCAAGCACTGGAACATGTTTCCCAGAAAGGCTGCAGAATTGCCATCATTGGCATTTGCAAGACTCACACGGACGAGGCCCTGGTCTGAATTTGATGTTTTCCCTGATTTAACTAGGAAGCTGGGCTACATGACCTACACAGAGCTCATCTAACATAAATTATTTTGTGAGTCTGTGAAAAAAATAAAATCTATAGGTCAATAAGGGATTTCTAACCTTGGAAAATGACACTGGGTACAATTGCATCACTGCTGGGTTATTTTCAGGTGGATTAGAATGGAAAATGACACTGGGTACAATTGCATCACTGCTGGATTATTTTCAGGTGGATTAGAAAACTGAATGGTTGATGTGATCCCCAAAACACTTTTATATAGAGCAAAATATCTGATATTTCTGATATGCTGAACTTAACCAATCACCTTTGCATGGAAGCAAAAATAGAATTAATCAGCTAAAAATCAATGTTTCAGTGAATAAATGATTCATCACAGAATTACCTGCATCTGTGAGATGAGTCTGGCAGAAGACTGTCTGCATCTAACTGTAGCGGAAACAATAACCCCCAGTAAAGTCCAGTTCTCTTAGACAGGAATGTAAAAGAGCTTACACACAAGGTGCCATAGAAATGTGAATATGAAAGTCAACACAAATTCCAGTCTTAACTGGCTAAGCAGTCTGTTCCTGGAAATGCTCTGAATTGCGTCAGCTCCTGACATCCACCAGGTATGTTGAGTCCAATAAATATATTTCAGCCATGTCATTCTTTCTGTCATCAAAGCCTAGACAAAAGAGAGATCATCTATGAATTGGTACCACACCTAACAATTCCTCTGCATAAGGAACATTCCTGTGTAGCCCAGTGAACTGGCAGTGGGTTAGCTGCTACTGCAATACAAAAGGTCTAGTCATCAGTCTTGCAGTTATATTTTTCAAGAATGAGGCTTATCTTCTTGAATGAAAAAAGCCTATGATCTTGTTAATAAATATTTCTCAGTCTATGGGCAATTGGTGATACATAAGACACCAGAAAGTGACCTTCAAAATAACAACTGCAAACAAAGCAAAATTCCTCTACACCATTCCCAAACATGTGAGCAGATAAAGAAAACAATTAATTTTGGAAGTAATAAGTGAACATTTTAAATAGGTCTTTTCAACTCACATGAAAATGAAACATCTTCAGGAATGCTGCACAAGATCATCCCATTTTTCCTCTCCCTAGACAACACAGATAGCCCTGGGATAAAAACACTGAGATGCTTTGATTAAGGTAGTCCTCTTAAGGCATGCAGTAAGATTTCACACTGGGATTTCTGAAGTGAGATCAGTGGCTCACAGTTACTCCACAGCAGAGATTTTGAGAACTAAAGTAGCTGAACTTCTTCCAAGAGGCATCCCGGCACTGTCCAGACTGCTGGCCGCCTCCTCCTCTGCATTTTTAGAATCTAGCACATAGAAAAGACAAGCTGCTGATGGTATATTTGGAAATCTCTTTGACTGCAAGCTTGGACTTTTCCCCTTTCTTACTCCCAGCTCAGATGGTCGGTAACAGGGAAATAGCTGTCTCATTTCTTGAAGGTCCCTCAGAAACCAGTCCAACATGAAACAAAAGTGAATAGCCCCATTATTCTAAGGGGGTGTAATTTTAAAAATACCAGGGATGCTTTTCTTAGTCAGTAATTGAAAACTCAATTTTAGTACTCTGAATGGCAACAGGCTTCGAGGAGCAAGCATATTGCAAGCTGAAGTTTGCCAAGTGCAAGACAATCACAACTGCTCTTTATTTCTCTGGTCACTCAATAATATTAGACTTCGTTAAAGACGAGAGATTGCATTGCACAAACTGAGCCCTAGAGACAGAACCCACTCACAAATAAACAGAAAAACTAACCCTGCAACATACCAAGTCAGAGTATAGACTGTCACCAGATCCACAAAACCCAGTATTTGCATTTAGTGTGACCTCTCTACTGTGCTGTTTACAGGAAATTGAACACACAGACAGAATGAGTAAAATCAGGGATCAAAGGAAGGACTGTAAAACTGAATTTTGCAATAATGCCCCTATCTTACTGCTAAAAGAATAGTATTAACTTTATTTCACTTTTTCACAGGATCAAACTTTTCACCTTAGCATCTCAGGGTACTCTATAAGAAGCTTCAACCCACAGCAGCTGAAATGCCACTATGAACCCTTTCTGGTATCAAGCACACCAGCACCCTGATATAACTAAAATAAAAGCAAATGAGTAGAGAAAGCTCTTAACCCTGTGCTGCATCTGAGGTACGATGCCACCTTCACCGCTTGCTAACAAGCTATGTTTGCCCCACCAGAGACATATAATACAGTCACTGATCTCATGTTTCTAAACATGCATGTTAATTAATATGTAAAGCTTCCAGTTACTTGGAAGCCATTTCCCCTTTTCACCTTCTTTAAATCTAAACGTGTAGCTGTATTTCATGCCTTTTTATATAAATGACAGAACTGCCATAAATTTATAAAGCAATTATGAGTCCACTGATTTTAGTGAAAATAAAAACATATCATGCACCTGAAACAGAGAAAAAATCCAGACTAAAGATGATTAACTATTCATATTTGTCTCTGCCTTTTGAATAGACATCCTCTCTCCCATGAGATCAGGGATCAACTACTACTTAGCTATTTCATCCTCAGCTTTGGCATTAAAACCTTCCCCATCAAGCACTGTCTTAGTAAAGTTCTTTCTATTCTAAGGAATAAAAATAACAATGAAATGAATGATTAGACACATTATATATGGCATTCAGTTATGGGAAAGAATGAGATGCTAAAAAAGCTGCATTATATTTATACTACTTCCTTATGCTTACTTTTTTGTTCCAAGAATAAGATGCTTTCTCTTTTACATTCTGATTGTGTTTTGTGACAATCATTATTCAGGGAATGAAGCATTTTAATGACTTAAAAATTAATTTGGTGGTCTCAGCCTAGCTCCCAGTGAACACGTGTCCACATCAAAAAAAAAAAAAAAAAAAAGCACACACTAATTGGCAGTCTCATTGGCATTCACAGCACAGAAGCCAGAAACTCCATAGATTTTAAAGCCAGAAGTGACCATTGTGATCATTTAGTCCGACAGGTCATGGGACTTCCCTGAATTAATTATTTTTTCAAATCTCAATAGCTGTGACAGACCTGGACCATTTTTTTTAGAAAAACATCCAATGTCAATTTTAAAGTTTCCAGTAATGGGAAATCCACTACAGTTCTTGTTTAGTTATTCTAGGGCTGATTGTGCTCACTGTTAGAAAAAAAGAAAAAGAAAACACAACCTGAATCTTAATTCTCCTCTGAATCTTTGTACCATAAGCTTTAATCTTCGTTAACATCTTACACCTTTGTTTGATAGAGTGGTGTCCTTCTAGCAAGTTATTAGTGGTGATATGAATGTCAAGACTGGAGGATGTTGGGGTTTTTTAATACTGTAACCTAGTTTTGTGGGTATTTGTCCAGTAAATTGGAAATCTGGATTCAATGCATTCCTAAATCTGAGGAACATGCAACCCACAAGTCCCATTTCCAAAGAGAACATCCCAATTGCTAGACTAACCCCTGCAGGAAACTGAGACTTTCCTTCTTTTTGAAGCTGGGCCATTATGTTGGCCAAGAGCGCAGTGTTTCTGAGGGCAAAGAGAGGACACCAAGCATGGCATTTAGCCTGGTGTGTGATGCCCTTAGTTCTCAGAGGGCCTGTGAGATATATATACATATATACATATATACATATATATATATATATATTAAACATAATAGCTGGGTAATGAAATAACTTATAGAAGAGCATAAAACTCAGGGCACATCTTTCTGTCCCTTTTCCCTGCAGAGTGCCATGGTATTTTTTGCTTTTAATTCAGTTGTTACACTCCTTTATCATTTCACCCTTAGACAGAGACTTGCCACTATGAGCGTGAGCACAGCATGGGAAAAGCCATGGTACATTTTCTCAATACTACTTTCTGGATTTTACCTTACAGATCTGGAAGTCCGACATATTCCATTGCCAACTATTATTTTCTTAAATTATTAATGTTAGTTTGATATTTTTTCAATGTTAGAATATTACCAGCTAACTACTGGCACTATAGCATGGAAAAGGAACTCCACATTTTCAAGGAGTATAATTAGAGGTAGCTAGGCATTGCATATGCAACCAGTGAAACAACTGCATTTTCCAGCAGATTGACTAAATAAGGATTCACCCTAATTAAAAGCTTGAAGTTTTAATGAAAATATAAAGCTGTTCTTGGGAAAGATCCCTGCTTTGATTCACATTCAAGTCACAGTGGCAGTATAGTTCTTAAGAGACCACCAGCAGAAGTGAGGCTGTTGAACACTCCAGGAGCCCTCAAGAGGACCAAGGTATGAAGCTTATAATAGGAAGGCATAGTACTAGGTCAAGGTCTCTCAGTGAATAAATGGTGCATTTGTGCTCTAATTAAAGCATTGCCCTTTCTTTCACTTTTTTGGTTATTACAGTTTTATGTGTACCTGCAATATCTTAGACTAGAAACCCTGACCTCTTTAGCACTGTTTAGAGGCAGTTTAGTCAAAGTAGACTAAACAACAGTTTATTCTATATGCTCAAATGAAATTTGTAAGGGTTTGGATTGGTTTTCTTATACATAAGCTCCTCTTCCCTACAAGTTCAAAGAGAAGAAAAAGGACATTGAACAGCTAGGTACAAACACAGATACTTCCTTAGTGTTAAGAGAGTCTTTTTAACAGGTGCTTTAATTACTTAATAGCCTGGAATAAAGTTATAGCCTTTTGGTTGCTGCTATGATTACCGACAAGTGAAATATACAGCTCTGGCAAAGTAGTTCCCTCTCCAGAAAAGAAAGCTTCTGCCTCTGATACTACCCAACACTCCACTTAATTATGTTATCCTTCATTTAGATGGTGATTCTATTGCAACATCTAACAAGGAGAAGATATTGCACAGTAATAGTGAGTGGCTAGGACAGCTGCTTGATCAAGGCATTATTGAATTATACATACTGAGGATGCAGCTGGACAGAAAACTAATGCTTTCACTGGGTGATGAAATTCTGCTCTGTAGTCTTTTAATACACGGTGTATCCAAATAAAGAGTAAAAGAAGAAATAAGGATCATAGCAGATTAAATGCATTGAGACGTTTCTACCCTGATATTTTTATTCAGAACAATATTCCCTCCCTTACACTCTTCATGCCACTTTATGACCACTTAGTTGGGCCAGCTGCCTCTCTACCAGTTGTCCCAATTAGGTGAAATCTTCAGTACAACAGTGGAGTTATTCAAAGCTCCTGCAAAGCCATTACAAAACCAACACAAGCCAAACAGAGGCATCTATAAATGCTAACCTTTTAGAGCCAAGTCCCTCTTTCTTTCTAACAATAGGGCTGTAAAACAGGATTTTGTAAGGAATATGGCTCTCTGGCAGTGCCTTTGCAACACACGGCAGGGAGCTGGTTAGCTGCACAGGTGATGTAGCTGGGGGGTGAGGAGCTGGCAGCACCCCGTTATGGAACACAGTGGTGAGGACAGCAGGGCTGTGCCAAGCACCAGCCCCGCGGCTGCCCCAGGCTCCCGGGACAGCCGCCCTGCGCTGCTGCCAAGCCTGCTACCACCCCACGTCTGGCATATGGGCTGCCCACAAAGGAGTACCCCAGGGCCCCACCAGCACAACGTGGCACGTGGATGATCTTTGGGGTCCAACAGTAATTTCGGAAGGCCTTTGGGACTCTCTATTTTAATTAAAAAATTAAGCCTGAATGGCCAGTGAAGCCAAGGGATAATCCTGGATCAAATCCAGGAAAGACAAACTGGAGCAGCCCCAACACAGGCAATCAACACAACCAACACTGTAATCATTTTAGAATAACATGGCCCAGCAAATAGAGGTGGATTTGAGTTCAGGGACTCATATGCTCAACCTCTGGTTAGTAGCTTGCAAAAGACCTTTTCTGCAGGACAGATCATGCTGTCCTACCTCTGGCTCCCTTGTCCCTCACCAGCCAAGGCAGCATTTCCATGTCCCAATGTGCTTTACTGCCAGAGAAAGCCTCAAACATCATGATCTCAGATGGAAGAAGAAAGGTAATCCATTTTTAAGTGATCAGAGAAGCCTCCCTCAGAAATTATGGGGAGGAAGAAAGGAAGGGAGAAGGAAAGGACATTACATTTGATGAACAAACGGGAGAAGGTAGTAGAGGCAAATAAAGTCAGGACAGAGCAGCTGAGTCTTCCTACCAAAACACTTCTCAATATTTGGTTTGGGTACCACTGACTTAATTTTTAAACATTTGAAGGAAAACTATGTAAATGCTTTAGATTAATAAAAGTTAGGATGAGCTGTTCCACGGGTTGAAGGTGCTTCCTTTGCCTTACTCATGATTCAAGAAAGGTAGAAAAATTATCTATGTGAATTCAATATCTTTATTCAGTTACATGTGTATATACATACATATATGTGTACACACACACACATGTGCACACGCTAAGGATCATCGCTACCAAAAGCTTTTAAATACGCACTGCACCGCCTTCTGGAATCCCCACCCAGCAGGGTTTCTTTTAACGCACTTAAGACAAGACTTTGGATGTGACCTCTGAATTTCATCAAGCTTACATATAAGCTCCAAGGGCCAGCTAATTGAGCAAAATGAGCAACAAAGCTTAATTCCCAAATTTCCACAGGATAGGAGAATATATGGAAGTCTAAGTACAGTTGCCAAAGTCTTGCTTTGAGAGATATATGACAATCTATGAGAGGAATTGTGTTTCTACTTTAAGCTCAGTTTCTGCTTCGTTACTTTATCCCCATGTAGTCATTTACACCTTTGCAAAGTGAATCGAAAATATTATCAAGTGAGAATGAGAACAATTTATCATTCCTTTCTGCAGTGACTGCAAAGGGTGGGAAGCAGGCACTGAATTTGTCAGGTTCAAAAGAGGTTGCAAATTCAAACAAATACATTTGTACTATTAATTTTCAAAGGAAATTAAACACAAAACATTAGCATTCAAAATATACTTTCAACCAGGAAATACGTAACTATTGGTACCATTAGTGGCCACAGCATGGTTACATTTTGGACATATGAATTAATGCTCTGAACTCCATTGAAGTTCAATAAAGTTATGCATTCACAAAATTGGCTTAAATAGCAAGAAAATGCCATTGTTTGAATTTACATGTTTATACACATACATATATTCTTCACTAAAGTTAGCACAAAGCATTAAATGCAAAGGGGCGGTGTTTGAATTACAGTTTCAGCAACATGAAACAAAATTAGAGCAACAATATCAGAAAGCACTGACTTGTACATACATTCTCACATATTATTCCATATTAATATAACTGCTATTTTCATTCACTTTCTGTGATCACCAAGCTGACCTAAAGTTGAATTATATCCTTGAATACAGAGATATAGAGCCTGGACTTTTAAACAATAATATAAATAATGAAAAATGTCAGACTTTTGAAATTACATACATTGTTTCATGAGAACAAAAATCACATTTATGTGAACAGGTAATAATATTGCAAGTAGAGATGTTTCACATCAAGTATGTGAGCCTCTTTAAATACATTTTTTTAAAAACAGGATTTTACAAGCTGCTAATATTCACATCAGATCTACAGACTTTCATAAATGCTCATCTACACCAGGATGACTGGAAAAGAAGCATTACAATAATGGCATAATAAAACTATTTAGTTCAGGTATCAAATGTGCTTAGATTTATTTGCAGTTTTAATTAAATTTTCATTTTCTGTGGAACACTTTCTACACATCAGAGAATGTAAAATAACAACTAGATATTTTTTTCACTGAAGACACACAATGATTTCAGAACTGAAAAAGACGGCAATAATATAACAGGATTTAAATCTGCCTTCCAGCTTTCTTTAGAAACAAAAGACAAAACAATACCCTCCCACAAAACACCTCTTAGAGATGACAACCAATTATTTCTACTTAATTTAAATGGCCAGCTCCTAGGGAGAAGCATGCTTGGTAGAATTTCATGTGAAAGATCAGCTCAAGAGTTTTAATAAAATAAAGTGTTTACTAAGATAGCATTTTCTGCATTTGTACATTATTCTGTTAGGCAGATTTTTAAAATGTTGTTGTTATATTCTGTCAAATATAGTCTATAAGTAATAAGAAGTTTGGGTTTAAAATAAGGAATAAGTCTATTAAGGAAATAAGACTAAGCAGCTTTTATCAGTAGAAATTTACCCTGGAGTTTTTCACATTGAAGTCTAAATAGTGTTCAGACTGAGCTAATCCTGACAAGAAAAGATATTTATTTCATATTTATGTTATAGCAATTATTAATCTCCAAAAAGTAGCTTTCAGTATTGGGGGTGTTTCATATCAAGTACATAGCCCGCTTACTGATTTGATCAACAGTGCCGGGAAATGTGTTACTGACAAATGGAGCCAGTATCCTCTCTGTCTCTGTGTTGGGAGTGTTGTTTGACTCCCCTTAATCTTACTTTCAGGAGATCTGCCTGTGTCCCCAGAACTTCTAGTAGAGACCAAGTGTGCTAAGCCAGTCCCAGGGAAATAAAATGACAAAGCCGGCTGATTTGACCTTTGAGAAGACCAGGGAGAAGGGGTAGCAGCCTGACATCCTGAAGTTGTTGGAAGACCAGAGAAGTATCTGTATGCAGCATTTATGTTTAAGAGGGTGGTGAGGCCTGCTGGGAGGAAGAGGGGTGGAGATCTGGGAAAGAAAAGGAACTTGGCTTCAGCCAACCCAAGACGACTTTCTCTGAAGTTGAACCTCTAAGTCCTGGGGCTGGCTGGCACCATGCACCCATTCTCCAGAGGAAAAGCTGACAGAACAAAACATACAGAGCTCTCTCCAAGACAGCTATACATTGCAATAAGTCAAAGTGGGAATTAATTATTTAGGAAGGTATCAGTGGTATGAAGAACGGTAATGGAGCAGAATTGAAGGGCAGCTACAAGGAGGCAGAGTGTGATGAATTTATCAGAAACTCCAGGCTCCACCAGACACTTTATTGGAAATGGAGAAGAACTCATAAAGTTGAGCTTTAATTAGCATTTTCACATCATTTTCAAACTTTAAAAATTAGTATCTTACAATTCCAATTTCAATTACAACTGAATAGTTACAGTTTTCAACTACATTTAAGGCATACACAGGTGGAAACAACCATATATTGACTGTTAGTGTCCTCTGAATGTGAAATCTCAAAAGTTTATGCTCTTCCAGACTCCAGAACTCTTTCATGCAAATACAGAACACCTTGTAATCAACCTTATTTCTAAAGTATGACAAAAGTTTCTAAATTAGGTGCTTTCTAAATTACCATAACTACATTCCTCATATTATTATCAGCTATAAGACACCACAAAAGCCTGCTGAACCAATCAGAGTGAAATGATTTTTCATAGACAATATGAAAAATAGACCTTTTCTTAGCCTTGGATTTTTGGGTTGCATTGTTTCATATTTTTCTTAGCAAAAATGCTATACTAAATGAAACCAGAGCTTAGCAGGCAGCAAATAAAAGAAAGTTTGTAAAAGGAAGGTAAAAAATTCTTTATACGCCTGTTAAAGAATTTGCAAACATGTTCTAAAACTTTAGATTTAAAAGCCAGCATGGCCTATCCGCCATCTGTACAATGATCTCTGAGGTGCAGAGAAATGATGTAAGGTACTGAAGGTCACAAAGATTGTATGTGGGGAGGTTAAAATATCAACCAAAATCCAGTTTTATCAACCTCAGAACTCACAGAGTAAGGACACCAAACTCATTTTAATTTAACAGCTCCAAGCATTTCATATTTGTATTGTATATAACTATCTATTTGTCTTCTACTTTTGAAATTCCAAGATGCTTCTGCATTGCACTTTTCATCCTCAAGTGCAGAGTTTAGAAGCTTTTTTTAAAAAATTAAACCCAAGTGTATGCTTTTTACCCAGTATATTAATATTTATGATTTCAATTATAATTTCAGCAGTTGAAGCATTAAGAAAAACACCAACAATTATGATAAAGTCAAAATAACAGGGGTAATGGTGGTACTGTATCTCATACTTTATTTTATGTCTTAGTAATGTTTTCTCATTTAGTTCTCAACTATTTAAAAACCCATTTTTAGTCACCAATTTTGGCACGATACTTTATGGTGCAACCCTGCTTTATTTTAGTGTTGCGAATACCGCCAGGAAATCCTCAGGATTACATCCTTGCTAGAGATGAAAACAACAATCATTCTTTTCCTCCTGAAACGTATAAAATGGAAAATTCTGGGGCATAGCAGCCAGTTACACAGAGGAAATTATTCCTTTGGATTTGTGCCAATCACTAATAGGTGCTATTTCATCACAGGTTAGCGTGGTCAAACTACTTTTCTTGGTTGAAATTTAACACTTGGTAAACAGAAGATTGTATAGTGAGTTTTACTGGAGAATCACCAGCCCAACACCACTGTAGTCCACACCAGGAGGAGAAACACAGAGCTTGGCTCCATGACACTGTAAAAGGGGCCTGCACAAACAGGTTTACCTCGAGCCAGGTGATAATCTGAACGCCTTAAATGCCTCCTTTGTTAGAACTATCAATAATTCTTTTTTCTGGAAGATGGGGAGTGCAAGCAGCTGCGGGAGCAGGTATGCCTGGGCACGAGCGGTCATGCATTACACTTTCATGACCACTCCACCTCTCACATCTACTTGTTTTGTCATCCCTAGCATTTGATCCAAACATAATGCTTAAATCACTAGGAATTGCACCTGTTTTGGTATATTACTAGAAAAGAATGTCTGCAGGATTTCAAACCCTTACACTTGCTCCCTGTGCAACCAACCTGAAAGCGAGACGGGCTACTTTGCTTCAAGCATAATTTGATGTGTGCAAGGAGTTTAGGTCTCTTGCCTTCTTTTCAAAAACTCATTTGTGCCCTGGGCAATTTTCAAGACGTGTTGCAAGTTTCCTGTTCTACTGAGAACCAAAATACAGGTTAGCTTTTCCTCCATACAGCACAATATACCTGCCAGCTACAACTCTTCAGTTGTGGATTATGGTAAGGCTTACATCTCCTCAACAAGCAGAAGCATTTGCTCTGATAAGGAGCATCCTTAGGAAATCTCATTCTTTGGATATAAATGATATGTGGTCTGCTCTGCCTGTGAATAAAGTGGAGTGGGTTGATCAGTGCATAAAGAGGACCCTGTGTAGAGACTAAGAAAGCAGGAGCAGAAAGATGAAAGTAGTACGAGGACATGAATAAAACTTTTCTAAAGTTTTTAGTCCCATTCCAAGAATTTTTTTCCCTAAAAATTTTATCAGTCGTAAAAAATATATAAACAGTGTAAAAAGAACCACTGAAATAGCTGAATGAGACGAGTTGTCTCTATGGTCTTTCAAAATTCTTTAGGACCCTCATGGACCTGAAGAAAGACTAAACGCCAAAGGCTTGCCATTTTTTTCAGCTATGTCATATTATTTGCTCTAATAAAAAATATTATTTCTCCTCATACTGTATAATGTAGAGACAATAATAAAGGCAACATAAAGTTAAAAAATACTGCAATACTGAACAATCTTTCTCTTCAAAGTACCTTACTAACAAGAGAAAATTAATAGACATATGCTTTTTTGCTTCTACGTGCAAATTACTTGAAAACTTGTTTGTTTGCAAAAAATAATGCAACTTCAGGCTAGAGAAATCCATGCTGTTTTTCCAGTTTCTTCAAGTGAAAAATTCATTTATTACACTGTGTGCTCCCCATTACCTGAATATGCCTGCTTAGAAATTAGAGGCATTACAGAGACAGTTCCCCAGTTGTCACTAAACTGATAAATGCTCTGAGCCGAGTGTTGGCTGGTGTTACCATTTGGTAGTGATGGCACAGAGTAAACCAGCTCTGAAGATGTGCAAATACATACAACAGAGTCAAACAAAGAGTGAGAAGCTGACAAAGTTGCAGTGCACAGATCCTTATTCTGGAGTCCTAGGTCTGGCAAAAGGAACCTTTGACTTCAACAGAGAATATCTCTCTAGCAAGAACACAGCAGGATTTGCCTGTAATTTCTATGTGTCTTCAGCTGCTTTCCTTTTTAAGCAGAAGTAACAATGAATAAATTGCTACACATATTTTGGACTGCATTCCACTTAATGACATTTTCATTACATTGTTTACATTTTATTTTTAGAGATACTGGTCACCACTGAACAGGCAGAACAGCTGTTCTGAAAAAAATTGTATTTTCAATTAAAAGGGAATAAATCATTCAAATTCCTCTTCCCCATCATTTAGCATCCACTTTTATAGCAAGCAATGTTGTGCTCATTCTCTTCAGCGGTTAGAGAGTCACACAGGATTCTGGACTAGGTGTTGAAAAGGGAAATATACCTTACAAACAGCTGGCAAGTATGTTGATTTCTGATGTGAACTACATATCTCATACACAGGGGATGTATAGCACCCTCACAGTCTGACAAAGAGAAAGAAAATAGTTCCCCCCCATTTCAAATGGTTCAACATGTAACTTGCAGAGAGTGGAAGCACTAAATAATGCACTTCTTTAAAAACATTAATATGCTTCTCTAAAAGTACAGGAAGGAGAGAGCCACATCCCTGCCTAACCCACACAGGGCTATATTCAGCAGCTTCTAGGCATAACTCTTAGGAATATTGTGCAATCTTGATAAGGTCAAAAGTGATCAAAATTTCCTTTTTAAAATAATCCAAACCACTATGATCCTGCAAGAGGCTATTTTTCTCATTGTTATGATTTGTTACCAGTATTGCTATTACCACCACCACCACTACTACACTGTTGGATTACTACTAAAATTAGTAGTGCATTATTGTTGCTGTCTTTATTAATTTGGTGAGATTCTTCTGGCCCAGGCTCTTCAGCTCACACTGTAGATATGAGTTTTCTGCCACAGTGAGAAAATGACACACATTGCTGGTGTTTGCTAGCAAAAGCAGGAGGCGACCCTAAGCAGGAGCCTACCAAGGCTGAAATCAATAGGTGCCTCTGACATACAGCATGCTCTGCGCTACTGAGTCTGCATCCTAGATAGGCTGACAAGCCACACAACTGCTGTTACATCTGCTTTGGACTGAGGTAAGCATGGTACTTGACCTGGGTGGCTTTGTGCAAACTCAGGGGTTTGGCTCTAAAAAGACCCAGTTTCAGTCCATGACATCTACTAAACACTGTGAAGTTAAAAACCCAGCACTCTGCATGTTCTCCAACTTCTCATTATGCTCCTTCAAAACTTTCTTACTTTTTTAAAAGGGCCTGGGAACAAGAGAGAGATGCAATACGCAGAAGGATTTAAAGAGATGTCATACATTTACTTCTGAAAGTCATGCATTATGTTTATACTCATAGATTTCCACACAGCTTAGAAGGTGTGAAATATAAGTACCATGCATTTCCCCCATAAAGAGCACAAATTTAAAGAGATTCGTCTCATGACTTTTCCATGAAATGTTTTGGAAACCTGAACGTTTTCCTCTGGTTTTTTTTCATCTTTTTCTGTTTGTTTTCCACAAGAAACAACCCAAAAGGAATGTATGACAAACTTGCAGGTCCCTGTTTCACTGATTTCTTTTTTGCATATTGCATAACCTCTCCATGTAGATCCAGAAATATCCTGATTAGAGGTAACTGTTTTCCCTAATTTACAGACTTAAGGGCCTATAGATCAGCTCTTGAGATAAAGAAAATAGTAATGATTTCTGCTACAGAATTCATTACTACAGAATTAAAATATTCCTTCATTTTGTTCTTTTATCTGCCTCTCCTTTTCCCTACACCCTTCAAAGCTCATAACCCTACAGTGGTCCTAACTGTTTGTTATGGGGTTTTTACTGTCAGTCATTCAGTTTTCCTTCTCTGCAGCTAGCAGCAACAGGTTGTAGGCACAGCAAAGGCAGGATGACCACCCATCAGAATTCGGGCAACTTTGCTCTTCTATTGAAGGGATGCATTTCAAAAGGACATTAAATGACTGCTCTTACATAAAAGTGCATTTTACCAGACACGTAAAATGGGTCAAAATATGAATTTAAACTGACTTTTTTCCTTCCCATGAAGGCGACATCCCCTCATTCAACTTACATTTTATGTATAAAGAAAACATCGGAAATTTCCACTATTTGTTTATCTTCACTGCTTAAATGGGCACTCTCATATCGGCATGCAGAGTGCTATACTGCTGTACTCACCCTTTTGATGGCACAAATAATAAGTAGCATTTTGCTTTATAAAACCTTACAGATATGATTTGGTCAGCTTTCCAATGTTACTTAGGACAAACAGATTGTACACAAAGCCACTGGAGGCAGTTTTTACCTTCCTCTCGTGCCCTTTGACTCGATTCTTGACATCATACAGAGTAAAGACAGATGTTTATATTACAAACTGCAGTAATAAAAAACAGACAGAGTATCTGGGATACAATCTGCATATGAGGACGTAAGAACTCCAAGCTAAATTTAAGCAGAGGCACCACTTCAGTGGCTGATTAGATATTTCCTGCGTATTGCTTAGCAAGATATCCAGTGGAATACAGGAAAATCATATAACTGGAAAAGTGTGAACAAATCATCAGACACCTGCAATTAAACTCGAATAAGGAGCAAGACCTGAGACCCGGCACACTGTCTGCAACTCCAGTCTTGCTGTATTGCAAAACAGAGGTGCAAGCTGGAGCCTCAGAGAGCTCCGTATATGTCTTAGGTACACAAATAGATACATTCAAATGTCTCATGTGGACTGATTTTAAGGTAATTACTCACTTCATAGAGACTAAAAAAGCTCTATGTTTTTACTAATAGGAAAATAGAGTATCCATACTATAAATGGGTTGCATAAAGGCCATATTGTACTAGTTTCCTAAATAGATCCTAAAACAACCTGGATATCTCACTTGTAACCCTTTCTTAAAAGGGAAGTGGCCTTTGATGTGAAGCTCTGATCATGAACAGAGTATAAACAACACTGGGATCTACCAGGATGTAGTCTTTCCAAGTGTCAGAACATTAACCCAGCTAATATTCATTAAATCCAACTACAGGTAACATCTGGAGGAAACTCAAGGGAAAACTAATGTCTGTCAGGTGACATACAAGCTGTGTTGACCCACCACCATGCAGAACTTAATACTTTTCATCTGTAAGGGTGCTGCTGCTCATAGGTATTTATTTTCAGTTACTCCATGAAAAGCATATTGGTGAGCCTGTGGGGTTTTTTGGTTTTTCAAGCATGTGCAGAAGAAAGATTTAGATTTCCTACGAAGGAGGAGAGAGCATTTTGGCTTACTTATGTTGTACTTACTTATGTCAGCCAACACAGGATATTGTTTTTCTCTTGTAAGTACTCACTAAAAGTATTTCCATTCACAAATGTGTGCAGATAAAGTATTTATGACTTTTGCTACAGGCTCCATTGCTAGAGATCCTCCTGGGACATTGGCACTGCCCAGAAAGTAGAAATCAAAAGAGGTCCAGAGAACCTGACTGGAGACCCCTCTTTTCACTGTCTGGTCCAACACCTTGTCCCACCCTGTTCACTGAAAGTAGTCACGTTCCTTTGGATTATGGAAAGGAAAGATTGGCAAAAAGACTGAAACCCAAACACACGGTTTCAGATGTTTTCTTGGAAATGACAGGAGGAATTCTGAGTGAAGTAATAGTTATTGAAGGATCTGCTATATTGACATTTTATTAGATTTGACTAGTGGATATCCTTTTATCAATATCTCTGTGCTGACCTTAATCTCTTCTCTGTGGGTGATGAGATGTAAATGGGTACTTCACAAAGGAAATTGGTCTTGGAAGGACAATTCTGGAATTTCTAAGAACAGAAACTCATCAGTCTGATATACAATACTGGCAAAAAGGTGTTGCGGGACTGTTTGTTTCAATCATTCAGGAGTATACAACCTTCCCACACTTCTCAGATCAGGTAGATCTGCAAGCCCCAGAAAAGTCATGCTCGTGTCTGTGAAACTGGTGTGCACTGCCACAAGTCTGAACAAAAGTATCTTGGGATGGGGTGGAGGAGTAAATCTCAAACAGGCAAAACATTTTGAGGAAATGGGTTTCTTGTGGAAAAATTCTCTGTTCATAGTTTTCAGCATGAAGAAGTTGTCAGAATACTGGGGTTTGATATGGAATTTCTAGTCTTAGCAAATTTCTTGAGATAATTCAGTCTCATCAGGAAAACAAATTTGGTGTTACTTATTTAAGTCTTTTGAAAAGGTCAAGATTCAAATGAAAGAAGATTCAAAAATTTAAATGAGATGTTTTATCAAAATTATATTATTTTTTTTTTGTCTGGGGCAGGGATAGTTCGTTTTGGTAAACTCATTTGTTTGGGTTTTTGAGAATTTGGGGGTTTGTCCCAAATTCAAATCTCCAGCTCTCATGACCAAAATGAATGAAATTGAAACCTGTCCTCTAAATCCAGAGAAGCTCCCCTGGCACCTGCCCAGTTAGACCAGAGATCTACTATTTTTCAGCAAAAAACAGAAAGCAGGGCTCTGAAACATTCACTGTGGTGTAGGCATTTGTCCAAAAAGCAAGGAGGTGCATAAGTTAAAAACACTACAAGTAGAACTGTGCCCTCTGACCTGCCAGCATGCAAAGCTGTTCCACTTGAATGTTTAGACACCATGACTTTATCATTCAAGACCTCACCAGCACCTTTCCCTCACTGCATGAGATGGAGACTAGGTTTATTGCTGGTCCTGTTCACCAAATATCTTCCCCCAGGTAATAATGTCTTCAAAACTGCTGTCACCACGCAGAAGGAATTTCAGAGTTAGACCCTGCTTCAGAAATGGAGAGGCAGATGCTGGAAAACAAGAGCTTGAAATAAAAGCAGGTGAAAGAGAAACACTCAAACAGAGCTTCAGCTGTTTTTAGCCAGTCTATTTATACCTTGCCATATCCTTTGAAAACATAAAATTCTAGTCCTAATTTATTAATGGAATGTGCCAGCACCAAGTTATTTTTAAATTTAGAATATAAATGGCCTTCATGAACTAGAGCAAGCAGGCAGCATCTGACATGAGGCTCAGAGCTAGTGTGAAATTTACTTTTAAATTGCTGCTGCCTTTCCAAAAATTATGCACCGTGAGCATGTGGCTTCACTCGCGTTAGCTTTTTCTTTAATTAGAAAACAGAACCGCGGGAAGTAGCACATAGAAAGGATCTTGCCCTTGCTTGGATGTAAATAATCCCCTCAGCTAATTTCAGCTGTTTCTTCACAGTTAAATTCAAGTTGTTAAAGGAATGTGATCCTGAAAAAAAAATCAGAAATTTCCAGAGATTTGTAAACACAAAAGGCAAAGATTGTTTACCTTTCATTTTATTTCCCACTTTTTTCCTTCTTTTATGGCAAACAGGAAGTGGGGACTGAAGGGAACTGGAACAAAGAAAATGGAGAGGGTTTTTTTAGCTCCTGTGGATTTTTATCCCCAATATTAAGTACAATGAAAAAGAGTATTCTTCTGTAGAAGTGTTCCTCAACAGAACCTTGCAGCAAAGTCTTCAGCCAGCTCAAAGCACCTACCCTTTTAGTTATATGCTGTTGACATTTTCCAACGGCTGTCCTCATCACAGCTTTATAACCCCATTAGAGACACGCATTTGAGTGTTTTAGGGAATGACTAGACACAGAAAATGATTTCCTATAAATAATTTATTTGATTACTTCAAAATTCTCAGCATTCCTGTAAGAAGTGCCTGTCATGGCGGAGTGCTGGTAAGAGATGGCAACTCTCTTCCTCGGTCCCACCATCTGACCCAGGGCCCCCTCCGCAACCCACAGAGAAGCTGCTGCAGTTTCTCCTGGGATTTGTTCTTCTGCTGTCTGAGTTAGCGGGAATTTTCCTAATAACTTGGACAGAAAAAGATCCAGAGCCTTCTCAATCTTCTTTGCCTTCTGAGAATAGAAAGAAAAACTGCATTGCTTTGCAAGCAAACATCCTTAAGCATCAGCCAACTTTGGGACAAAAAGTGTGGCAGCCAAGAGCCTGGTCTCACAAGCTCCTCAAAGAAGTGGCGCTATTATAAAGAATAAAGGTTTACAAGACTAGACCATAGAAGGTTTTGCAAAAGTTCAGTAAATGCTTTTTATACTGAGCTTAGCTCTACCTTCATATTTCCAGAATTTAGCACACATAAAAGGAATTTTGGAGTTGCTTTAGTATAGATGAAAGGATTTTTATTAGTTTTCATTAGTCTTAGGTTAAAAGAACCCTGAACTTTAAATAGTTGTATATGTGAAATAGCAAAGCTCCTCTAAAATAAGTCTTTGACAAGGGAAAAAGTATGTATGTGTTGATATATAAAACATGCATTTGAAACTTTACTGCAAATGGGCACTTTTACTGAGAAAGTTCTTTATATATTGAACACATCGGGTTTCCATACACAGTCTGTAGCCTCTAAAAGAATAAATTCCTACTATATTAGCTTTCTTGTATCTGTCAGTCAAGCATCTATAGGGTCCTTGAGTTAGTTTTGAGGTAAGAATCTCAGATAAGTCTTTCTCATTACCTTTGTCACTGAAATTTAAAAATAAGTTAAATTATTAATTAAGATTAAATGTAGTAGCTGCATACTAATATGCTGGCAATTTATGTATCATTTTTAGCAATGAGCGTGTTTAAATTATCTCACCCCAGTGCCTGATAAACAATCAATGGACTTTATTTAATAGCTTCATCTCCAGTGCTAATTGTACCCATTTAAATGAAATTATTCTGATTGTTATTCCATGTAGTGATTTGGTGATATGAGACTTCTGAAGAGATAGTATTGATCTGGGGCAACCAAGCACCATCCATTACAGCTGTGAAGACAGGAATTAAATATAAATAGTGGGCTATTATTTTGTGGATGTCTTTGTGGACAAATAGGGTAGCGGAAGCAAGATAATTACAAATTTGCACTAATTTGTCTTCTTGATTTATAGGTATATGATTCCTGAAAATAAAATGAGGGCTACAAAGTAATCAAGTGAAGCTGGCAATAGATGTAATCTTGTGACTCCTTTAGCAGAAAGGACAAATAATTCATGTGCTGTCAGATTTTAAAAGGTGTTTAGACAGCTAAAAAGAACCGGTTTAGCACTTGATGAGATTTACAGCAGTGCCTGAAATTATTTTTGGACAGTTAGATAGAATTTAGGAAGCACATTAAACAAAAAAAAAAAAAATGCCTTTCATTGTCTCAGATCACATATACCATGCTGAAAAGAAACATATAAAAATAATTTTCAAAATTGTGGGACAAAGATAACTTTTGTGCAACATTCCCAAGGTTGTGGAGATACAATAAGTATAACTAAAGTTTTACAGCACATCTGAAGTTACAAGTGAGCTGAACAAAAGCAGTGGGATATGTGTGGTATTGGAGATCCAAGTACCAACAAATAATCTGGCAAATAACAAATTAATTAAAAGATTACATGATAATCTTTTATCATATAATGAGATATTGTATGTATAGAACATGCTTTGTCCTGAGCCTCAGTGACATTGAACTAGATGGAGTTACTTCAGAAGACACAGGACGCAGGAGGGCATGAGAAGTGAGGGTTGTTTGCAGTGGTCATGATAAAACCCTAACTGCACAGAAGAAATTGATTATGCATAGCATCCACAAGCTCATACAGTCTCTGATGAGGAAGGAAAATGGAGAGAAGAAAATTGCAGAAAACGTGGTCCTGACCTAACATCCTCAACAAGCAACATCAGCACTTGAGAAGCAATACCAGAACCTGGGTTAGTCAATGGCAGCACATATGATCTGAACAAATTTCATTTTGCATTAGGTGCAGAGTTAATATGACACATCCTGTACTTGTTGGAAATAAAATCATGCCTTGATGACATAGTGTGTTGCTGCATTTGCGCTTTGAAGTGATGTGCTAAACAACAATAGCTATTCACCCTCACTGCAGGCACTCTCTTGCCCACTTCCTTCATAGGGCCAGAGGCTCCCAAGCTGGGTGTCCCTTAACTGGATGGTGCACAACAGTTGGGACACTTGTCTTAATTACAAGATATATTTCCGTTTCTGTCCTGACTATCAAGAAGGGCCAGCCAGCCTGCTTCTCAGAACTGAGCAGCTGCATGCTGCTCTAATTCACGATTTTTCTTTAAGCGATTCCGCAACAGAAAAATATGCAGAATTCACAAGACCAGAAATACATACAGAACAGACAAGGGTTCTGGAGTATCACTCTGTGTTCCCAGGCAATTTTCATTATTTGTGTTAAACAGCCACTGAACAAAATGCTTAACAGTGCTATGAGCAAGACATGAACTCAAGACTCACTTTAGGCTGGATTTTAACTAACAGTTCTCATTTTCTGGAGGTTCCCAAGGTAGTTGAAATATGAGTGCAACCTGATTTTGATCCCAGATGGCTAAGAAAAAATGGATAACAGTGAGATTTAGATCTTACACCTCCAAGGAGAAAGCCTGTTACAGTCATGAATTGTGTTTCATGCCAAACATATCCCTAACACAGGCATCCACGCATTTCTCCAAGTGTCCTGTGGGCTGCAGGGCAACGTCACTGCTATAGATGCAAAGGTGCTTTCTAAGCAGTAAAATGAAGCATTTCAACAGACAGGGTGATGGGTCCCAGCAGATGAGTCAGAAACCTGACCAAAGTCAAGTATAAGAAGTGGCTGGGATCTGTCCAACGATGCCAAGGCTGACAAGCTTCTCGGTGCAGCCAGAGGCAAAGTTGATGTTACCCACAGAAGTATAACTCTGAAACAGAACAGTGATCTCTGGGAACATCTTGGATAGATGACATTGATAGATAAGAGTTTTGAGAATTAAATTTCAGGGTGAGATCCTTTTGTGTATTTGCCATTGTGCAGATCATCAAGGTTTTGTTTGTATTTCCCTAACTGCACCTTCAAGGCCAGGCTCATGGGTCCTGAAGACAATGAGCCTAAAAGAACAGCTTAGACATAACTCTGGTTTTTGCATGGGTATGCAAGCCCCAATATATATAGTCAGCTAATATATCAAAAGTTTGGTTGTTCATGGGTAGTGTGCAAGGTGCCTATAAAGAGGGTAACTGGTTGAAAAGCAGAAGGCAGGCAGAACTTTCTGTGCTTACAGACATCTGGGAGTCTTTGCTTTAAAAGTCATGTAAGCAACAGCAGAAAACTCATATAAGTAGCTAGCATGCTACATCTAGAGCTTCATGAAATCAACCCTTTGTAAATTTGTGGCAATGGAAGAATCAGGTAAAACCTCTTTTCAGCACAAAAGAGAAAATTCATTTGTTGGTGCAAATCCCCATGCAACTTTCTATCTTTACAGTAATTAATCTCACATGAATTATCTTTGGTTTTAATTGCATAGTCAGACTGTCAACCACAACACAAACCTCTTATGAAATTCATTAGCATTTTTAAATGGAACTGATGAAGGAATTTGACATTAATCTATACTTTACCTCACAAAAACAAAGATATTCCCAGTGCTAAAAGACAGTGCTTATTAACTAGGATCACTTTACTAGAAATCAGATGCCAGAGTTGCAAATCTCCGAGTATCATAGGCAACCAATAAGTAGAGGTACTGGTACACCACTGCAACACAAGATTAGTCCAAGAATGAAAAAAAGACCATTTCAGCATTGTCTTTAGCTTAAATATTTCAGATTTCCCTTTTTGGATCCATTTCAAACCTATTATAAAAAGAAAAAGAAAAAAAAAAAGAAAAAGGGGGTCTAACATGGCTTTCCTAGCTGCAAATCTTTCCATCTTTAGTGATAAAAATGCCCAGCCAAGATCAATGAATGTTTATACAGAGTCTGGAAGAGTACAAACAGAAGTTTTCTTCTTGTTATTCTTTTGAAGGCAAAATCCTGTTATTTAGTCTGCATCTTGAGGCACATGAAAACCTTCCATGGAATATAATGACAAAGTAACTATTATACAGTGGCCACTCACTGCATAAAACTTGCTCTGTCTGATGCCCAATTCAGCTTTCCCTGGATGCTGATGTCATATTTTGGCACAAAATTACAAGAATCAAGATCAGTTTCATCTTGACAGTTTGCAAGGAAGTCAGGCAAAATGCTACACACCATTTGAGTGGGAGAGAATAGGAATAGTGAATAGAAAAGAACTGAAGCTTTATTTTTTAGGGCTACTTATTGCAAATCAAGCAAAATAAATTAATTGCTGATCTGTCTTATAAGTAGATGCAGTTCTTACGCAGTGGAGTCAAAACCATTCCACTAAGATAGGGAATGGGGACCATGAGCTCCTACAGTGATATTTGTAACATAAAACATCCAGAGCAGAAAGATAAATTCTCTGGAAGTACCTTGCACAGTGAGGATTGCAGGAGGGCTTTGAATGAGTGCTGAAATGAACCTATAGAACTCAACCTAGTTAGTATTTTCTGAATGATGAACTTAATGGAAAGGCAGGACACCTGGGTCATAAAAGGCAAGCAACGAGACACTTGTGGGATGTTAATTGCTGGGGCAGGAGCAGAAAAGAGCTCTGAGGCTCCAGCAGTAGAGGTCTGCAGTCATTTATGGAACTGAAGGCCCTTCTGCTGAAACTAAGAAGCCAGGAGAGCGATACAGAATGTGTGCACACATGAGAGGTGTATATGGCTAATCACATTGATTGTCTAGATGTGGCCTCATTGCAGTCACTGAACTACTGCTGCAGAGCCTCAAGGGGGGAGGATCCATCACAGAGCTCCTCACGGCACAGCTGGTACTGCACAGGTGGAAAAGCTTCCACCAAAGTTATCACCTAGAAACTAGCACTGACTGAACCAGCACACATCTGCAATTGTTACAGCCAAACTTTGCTTTTGACAAAGAAATTAAATACTAAAGACTCTTCTCCTGGATCAAGAACTCTGTCAAGCATTAGCCTAGTGAGAACTTTTATAACAAAAATTTATTCATTTCTGGGAGCTGGAGTTTTATAATGGGTAGAATGAGTCACTCTTTGCTAGTGCAGTAATACAGAGCTGCACTCTAATCACAGATTTCCATCTGGACCATTTATTTGTGAATTTATCTTAAAATATGAAGCCATTTCAGCCACAATTTGGGTTTTTTCCTGCCACATCTTACCTTTTTTTCCCTCCCTTTCCTTTTGCCAATAAATATATTCCCCCCACTTTTTTCACCCAGACAGCCTCTGTGTTTTTCTTATATTTCATTTTCCAGAAGCAAACAAAAAATAAGTATGTTTATGAATCATTGAAAAATCCAGGTGTACCTCCTTTTTTTATCCCTTAGTGTTGTCTATCCTAAATTTACTTTTTATTAACAAATGAAACCTAGCATATAAATTCATTGCTTCAGACACTCAGAATAGGTCTAAATTAAGAGGGATCTACCACATAGTTCCAAGAAAAATCAGAAAGAAATTGTAAATTAGAAAGCAAAGTTCTGCTGTTTCTCCAGTATAAGTTTGGTTGGCAGATTTCAGTGGAACTTGTTTATTTAAAAGTCTAAATGCGACACTAATTGTATTCAGATTATAATTTAAAAATTAATATATAATCACAAGGGTAATATTTAAAGCTAGACTAACCCCATGCTTACCCACTAATGATCTACTATAAAAGTGATAACAGTATTATGGCAATTCAAATGCAAGTGTTACTGTGCACTTAGACTGCAAACAAAATGCAGTTTAGCCAAAAGTTGCTTGTCTATGTAGTGTTTGAGTTAGATCAGACTAATCCAGGAAAAAATGAGTTCTAGTAATATCAGTATTTCTGTGGTTAAAGGTGCTTTTCTAATTTGAGAGTTTTGAGTGAGAATATAGCAGATGGCTAAACAAGCTCAAATGGATGGTGGTCTGTGAATTATGAGCCTCAGCCAGAGATAATGTCAGAATTTAGCTGACATTAAATATCTCATGCTACCAATACCACTGTCACTAGCTTCATGACCAGACAAGCTATCTCTGTTGAACAGCTAAATAATTAAATAGGAGCTATTAAGAAGTCATTTCTCCAATTAAATCACTCAATTAGTAGGCAGTCAGCACACTGAGCAGTTATGTCATGCAAGGAAAAAGCAATGAATTTTACAGAAAAAGAAGTAAACCTGAGCTCTCTTTATTTTTTGTTGTTGAGGCCGTTTATTTCCACAGGATCCTCACCAGCTTGAACATCTCATACATTGCTGTCTGATATTCACAGCAGTGGGTTAACATGTTTCTTATCCATTTCTACAGAAGTCAAAAGGTTTAAGAAGGAGAAGATGTGATTATTCAATTACGTTATTACATGGTGTTAAAGTCGTACAATGGACAGCTCCCAGAACTAGAGGCAAGTAGCATTACTCTGGGGTAGCAAGCTATATCCTTGCACTGCAAGTGAGGATGATCTGAAGCCCATTTCAAAGTGATGTGTTGTGAAGGCAAGTGTACCGCTGAGATTGTATAGTCAAATGACTTAGAATCATAGAATCATTTAGGCTGGAAAAGACCTCTGAGATTGTCAGGTCCGACCATTAACCCAGGACTGCCAAGTCCATTACTAAACCACGGACCTAAGCACTGCATCTACAATTTTTTAAACACTTGCAGGGATGGTAGTTGCACCACCTCGCTGGGCAGCCTGTTCCAATGCTTGGCCATCCTTTCAGTGAAGAAATTTTTCCTAATATCCAATCTAAACCTCCCCTGGCATAACTTGAGGCCATTTCCTCTTGTTCTGTTGTTAATCATCTGGGGGAAGAGACCAGCACCCACCTTCCTACAACCTTCCTTCAGGTAGTTGCAGAAAGCAGCAAGATCCCCCCTGAGTCTCCTCTTCTTCAGACCAAACAACCCCAGTTCCCTCAGCCACTCCTCATAAGACTTGTTCTCTAGACCCTTCACCAGCTTCATTGCTCTTCTCTGGACACGCTCCAGCACCCCTATGTCCCTCTTGCAGTGAGGGGCCCAAAACTGAACACAATATTCAAGGTGCAGCCTCACCAGTGCCAAGTACCAGGGACAATCACTTCCCTTGTCCTGCTGGCCATGCTGTTTCTGATACAAGCCAGGATGCTGTTGGCCACCTTGGGCACACTGCTGGGTCACATTCAGCCAGCTGTCAACCAACACCCCCAGGTCCTTTTCTGCCAGGCAGCTTTTGAGCCACTCCTTTACAGGCTTGTAGTGCTGTGTGGGTTTGTTTTGAGCCAAGTGCAGGACCCAGCATTTCTCCATGTTGCATCTCATACAATTGGCCTCGGCCCATCGATCCAGCCTGTCCAGATCCCCCTGCAGAGCCTGCCTGCCCTCCAGCAGATCAACGCTCCCTCCAGCAACTTGGTGTCACCTGCAAACTTACGGAGGGGGCACTCAATCCCCTTGTCCAGATCATTGATAAAGATACTAAACAGGACTGGCCCCAGCACTGAGCCCTGGGGAACACCACTTGTGACCAGTCCCCAGCTGGATGTGACTCCATTCACCACCAGCTGGGCTCGGCCAGCCAGCCAGCTCTTAACCCAGCATAGAGCACACCTGCCCAAGCCATAGGCAGTCAGTTTCTCCAGGAGGATGCTGTGGGAGATGGTGTCAAGGGCTTTACTAAGGTCTGGGCAGACACATCCACAGCCTTTCCCTCATCCACTAGGTGGGTCATCTTGTCGTAGGAGATCAGGTTTGTCAAGCAGGACCTGCCTTTCATAACCCCATGCTGGATGGGCCTAATCCCCAGGTGCCCTGCACATGCCATGTGATGGTGCTTAAGATGACCTGCTCCATAACCTTCCTCGGCACCTAGGTCAGGCTGAAAGGCCTGTAGTTCCCTGGATCCTCCTTCCTGGCCTTCTTGTAGATGGGCATCACACTGGCTGACCTCCAGTCTTCTGGGACCTCCCCAGTTTGCCAGGACTGTTGATAAATGATGGGAAGTAGCTTGGTGAGTTCCTCTGCCAGCTCCCTCAGTACCCTTAGATGGATCCCACCCAGCCCATAGTCTTGTGGACCTTTAAGTGAAGCAGCCAGTCACTAACTGTTTCCTTCTTGATTGTGGGGATTTCATTCTGCTTCTCCTCATTCCTGTCTTGCAGCTCAGGGGGCCGAGCACCCAGAGGGAAGCTGGTCTTACTATTAAAGACTGAAGCAAAGAAAGCACCGACTACCTCAGCCTTTCCCTCAGCCTTTGTGTCCATGTTTCCCTCCCGCATCCAATAAAGGATGCAGATTATCCTTAGCCCTCTTTTTTTTCTAACATATTTGTAAAAACATTTTTTGTTATCTTTTACGGCAATGGCCAGCTTGAGTTCCAGCTGGGCTTTTGCCTCTCCAGTCTTCACCCTGCATATCCTTGTGATATCCTTATAGTCCTCCTGAGTTGCCTTCCCCTTCTTCCAAAGGTGGTAAACTCTCCTTTTCTCCCTGATTTCCAGCCAAAGCTCTCTGTTCAGCCAGGCTGGTCTTCTTCCCCACTTGGTCATCTTTTGGCACATGGGGACAGCCTTCTCCTGTACCTTTAAGACTACCTTCTTGAGAAATGTCCATCCTTCCTGGACCCCTTGGCCCTTCAGAACTACCTCCCAAGGTACTCCATCAAGCAGGGTTGATATTGGGTTGATATAAAGGACTTGATAACAAGGGGTTTATAGGCATGAATAAATGCAGGTAAAGAACTAACTTGCAGCATCTAAAAGCTGAATATTTCCTTTTGCTTGCATCTCTCTGGGGATTAAGTAGGTAAAAACAGTGATAAAGACTAACATTAGTAATCACATGGACAAATATGATAGCCAAAAGAGTAAAGTCTGGCAGAAAATACCTCATGCCCCACAAATCTGTAAGAGATCTTGAAAGTAGTGGGTGTGCGCAAAGTGCTGCCAGTGGCAGAATATTCTCATCTTATCAAAAACCTCCTAACAGCATTCCTTTTCCTAGGTATACTAAAATGTCATGCTACCAGAGGAAAGGTCTCTCATAGGTTCACAACCAGTTAGAAGTGAGGAAGACAAAAGCTGGTCTAGAAAGTCAGCTTCCACCAAAGAGCAGTTAGACCTAGATCCTTTAGGATCCGTGCTGGGAATTCTTCTCTTAGAAGATCATAAATGGAAAGGATATGAAGAGTGAAAGAACTACATTTCCAAATGAAACAAGTTTTTTTCAAGATAGTAAAAAATTAACACAACATACAGCATGATCTCATGATACTGGGTGGCTTAGCAATAAAACAGCAATGTAAAATTCAGTGCCAATTCATGCAGACTAACGCACATAGGAGAAAAAAAAAATAAGTGCATAAACGCAATGAAGGAATTTAAACTAGCTATTACCACTTGGGGAAGGATGTTGGAGTCATTTTGGGCAGTTCTCAGAAAACATTGACTTAGTGCTCAACAGGAAAATTGGATGATAGCAATTATTAGGAAGGGTGGAGAACAAAACTAAAAACATTTTGCTGCTGTGTAAATCCATGACATGACATACAGATGTAGCTGTTCCTTCTTAAAGATGTAGCTAACCCAGAGGACACACAGAGGACAACCAAGATAATTGCTCTGCCATGGAAGGAGAAACTAAATAGACAAGGCCTGATCACAGTTCAAGAGCTGATGGATGTGTGACAAAACTGCCATGCAATGGAGGTCAGGGAGCGGCATGAGCGGCTGCTCGTAAGTAGAGGCAAGACAGGAGCCACTGGTGACAGAGCAGGACAATGACCCCTCCATCAAGGGTGCAGTCACCCAGCACTGAAACAAGGCAAACAGAGCAGGTCCAGGGGCAGTTCTGGTTCAGTCTCTGGTCACCACCAGGCAGACATACCCAGTGTTGTAAGGGCATGTCCAAAGACAAGCAAGAAAGTCAAGTCAACAAGACCAGGCACACCATACCCACATACAATGTAATTCATGCAAGGGCCAGGCACCAAGGTTTGGGCTTAAACAGAGCTCCTGGGCCACTGCATGAGGGTGGGTCAGTTCAGATGGCGACTATTCATTTGTCCCTCTTGCTGCTGATGGAGAAAGGTATCCAGCCATGAGGGACCTTAACTTGGACGTCTGTGCATCCGTGCAGCTTATTAGAGAATGGACTGGGTTTAATGACCTTTGTAAATTAATCAGCCAAATGGAATGCACAATTTTACAACCCAAACTTGTGTTAATATAGTGACTAAATGATTTGTGATTCATTCCTGTCCTGCTCTATTTGAGCAAAGGATAAAAATAAGGTGCCACTATTTGGCCTTCTTTGCAAAACTAGAATCAATATTTTTAACTAAGAAAAGACTAATGAGGCTAAATGAGAAATAAAAAGACCAAAAGTTAAACAGGGAGTTTTAATGGCTCACTTCTTAAAGAAAAAAAAAAAAAAAGGTCATACAAATTTATCCTGTAACTGTGAGTCAGCCGTCAGTTCTACGAAACCACAGCAGCTGGAGAATGCATTCCCCTTTCTTGTGCATGTTGTTGACCCAGTCAGAGGTCTCATTTACAGTGAGTTGAAAAGATGTTACACTTGAGAATAGAGTTGTTATTGTTTTGAAATTTAGAGACATACATAGAGGTAATTTTAAACTCTTTGAGTGACTGCCATAAGCTATCCTAAAATGACTGGCAGCCTTTCACAACAGTTACTCAAAAGGAAGTTATAATCCCAATATAAGCAGATGAACAATTATGAGAATACCAGAAAATGTTTGGAACAGATTTTTGTCTGAAATTTTTCTAGCAGTTTTCATCTGGAATGTAGCACTGGAAGGGATCTCCTGAGTTACCGAATCTAATTTCCTATTATCACCGCTAACAAAGTCAGAAACACCAAGAATTTGGCATGAGCTCTGTGATGGTAAACTTCCAGTCTCCCTGGCTTGGCTTCCAGAGGAAGAAGCATAAGCAGGTAGCCAGCCATGGCTGAATTTACTGAAAATTGCTACTGCAAGGTAGCAGTTTCTCAGACACTGGCAGGAAACTGAAGTTTGCAGGGTTGAGCACCATGATAGAGATTACAGAGCAGAATTACAATGGAGTCTTCCCAGAGGAGGGCTAAGGGTGGCTGAGCACCCCAGGGCTGGGGAGCCAGAAAGTAAGAAGAACCTAAAGAGATCCAGGACAGGGGCTTAAGGGATAAGAAGTATCTGTTTGCAAAATTAACCATGCTTCTCCTTAAAACAAATGAACTGGTGAAAGCAGCTCCTGAAGAGCCCCAGCTGTGGACCTTCCAAATCTTGAGGGCAGTTTCTGTCAACAGTCTGGTCTCCTGATCCAGCCTCACAGACCTTGGCACTCCTTTTTCGTTTCTTACCTTTCAGAGCTCAGAGCAAGACTGGGTTTAGCTGAATCTTATCTAACCACCTTTGCAGGAAAATCTAGTAAAATAGCTTAGAGGGTGGTAACCGATCCATGCAAGTTTAAATCAATAGGTAGAAGTCTATAGTGAGAAGGAATCCTTGTGAAATGTTGGATCATAAGGACTTGTTTTGGAGCAACAGGGCAATGAAAAGTCTCTCAGCCTCACATGGGGTTCCCCACGAGTGGTGGGGTTGCCCAAAGTTCTCCAGCTGTCAGGCAATGGGAGGGAAGGAAAGTTTTCTCCACGCAAAGCCACCCACCGACATCTCTTTACATCTCTTTACATGATCCTTGGCAGCTTGTGACAGGCTCATTAGACTCCCCAAGGCCAGGTACATGCAGAAGAAAGGATCAAATTATGTAACAGGTTGTTGGAGGCTAAAAAGAGGTGGATTATTTTCATGCTGCCCCCTGTCTTGTGTACCAAATTAATGAGACTAACCCAGTCAAGGCTGCACACACTGCTACATGTGAAAGTAATGGCTAGGCATGCCATGGATTCCTTCACTTGGGGAGGATGATTTGAAATGTCAAGTCCTACCCCAAGGGGGGAAAAACCCCAGGCAACAATCCACCCTGGGGACCAACTGGATGGAAAGCAGCTTTGCAGAAAAGGACCTGGGTCCCCAGAGACAACAAAGTGAACATGAGCCTGCAGTGTGCCTTTGCTGAAAAGAAGGCTAATGGTATCCCCAGCCAGATAAACAAAATACTACCAGCAGGTCTAGGGAGGTGATTGTTTCCCTCTACTAAGCATTGGTGAGGCCACACCTGGAGAATTCTGTCCAGTTCTGGGCTCCTCAGAAGAAAAGAGATGAGGACTCACTGGAGAGAGTCTGGTGAAGGGCTGTGAGGGTCATTAAGGGACTGGACATGAGAAGAGGCTGAGAGAGTTGGGACTGTTCAGCCTGGAAAAAAAAAGAAGCCTTGAGGGCAATCTTATCTGTGTGTATGAATATCTGATGAGGAGGTAAAGAAGATGGAGCCAGGTTCCTCTTGGTAGCACCCAGTGGCAGGACAAGAGGCACTGGGCACAAACTGCAGTACAGTAAATATGCAATACAGATCGTTTTACCCTCTGACTTTGCTATCCTGCCGCCAAGGTGAAATGACAGCCTGGCCCTTGGTCAGCAGGATGCATTTTAATGGCCTGTTGCCCCTGCCTTGAGCAGTTCACCTCGTGATCCCATCAAAACTGAGGAAACACCGAGTAGCACGGCATTTGCTGGGCAGCAATATGCTTCAACAGCTTCTGAACATGCTGGTAACGCTTTCTTCGATACCTTTTGGTAGGCAAGTTCCCTTTCTGAGGATGGACCAGATGATTGCACTACTCTGCAGTGTCCCTGCACCTCAGGGCATAAAAAGACTGTCCTGGAAGAGATGTCCCCTGTCTCCATCTCTCAGTACAGACTGGATCCAGAGCAGCCCCTGGGCCTCGCTGCCTTGGAGCCATGCTGGCACTGTGGAGAAGAGAGGAAGTTATCAAAAGCTGATAAATGGCCAATTTTAATTACTTTCTCCTTTGAGCCTAGGACACCAGGAAGGGAGTGACTGATCTCTGGGAGCAGAGGAGAATGCCAGCAGGCATTCAGGCAAGGGGTGGAGCCTCGCTCTTGCCTCTTGTGTATAATGAGAAGAAAAAAGGAAAAAATGTTCTTACACTTCATAGAATTCTTCAAAAGCGAAAAAAGTGTAGTCTTCTTCTGACACTGTCTGTCACTTTTCCTCTCTGAACTGTCAGGGGAGCCAAAATCTGATCTCCACAGTAAATCAAAAGGCCATCCCACAGTACCTGGCAGATTTAGTTTGTTTGAGGGTAGAGTCTTCTCAGTTGGGCTTTAATTAGCTGTTGATTTTCTTCCAGTGAGATAAAGCGAAGGGAGTGTGTCTTGGAACGCAGAAAGGAGACGAGCATAACATCTTGACAGCTTCATTGACTTGTCTGTTTTCCTCAAGTGGTGCCATATTCTTCTGATTTCATGTGGAAATATACAGAAGTGTAAACATAAACGGAAGTGTGTCTTATGAACTGAGGAGGAAAAGAATAACCAAAAAAATACAGACCAAGCATTTAAGGACACCGTTTTTTCTGCAGTGTTGCTGTGCAAAGCCGTCTTGACATCACAACACAATCAGTCAAATATCATTTAGTGTAAATTGTCCTGTGACTTCATGAAACAACATATTTGCTAAAAGTTATGGCTAAATAACGCAAAATAATCCCATATTGTAAATAATGTATTGATCCACTGATGGACAACAATCATCTAATACATCATTAGATAATGTGTCAGCCAGCCACCTAATTGCTAAACTAATGAATATGATAGTTCATATATAATTTAGTCAAAAAAATATGCCTTATTTCCCAGATTTAAATAAATAATTCAGCTAGATGTGTCTATTAGCAGAGAACCATTTGTCAGCTAATACAAATATTTTCTTAAGGTACAAGTCAACAAGATCTTTCTACTGCATTTGAACAGAGGCTCTTTAGAGCTTATAGGATACCTGCCAATGCCTTTTCTACAGGAAAAATTACCACAGATTAAGAATGTACCTACATGCTCATGTACTTCCACAAAATCAGGCAAAAACAATCACCTTGGTATTTTTCCCATCAAAAAGTCTTTATAAAGTCAGCTCCTCCATAACAAACTCCAGTGTCTGTAGATAAGTGCCCAAATTCAAATGAACCATCACAAATCTTTATTTGAACTCATTTGTACATTTGCAAATGATTTCTCTATAAATATAAACTTTTGGCAAGTGTGTCTGATCCAAGTAAAGACTAGAGCAGAATATACAGTTGTGTGAAACTAGACAGCTCAGTTGAGCAAGGTGGACATGGCAGTGGCAGCTGAAAGATCTGGCAGAACTCGGGAGGTGCAAAGTCTTCTGAAGCCAAAGCCATCTAAATTGGCTGGAAGGAGTGTCTGACTTCGTTAACTACAGGTTTGCAGGTATAAATGATAAGACCAGGTCCAGAGCCTTGGGACTTTTATTGCTTTCTTCTGCAGCTGCTCTTTTGCTTCTCAAGAGCTTGCTCTAGAGACCCTAGACATTAAATGCAGGGGACATACTGTAGTGTGGAGTCACAGGGCTGTGTGAGGAATCATCCTGAGCTTAGTGCAGAGGTACATGGCGCCTTCTCCCTCCTTTGTCTGAAGATGAGCTTACCATGAAGTACACAGATCTGATTAACCCTTCTTCACCAAACCTCCAAACCTTTCAAACAAACAGCCATCATTTATGGGCAGTTATTTTACATGCTAAGAGGCTTCAGCCCATAACAGAGAAGCTATCTATACATATTTCCTACAAAAAAAAATTTTTAAAAGTGAAAAATTCTACTTGCAAATGGTGCTGATGGAGTGTTAGTGGCAACATTTTGCACTGTCTTTTCAAAACTGGTGGAGAATAAATGTGCTCAAACCTGTTCCTGCTGAAGGTGATGCCAAGCTAGAAAGGTGAAATCACCCCTGTGATCGCTTACATGTATCATATAAAATTTCATCCACACTTCAGTTTCACAGAAAACATTATAATAGGGAGAAAGAGGAATTTAGAAACAGTCAAAAATCTGGAAATCAGTATTATCTTTAATTTTAAAATAACATAATCTGCCCTCTTCTACCTAAGAATTTTGTTTCATTCATACCTGAATGGATATTCATGGGAATAGTAAAACTCACTTATCACAGGTGTATTCCTTTGTGTGCTGGTTTTGGCTGGGATAGAGTTAATTTTCTTCATAGCAGCTGGTATGGGGCTGTGTTTTGGATTTGTGCTGAAAACAGTGTTGGTAATTCAGGGCTGTTTTAGTTACTTCTGAGCAGCTTACACAGAGCCAAGGTCTTCTCTGCCTCTCACCCCACCCCACCAGCGAGCAGCCTGGGGGGGCACAAGGAGCCGGGAAGGGACAGAATTGGGACAGCCAAACCCAACTGACCAAAGGGATATTCCATGCCATATGACACCATGCTTAGCTTATAGAGCTGGGGGAAGAAGAAGGAAGGGAGGCGTTCAGAGTTGTGGCGTTTGTCTTCCCAAGTAACTGTTCCATGTGGTGGAGCCCTGCTCTCCTGGAGATGGCTGAACACCTGCCTGCTGATGGGAAGTCATGAATTAATTCCTTGTTCTGCTTTACTTGCTTGTGTGGCTTTTGCTTTACCTATTAAGCTGTCTTTATCTCAACCCATGAGGTTTCTCACTTCTACCTTTATAATTCTCTCCCCCATCCTAGGAGGGAGAGTGAGTGAGCAGCTGTGTGGGGCCCAGCTGCTCGCTGGGGTTAAACCATGACACTTTGGAAAAATCCAGTGTTGTTTCACACCATAAAGCAGCAAATTTTAAAAAAAACTTAAATTATTCATTTTTCAATCTAATCTCATTCTCTGAATGTCTAAACATTGTTAATACCATTGTAAAAAAATAAATCTGAAGCAATCATCTGCCATGGAAAATTTCAATGTGACTTGTTAAAGTGTGCTAAGGTTATTAGTAAGGGAAATAAACTATAAATAGGTCTACAGAAGAGTAGATAGGCACTTTTAAAGCTGACATTCACACTGTGCACTTCAGTTTGCCTAAGATAAAACACATGCTACAGTCCCAAAGCAGTGGTCATTGCAAATTGACGCACATTTTAACTAGAACAAGGCACTGGGTACCCATTAAGTCATTTTATTTTAATTTAGCAGTAAAAGCTTTCATTATACCCATTAGGCAAGAGAGAAACCTTTGGCATTAAAGTAAGAGAGAAAGCATATATAGATATAAAATAAAAATTTAATTTACAGCACAGGGACTGGTAAGTTTATATTAACAGACGTAAAGACTTGGTTCTAAATAATTGAATCTGATTAATACAAATGAGAAATATATCAAAAACTTTAAAAAATCTGGAGATAATTCATTGTAGATGAAGACTAACCCATGTTTTAGTACATATTTTTCCAGTTATGGCTTGAGGAAATAAAACCAAGTTGCTTTCACAGTTGTTTGTAGTATATTTGTAGCAATTACAATTTACACACTTTCTTGTAATATTTGGTTGGCAAATAGGACAGAGAAATGTGCATGTTTGCAGGCACAATATTCCACTTGTTCTTTTCCTCAGTTCTGGAGATACTTCTTTTCTTGTCTTTTCTCAAACCTTAGCTTTAAAAAATATGTATTTTGGAGCAAACTTGGCCATCACTTCCCATCCACTACTTACAGTGAATGTTCAGAAGAATTGTGAATTTATTACATTAGGTAATACAAATAAAGAAAAAAAATTAAGCATCCAATCCATATTAGAATGGGGAAAAAAATCCCTCTGAAGACTGACATAAAGCAAGTCTTTTTTTTTTTTTTTTTTTTTTATGTGATTCTTCTCCTGGATGCTCTATACAGCTTTCACAGAAACAGACTTTGGAAAACAGGGCTTAATAACAGTTTTGGGTGCTACACTTGACTCACTGGCCACATGGTTTCTGCCTGACACTGGGAGACAGAAGAGAGACATGCCAAGAGACAGAAGGGGCTGTGTCTTTAACTCCTTGTTTCTTGTCTAACCCAAACACCATCCATGGGAAGTAGGGTATCAGGGCTCAGCATCCTCAGGGGCTTCACACCACCCTGAGCCTGCCAGATAGTCCAATGCCTAGGGATGCCAGTGCTTACCCAAACTCCCATATGCACCCAAACACCAACATGTACCCAAATGCCAGGTGACAGAGTCAGACTCTGTTTCCTTTTCTCAAACATGTTAGCTTTAAAAAAACAAAAGCCAGCTTCAGTACAGCTCTTAATTCTCCTTTCTGTGTCCACATGGTGCTAAGTAGGGCTCCTGAGCCATGGTGCAGGCTCCTCAGACACCCAGACAATTTATTCTGCTCATAGAAATAGCGACTGTACAGAAGACATACAGAGCTCTGATCATCTTGTCAATTTAGACTTTGCCTATCAAGGAGGACATACATATTGTGCGATTGTGGTTCTGACATGGCAGAATCTGCTGATAAATTCGTCCTTCCATCACATCCCTTCTGAATTTCAGCTTACAATGTAAATATGTATAAAAAGCATATTCTAGCTCTGCAGAGATGCTGTTTTTAAAAGAGCATCAATCCAGTCCCTGTAGCATAAGTCCATTTGCATGCAAGTGGGCTGAGTTGTTCAGAGGGATCTGAAGCCCATTTTCCAAGCAAGTGGGGATTTATCATGTTCCGGCTGTGGAATTCTCCATTCTGCTGTAGCCAACAAAGTCACCAGGACTCTGCAAGGCACTGAGGTCCACCCGCATAGAACAGCTTGCAAGACTGGGTCCTGGGCACAAACAATAGCAGTTTGCTTGGCAAGCTTGAAAAACCTTCTTGTTGGCAGATTGAGGAAGCCCACGCTTCTCCTACTGCACTGCCATTGATCGGTATCAGAGAAAAGAATTAATTAAACATGCAATAGCATTATTTTTCCAAATTGAGGTCTCAGGTCTGTGATAAGCTCTTCTCTTAACACAACATAGCACAAATATTATGCAACTAGACTTCAAAACTGCTGCTTTGAGAAATTTGAATAATAACAAGTACTTTTTGGAAATATTGCTCCAGTCTTGCCTCTGTCTAGGCAAGGAAGGCTGATCATGGGCAGAGTGCTACATGCTGCCTGAGTTAATTTGTCTTTTTATCTGCTTTTGGCTCATAGCTCACTTAAAACTTTTTGAAAAATGACAGAGTGTCAACATCTTGCCATTAATGGGCCATGTGACAGACTCGCAGCACAGCAGGTTGAAGAGGAGCATCTGAGTCCTGCAAACTCTCCTTACTGCTAGATTTATTGATGGATGACAGAGCTCCATAGTGCTGACAAAGATGCTGCTGACCTTACCTCCAAACATGCTAGGTGGTTTGCAGTTTACAGCAGTACATACAAGACATAATATACAAAACCCAAACATGTTTTTAGGGGAAAAAAGGTTGATTTTTACATATGGAAAATGGTTCAGAAGCATGAAATCTCTAAAGAAAAATGCTGTTTTGGAAGTGTTACTGTGATCTACAGAAAGAGCAGATCTCTTTTTAAAAAGTTAATCCATAGAATAGTAGATAATCCCCATCTTTTTTCCCACATACTACCTGTTCTCTGTTAGAAACTTTATTCTTAACCCTTGACAATACTTAAACTGGCCGGATACTTCCAAATATGTGGAAAGAGGATGTTTTTATAAAGAGGGATTTGCCAGGGCAACAAAGCACTTCTTATGACATTTCTTGCTAACTTCTGTTTGGTTGTTAAACACTTTTTGTTTTCCTCTACACAGAACATGCACTCAACTATTTCCAGGCTTTAAAAAGGGAACAAAAATTAAGATAGCATGTGCTTTCCTTTTCAGCCCGCATTGTCTCTGAGAAGCAAAACAATGCCTGTAAGGATGAGTATCAGAAAAGTAGAAGTAGGACACACAAAATAAAAGCATCACTGAGTCATAGCTACATACACATCAAAACCAAAAGCTCTTTATGACAGCTTAGAGGAGCTGTTCATGTACAGCCTGTGGTGCATTTGCATCAATGTTTTAGTTCAAGCCAAGAACTGCTCAAAAATTGCTACTCTCCACACAGTGACACAGCAGCAGAGCACAAGAACTAGATTCCTTTGAGCTGAGGTACCCCCAGAGATGCCCTCCAGGATGACATCTAATGTATCCCAGCCACAAATGGGCATTCAGGCCACAGCACCAGGCTAGAGCCAGCCAAAAGGGTAATCCTGGAATAGCACACGATGTGGACATGTGGCCCTGAGCACCATTTCTCACCACAAATCCACTTCCATTGTTTCTTGCTGAATTAAACATAACCAATGAGTACTGAGGAGGTCAGGGCAAAGCTTTGGGGTGTGTGAGGCTGTGGTCAGGTCAGGTACAACTTGCCCCATTCTGGCCATTGGTGAGGTGCAATGATGGTCCATCAGGGTTTATGGTTGTTCCAGCCAAGGAACTGAGGTAACGGCAAATCCCAAATCTCAAGACTGAGGGGCAGAGTTTGGAAATGGTAAAGAAGCTGTGGTCTTAATATTAGCTTGTACAACCATAATGTGTAAGGGGAGCTAATGTGACTCTAAAAGCAATATGAACAAATTGAGTATTTTTGCAGTAAGAGGGATCCCGTCTGAGTGTTGCAGCTGGCGCTCTGACCTGAAAAGCAGAGAGAGAAGCTCTTCAGTTTGTGAAGAAGCCATGACCCACAAGAGAGAGATGTGTAAAATACTCCTAAAGACACTGAGAACACAGAAATATGGACTTACTGCCTCATGCAGTAAGTGATGTAATCATAGAGGCATAAAATCATTCAGGTTGGAAAAGACCTTTGAGATCATCAGGTCCAACCGTTAACCCAGTTAACCCAGATGCTGAGTCCACCACTAAACCATGGCCTTAAGTACCGCATCTATGTGGGTTTTAAATACCTCCAGGGATGGTGATTCCACTTCCCTGGGCAGCCTGTTCCAATGCTTGACCACGCTTTCAGTGAAGAAATTTTTCCTAATATCCAATCTAAACCTCCCCAGCATAACTTGAGGCCATTTCCTCTTGTCCTGTTACTTGTTATTTGGGAGAAGAGACCTACACTCACCTGCCTACAACCTTCTTTCAGGTAGTTGTAGAAAGCAGTGAGATCCCTGCTGAGTGACCTCCTCTCCTGACTAAACAACCCCAGTTCCAAGTAAAAAGAAAGGGAAGAACTAGGGAAAGAATGACTTTCTGTTGCCAGAAACATGAGTTGCAGTAAAGGGCTGTGTCTCCCCCCTGCTCAAGCCAAGGGAAGAAAAATTCCCACAGCTGTTCTGGATGCCCCACGACACTCACATGGTGAGCATCCAGGCAGGGATTGACTGGAAAGCTTTGCCAACAAACAACAACAACCGACTGCCACTGGGGAACTGGTGCAGGGTCCTTGTGGACCCGAGTACTGGGGAAAGTAGGCTTCCCTCATTAAAACTCACATACCTCAGAGTTATATTTGACCTATGTATCATTAGTGATTGCCTTTACAGCTATGTCATTATTGCAGTAAATAATGGGTGGATTTCTGACCCATGTAGGAGAGCTTTGATCCTAGACAAGCTTAGAAATATGCCTTTCCCAGTTTGGGGACTTTTCTTTTTTAGTGTTCCTTCTGTTACCTATTCCTGGGTGTATTTAAATTGTAGGTACTCCTCAGAATGATAGCTAGACACAGAGGAAAGGGAACATCCACAGATTCAGCTCTGCCAGAAAATATTGATTCAAGCTTTAAAACGGAAGCGGGGAGATAAAACACATAAAGGCCAGTTACAATAAATTCTGGATCATACATGTCCAGATGTGTTGGGTTAGGCTGGCCAACAGCCAAATGCCACCCAGCCGCTCATTCACTCTTCCTCCTTAACAGGGCAGAGGTAAAAACGAGATTAAAAAGATCGTGGGTCAAGATAAAGACAGGGAGATCATCAATCTGTTACCATCATGGCCAAAACAGTCTTGGCTTGGGAAGAATTAATTTCATTTATTGCCAATTAAAATAGATTTTGGTGATGAAAAACAGCAACAAAAAATGGCCCCATGGTGCCACCATTTTGGCTGAGGGGCTCAGTTGTGCCCTGCGATGGGCTGGTTGGAGCTGGCTGGCACCAGCTGTATCTCACAGGCAGCCCTGGCCCCTCATCACAGACGCCACCCCTGCTGGCCCCCCACTGCCAGCACCTACACACAGCACACCGTGTGAAACATTGCAGAGTGTAAAGACCCCCTTCCAACCAGTCGTAAACACCACAGGGGTAACAGGCAGCAGTTACAAAAAGAAAACAAGTTAGTGTGACAGATTTCTTTCCAGAATATGCAATTGCATATATAATTCCTTAATAACAGGGAGCTCAGTTTTTTACCATCGAGATTACCATAGAGATATCTGTAATCCATATTCAAGACTAGATCCTTTGAATGTGATGTTTCCAGATAAAGCTCTTCTTTCTGCAGGGATGTGATGTTGTTTTTGCAGATTTCATTGCTGTATATTAAATCTAAGTATCTTTACATTTTCCACCTGGACGCCAGAGCATTTCCATATTTCATAACACAAGATTCAGAAGTTCCATCAAAGCGAATGCACTTGCTCACTGGTTGTGAGACTTCTGTTGTACATAAATTGTTAGGATCAAAATACTTCTGAAAAAAAAAAAACAGGAGAACCCACAAGATATTTTCATTCTGTCCAGGCAGGAAAGAACCTACTTTATGAATAAATATCTTTCAAATAACTCGCTCACAGCAGGAGAAGCAAATCTAGGAAAAAATAAAGGAAATCAGAAACTTTAGAAGAAACTTATTAGCATGCCTCAGAGAAAGAAAAGACCAGTGAGTCTGACTCAAGCAAAATCAAACTTCACATTAAACAAATTGCACCATTGATTTAGCCCAAAGTCTTGACTTTTCCTGGTAAAAGAACATGACAATAAACGGATCCCGTACATCCGTTAGATTGAGCCTTTCATGTAATGCATCAGAAGGTGTTTTTCAGCACATCCCATTCTGGCATCATTAATCAGCAAAGCCCCTATCAAGCCAGAAAATTTATAGAACAGAACTGCAAGATTATTATTAAACCAGTGGCCCTGACACAGCAAGAGCCTACCTAGAGGGACTAAGTGCACGGCAAGCTATGTAAGGTGTTTTTCTAGGAGGCTGTGATTTTTTCCAGTACAAATGAAACAAAAGATCTCTGGAGCTGTGGAGGCCTAAACCTCCGCTAAAATTAAACAACTTTATGTCAGAAGTGGAGACCCTCAAAATACTATTTCACTAACTTGGATTGTGAAGGAATCACTCTATCGGTTTAAGATACATTTGCTTAATTAAAGTCCAATGCCATCACAAATTATGTGCCAAGTAGAAACAAAAAAAAGACAACTGAGCAGAGAAATTATGTAAACCTTAAGATGGGCTGAGTATACACCTCTTCACAGTTACAGGACTTTTCAATGCCAAGCCTCTTCTCTGGCTTGCAAGTGTGACTTGATGAACCCTAACCAACTAATAAACCCAACCCAGTGTGAGACATCCAGGGGAAGTTAGTCTCCATTTCCAAAGGGCTCCACAAGTGCAGGGGCAGTGTCACCCAGGCCCACTGGCAAGGGACAGGGCCACCACGTGCTTTGGGCTACCTCATGTTGCTCACTCCTGAGTGCTGCTAGTGGGCTGCACAAGCCAAGGGACGATCATCTATTTTGTTCAACAGAAGGATCTTCGGGAGTATAGAAAGTTCTGTTCAAAATGTTGAAATTGTTTGACTACAAACTCCCTGTTCATGTTTAGAGGATTTCCAAGAAGTTATCATGAAATGTCTCCTTTTAATATTCCCAGTGGCGATTATCATGACATATCTGTTGGGAGAAGAGAGAAATAACCAAATTTGAAAGTTTATGTTTCTATTCCCAAGATTTTTCTAATGAGTGGAAACAACCTACATTTTTAAAGCCACTATCCCTTGAATATTCTTTAAGCATCCGGTCAGAGATAGATGTCCAGCATAAAAAATATGAGTCCATCTGCCCAAAAATGGGAGCAGTGACACCAGGGGTTTTTTAGGGAAGGTTTTCAATTTGTCAAGGCTCGTGTCACCTGGTGTTTATGTGATGCAGGATGGCCAAAACACTGTGGCGTAAAAATCTTGGGTGACGCAATATCTGTAGCAATATTACACATGCAAGTTGTTCAGGCAGGTCATTTATAAATCAGTAGGAAAAAAAGTGAAGGCTTTTCCAATGAATGGACAGGCCCCAAAACTACTACTTTTAGGTAAATTCATGCAATAATTTGGACTTCCCTTTCTACCTTCTAGTCTAGTTTAGAGCAAGGCATCAGTCCTTGCCAGGTCAAAGATTTCAATTTACCCAAAACGAAGCCAGTTCCTGCATATTGATTGTTCTCCCTAGCTGTAAATTATCACTGATTACTTTGAGAGCAGAAGTGTTGATAGTTTCCTGCCATTACTGACCTAATTGAAATTAAGTCTATAGTATAATTTTGTATTTATAGCAACTAAAATATGGTTAAAGTGCCTCAGTGTTTCAAAGTTGTGTTCTTTTGCTTTAAAGAAAGCTCTACAAAATAAAATATAACAATGTCAAAATCTTTTTTGTTCAGTGGTGCTTTATCGAAGTCAATAAATTTGTTCAAAAGCAAATTCTGGAGGACTGACAATCCCTTAAAATATGTACCTAGAATTCATGCCAGTGTTCTTCATTCACAATGCTCAAGAATTCAGAGTTCCTCTATATGTGAGACTTAAGAACCTTCATGTGGCATGGTGTGTTGAGGAAGAGGATGCTGAAAAGATTCAGTGATGGTAGCTGGGGATCCATACTGAAGTACAAGCCCCAGACCCCTGCTTGTCCAGAGAAGCTCAGGCCATGCAATAGCACCAAATCCATGTTCTGCCTGGTCAGACTCCCTCAGATTACTTCCTTCTAGACAGATTTCCACATCCTTTCAACCACAAGACACCAGCCACCTGTTGGGCTGCTCCACAGAGAAGCCAAGCAGTGACCTGGCACAAATCCAAACCTGTAGGGTTTTCTTCAATAAAAATTGGAGCATCTTAATGGGGTAAAGAGAGGGAGGATTGCACAGTTATAGCTCGTGTTCATTTGACTGAGTGAGTACAAGCCTTCAGTTCCCAGAGCTGTCAATCTGATCTTTTTCACAGATCACTTTTTTCTGTCTTAAGAATACATATGTCCATGCTAGACCAAATTGTACTGTCACTTCTCAAGTAAAATGGGATCAAATGCATCAGTATAGTCAACCAGAAATAGACTTTGTTACCTTCTTCATTTGCTTTCAAATTGTGTATGGGAAAAATAACATGTCCAGAAAAAACAGAAATAGAAACAAGAACAAATAGCTGAAAACTCAAACTCCCTCTTTGGGATCTGTCAGCAACATCAATGTTCCTAAAGTAGCTCTCATATTTTGACTCCTTCTGAAAAGTAGAGAGCAAACAACACAGTCAAAGTAAGTATTTTACTAAAGGATCTTTTGCAAGGCTGGTGATACTAAGTAATTAAACATACAAAATATGAATTTATATTTTCACAATTCTTTTTCCATTCTATAGGAAGAACAAATGCTCTGTGCAGACAGAATCAATCATTGTAGAGAGAATTAGATCTCTACATATGAATGAATAACTGTCAAATATTGAAAAATGAACTAACATCTCAGAAGAGGACCCTTGCAGTACAGTCACATAGAGAAATCTGTGCATAACAAAGGATGATACAAAAACCACTTCATTATCACTTCTAGGGAAAATATTTTTAAAAATCTTAAAATCTGCTTTCTCAATTCTATAAACTAATAAGTGCTGCAAACACGCAAATCTGCAGTGTACCATCTGCTGTTCGTTTTCTTGAGATAGATGGCTATGCCATCCTCCTGAGACACAGAGAATAATGAAGTTGTGTATTGTTGCTTTATATTGTTTGTGAGGTCATATCTGAGGCCCACTTTTCTATATAAGAGGCAAAAAAAAAAAAAAAGGCAACAAATTCCTGGACAAGGTTCAACAACACTAACAGATTTGGAGCACACCATAGCCATTTGCTTCTTTTACATCCTGCTGGTTGTACAAAGGAGCAAAAGATGTAACTGGGGTTGATCAAGGTGGGGAAAATTTACTTGCAACTTTTGAAATAAATTGAAGAAATAAGTTCTTCTCCATTTGACTGCTTATTTACAGTGTGATTTTTTTAAAGAATTTAACAAGTCCAAGTCTTATCTAGCCTGAAGAAGGGAGATGCTGGGGGAAATGTGAGAAGGGGGAGCTCCATCACAGTACCAGAGAGCTCAGTCTCAGAGCTACTGGCCATAATGAATGCCCTTCCATGCGCCTGAGATCAGAAGTTGAAAGTAGAGCAACCAAGGAGGCAAATGAAGGCTTTGACAGACAGCTTAAATACTCGGATTTTTTGCCATCGAAAGCTTAATTCTGCAAATGAACATGCAACGTTGAGAACCACAAAGTAAAGTGAATAGTGAAAAGGGGGGGGGGGGGGGGGGGGGGGCGGTTCCTAGTATTAGTGGTTTGAGGGCTTTCATCATATCACATCTGTGGCCTGTCGAAGTGTGCTGAGCTCAAGCTATAACCATAAGGTGAGTCAGCAGATTCAGATGAGCAGTGCTCAGTACAGTCAATACAGCAGTTACAGAAGGTTTACACCTCCAGGAGGTCTGGGCCATTACTTGTTTATCACTGAAAGAGTCTTGGGTTAGAAGATAGCAACTGCTGGCTAGAAAAGATTAGTGATGCTAACTAGTCAGAGCAATGCTTGTGGCCTAAAGAGGGAAGAACAGCGAGCTGCAGCAGAAAATGTTCATCTGACCAGAATAAGCATTCAGCAAAACACTCTACCATTCATATCCATTTATTCTTAATACTTAATATTTTAAACTGAAATAACTTTTAATAGTATAAAGACCAGAAATATGCAGTAGAAAATTCTTTATTAGGGAAGCACTTTTTCCTTCGTTAGGGTAACTTCAAGTGATGGATAACTTGTGCCTATGCCAGCCCTTACAGGTCTAGCTAACACTTTTCTTTTTCCCAGAAAAAAGCATTCTAACACAGCACTTGCTCCTTAGACATAAGTAATTCAGCCTAAAACTGTAGAAATGTCTATCATAAGACACCACTGAGGAAGAGAAACCAAAAATTTCCAATCTTACGATGAAATTTGGAGTCAAAGTCATTGTGCTCCCTCCTGGAACTCCCACTTCTAACTGGACAATTAAGAGAAAACAACATGCAGGGAAAATGCTTTTATCAGTGCAGAATTAATTTTAATTAATGGAAAAACATTTTTTTCCCCAGACTGCCTTGCTGGTCAGAATGTATGTATAAAATCACACCATCAGAAACTTCCATTTATGTTCTTACTGTGGCTGAGTGTGAGCATTTTTACCTTCTCTCAAGTGAAAATTACAGCTGAGATTTTCTCCATGACATTTAAAGGAATTAAGCTCTGCATTCCTGTTAGCAGCAGGATATGAATGTCTACCTTCTCCAGGTAACTCTGAAAGGCCCTTTAGTTAGTTGACTATATAATTGTACCGCTGGAGCCTCAGAAGAAAGCATAACTTGATGGTCACCCATCATTTAGCACAAAGGCTGAATGCTCACATACACCTCTGTGTCTGTGCTTATCCCAATTGCTTTTATGATATTCTTTCATAGGGCTGATTTTCTGCAGGAAAAAGGGAAAATACCTGTAATCAGGCAAAATTTTGCAAAGACAGGTAGCATCTACATTCCGCAGACAGGAGCTTCCCTTGGAGGCCTTCACACAAATTCTTGCCACAGACGAGACAGGAAACTTGTCACTTGCTCCAGGACTGCCTCACTGTGCACCTGGCATTTCAAAACAATTTCAGTGATCAGGTTCAGCAAACTGGATCCCACACACCATTTCTTTGGTTTAGTTGTTTTCTTTTCCTCTTATTTTGGGCAGTGTTGCAGAGAACCCTCTTTGGGGACCAACTTTCCTAAGTTAGGCATGATTTCAGTCATGGGTCCCCCTGGGCTCAATGAAACAAAACAAACAGATGTTTCGAGTTTTGGAAGGAATGTAACAGTGGAAATAAAGAGTGATAATGCTGACAAGATCCGGCTTAATCTAAATATTACTACCAACTTTTTCTACCACACAGTACCAGATTCGTTTTTCTTAAATACTAGTCACAAAATCAAATGCTCAAACTTATCTGTTTTATTTCTTAGATCTCAAAGTGATGCAGGAAAGGAAAGGGGGACCATTATCTTTAGAGCTTGTCTTTATATTTTTGCCCAAAATTGACACTTTGCCTAGCACAGTGTACATGCCAGTTTATACCACAAGGTTTAGGGGTAAGATCCTTCTTTCCATTTTTGCTCTGTTCAATGCCCAACAAAATTAAGTCAGTTATTTTTAGGTGTTTCCTAAGTGCAAGTAATTAGGTAAAGAAATCAAAGGGCTTGAGGATAGCAGCTAACCCAAACTTCAATTCAGCATTCATTCTGGTTATATTGCTGACTTTGGAGGCCATATTTTTTGGTGTTTAAACAAGTCTAACATAGACTTGTTAGTTACTGTTACTCCAAGGAGGCTCCCTTGAAGGAAACCCTTGGACCACACCAGAGGCTAATGGGAGTGCTGGCAGAGCCCATGTGTTCTGTTCTTGTCAGTCCAACCAGGTACAAGACATAATACCAGTGAAAATATTTTGACACAGGCTTATTATTACAAAAAGACCATCAAAGTTGGAAAGAAAGAAAATAATATATACTTGGAAATACATTCATTTGCATATATAATCAAATATTTAGTGGGGCTCACAGTCGTCTCCATTTTGAGTGATGGACCCTTAAAATAGCACTAATGAAAATACTTCTGTTTACTGTGTGCACTTTAATTTCTTTTATGAAACTGAGGCTTGATTGTGTATTTTTCTCTGCCATTTCGTAGCCTGCCATCAAAACTCTAAGTGACATAACACACAATAGATTCATCCACCATGAAGTAGGCGCAGTAGGGGTTTGGGGTATTTGTGTTTTATTTCCAGTCAAACAATACACAGGAGGCTGTCACACTAACAAGGTATATAATGATTGACTTGCTCAGCCACTCTGAGACCTTTACTCTGACACAACAGAAATCTCAATAAACAGGAAATTTATATTTGAACAGCTTTTGTTTTGAAATGTTGGGTGTTATCTGCTTCCTTTTCTGACCAGTACATATGGCTCACTCCTATTTAATTGAAAAAAAAAAAATAATTTGTTCAAGTTGAGCCATAGTTGTACATATTAATGTTCTCAAAGTGATGTTTGCTTTGTTCTTTTCACACTTCTATTTAACATGTCATTTGGCCTTTTGATAGACACAGTCTGCAGACAATCCTTAGTGCTGTAACTCCAGACTCTCTAATGCTACAAATGTCTTCTATTGAAGGCATCATAATATAAAAACATCAATACAGCCATCCTGTTGTCTGAAATCCATAGAATAACTTAACCATCATGTGACTTACGGGCTCATTAAACATCAGACTCACAGCTTTGTAATGGTGTCTATGGTCCTTTATCTCATACGGCAGTTAGAAGATGAGAAAGCCTGCAAAGCAATGTTATTCCTGAAGCCTGGCTGTGTGAGTTCCAGGTGCAGATGTGCTGCCTGGATCCCTCTCCAAACCACTCTAGACAAGTTTCAGGGACATGTAAGCTAGGGCTCTCCCACTCTTACTTGCTGCATAAACAAACATAAGCAATTATACATCTAAAGTAAGGCAACAATTTCATCTTTTAGCTGTGAGGAGGCTTTGATCCAGCTAATTCATTTTTACCCTCAAATTCTGAGGTGCACAGTCCTGCTATGTAAGCATTAGGTTTTACACAGTACAATTTTAACTCCTTAGGCTGCAGGGATAGACTTCTTGCTCCTGGATCATATGACAGTTCAGATAAGGTTGGAAGGCACCAAAGTTGCCATTTTTCTTTATCAGGTGCTTCAATCCATCTTAACACTGACCTCCTGGTCTGGAAATGATGATGGACATCTGTCATGACAGCTACAATAATCTTTGCAACAGGCGGATTATGCAATGTCTGCACATGAAGCAGGAGCTAGTGCCCCCATCACAAAAGGCTTAACTCTGGCTGTATGTGCACTCTTTGCGGTTTCATTAAATACAAAGAATGAGTTTTAAAACTTGAAAGTTCTCCTGTCATTTTTCTGTGCCCACACATTTGAGCCAAACAACAGGGCTCTGTGAAAAATAATCACTCAGCTACTGAGCATTTGGCAAGTGAGGAGGCACAGGGCAAAATCCTCAGCCATGATAAATCAATACTCCCTGATTTATATTAGCTGAAGTTCTGGCAGTCTCTGAGTAAACCAGCCATACTAGACAAAGTGAGGAGGCGTTTGCCACTCTTTCACCCCTTCATAAAATGAAGCCAGCAGTCAGCTTCTCATCTCCTAAAATCCTTTAATATGAATCTAAACAGGCTCCTGCATGAAGAGTTCAGATTGAGTTTGTCCCTGAGCAGTGATCTCTCTCTTGTATCTTTTAATTTACATAAGAATACATGGGTAATAAATCACTTCTGTCATGTGAGACGTGCAACATTCATTGAAATTCACTGGCAGCAACTGAAAAAAACCATACCTGCAACAGGCAACTAGGCTAAGCCTTGTGGGTGAGCTCTTCTGGGTATAGACATGTAGATCTGTATCACGCAACACTCAACAGAAAAAGATTGGCCACTGTCTGGTTTTATACTAATGAAGACTGGGGAGAGGGAGGTGTGAAAAAAAATTGAAAAAGGTAGAACTGAGCACACATCATATCCTCTTTTGAACTTGCGGAGCTTCAGCCCGTTGAACTTTGTCCTGGCAATGGATATTTCCCTTAAAGAAGGGACTCTCAGCCCAGGTAAAATTCCACAAACAGCAGGAATTTTTTGCTCTGGACAGCACTGACTGTGCCTGTGGGTGGTTTTTTCCATACTTAACTATTTATCTTACTATAATGTTGCTTATATTTTACTTAGATAACAATATGTAAGTGGGTAGTTTAAAGGCAGGGCTTAATACCTTGTTGTCTATGTTACCCAGATGACACAACCCATGCTTCTTCAGACAGGTTGCAGATAAACAAAGTGCTTCTCCTTAAACAGAGTTTACCTCACATAAGCAATCCATAAGCGACCTACAACTGTTGCTGAACTAGCAGCAGGAAAACCCCTCACATTTTGCCAGGAGGGCAGCCTTCCCATCTTCACCAACTTTTTCGCAGTTGTTCTGGTTTAACATTTCTCTGACTTTCAAGGTGGCCAGTGGAGGGAGTTGGCAGCACATTCCCCCTTTCCATGCTCAAGTTGCCCTTTCAATGCTCCCAGTTCATAACAGAGGTTGTAATATTCGGCAACATTCTGCACTGGCAGCTTTGCTCCCGGAGGCACAAAATTAGGTTTGTTTTGTCTTGCAGTGGAGCATGTATTTCTGATCCACGATTCACCTCAAAGGCCATAGCCAAACTAGCAACAGCAGATTTAGGAGCTGCTGTGATTAAATCAGTTGCAAAGACAAAAGGAACTAGAAATGAGCTGGTTGATTGCCAGAGAAGCAACAAGAAATAATTAGCTGTAGATTGGGATGTCCCGGGGTCTCTGTGTCTGTATCAATACTGGTAAATAAAACCGTGAGCGAGTGCTTGCTCTTTTTGCTTACACTTCTCTTCCCTCGAGCAAGGCAGCCTAAGACAGGCGCATCCCCCCTCCCGTGCTTCTGCCCATCCCTCCCTCAGCACCTGCGGCCACCCTGCTCCCACCCCTCCTGCGGCTGTGCCCGAGGCTGCCCGCACCCGGTACACGCAGGCCAGCTCCCGTGGGACGGGGAGGCGGGGGGGGAAGCCCTGCGGGATGGCTGAACACGCGGTCCCCTCGCCTCGGGGGCCACCAAGAGGGGAATGGCTTGCTAAGCCGGAGCCTGCAGGGATGGCTGGGGTACTGAACGACGCTACTCAGCGTTTTCAGGCTCCGCATCTGTATTGACAGGGAAGAGCCATGCTGCAAGCTTTAACCCGCTGACAGAGGCTCTTAAGGCTTCTCCGTTGCTTTTCCTGTTATCTGCACAGAAAGCCAAACCAGAGTTATTTTCTTTCATTATAGCAAGGATAGCAGGGGATGAAAAATAGCCTGGAAGCCTGTACTCAGATTTGTCAGCTGAATGAAGCATTCACTCTCATCAAAACTCAGAAATACTCAGACTCAGCTTTGGATCCTAAAACGCAAATGCACTGACGTGGGCCCCTGGGTTCAAACCAGGAAAAAAAAAAAACCCTTGTTGACTCCTTCCCAGAGATTTGGGGAAGGATAGGTCTTTTCTTCTTTTTCTGTACTTGCATTGTCAAAGCTAATGTCAAGGAAAATGATTTCGTGTGATTGCAATTTCTTTGAACAGATATATGAAGCCTGACTTGCCCTTCAGTTCTGAACAAATTGTTCCCTGTGTCGCTTTCCGTTATGAATATCTTGGGATGTTTGTTTGGTTTCTCCCTGGCTTGCAAATTAGAAAAAAAAATAATATAAAAGGAAAAGTAGGCTTACTTGTTTAAGCCATCTTTTAATCAGTACCACACAAAAATTGCTTCCCTAGACACAGTAGCACTGCAATTCTTATATACCTTTAGATACTGAATTTAATCAAATGAAGTCTAGTTAATGTAGAAAAATAATCCCAAAATAGGCTTTAATGACTGAGGACTTACCATAAAATCTTTGGAAATACACAAATGTAACAAAGCACATTATTTCAAGGAGCATAGTCTTAGGAGACCCACCCAAACCCAGAGTTTGTTCATATACCGATGAATACTACACAGTCTTGTCATCTTCAGGGAAAATCAGCCTTCAGGTCCTACTCTGAGTAACATCCCTGTTTAAGAAGGGTGCAGCCACAAACAATTAGATCTCACTGAAGTCAACAGCACTTAAATGATATTGGCCTGTGGGTGTATGACTCAGTGCTTTCCTGAACAGGTGTGGGTTTCATCTGGGCTTAAGAACATCACCTGACTGAGGGTTTAAACGAATGCTGTCAGCTCAGTCAGCAGCTGCTGTGACCCAAAATGCAGCATCGGTTTTTAAGAAGAATTCCCTGTTCTATACCTCTCATAAAGGCTAAAGAAGTGGTGTTCTACTCTGCTGATATAAAGCCTTCACCTTTATGTTATATGCTGGAAGAGCATAAATGTATCTTTCATCCAGGGCCTCCACTGATTCACCTTCAAAAATTCTTAGTTCTGTAATTATTTGTCTCCTTTGATACTTTAATATCTGCATCCTGTTGAACTTCAAATGTCTAAATCAATACATTTTTATCTTTTAAGCAGCTGACAGAACAGGCATGTATTGGAGCAAAGGTCTTGCCACTAAAACTCGTCTCTGCATGCCAAAGTAACTGCTGGACTCTTACATTACTGGTACAGTGGCTAAAACATTTCTAGCCATCAAATTGATTCAGACATCTTTGAACTGTCCCTATTCGGTAATTAAGTATTATTGTTCTACATTACAAATGGGCAGTGAAGGCCAAGGGTCCCATCCAATGAGCTTTGATGCTGGATGTCTCGATGATTTACTGTGGTCTCCACAGAAAATCAGCACAGAACAGGGACTTAAGCTCGTATTTCTGGCAGGAGTCTAACCCCTTCACATCAGCTGCTCAGGGAAGTGAGCAGTATATTTATATTTAGTCCACACTAAATCTAAATTTACCTCACAGCCTCCTAACACTGTGAATCTACATACAGTTTAAGAGTCTGTCACAAAGGTTATCTGAAACCTCATTCACTTTTTCATAGATAAAGCTCCCCTAGCAGATGCAGCTTTGACATAAAACAGGCAAGAATTTCAGATATGCTTTCCTGAGTGTTAGTAAAAAAGGCTTGAAACTTTGCTGCCGGGAAGAAGGTAGGCTTGCAATTGCTTCAGAGTTGCAAATCAGGAGCAATCTCACTACCACTAGTGGCATTGGTATTGGTGGGATGGCAAAAGTGCAATACCAATGTGGGTCTAGACATAGATCCATCCCTTCCACTAGCAACCCTCAGAAATGGATTCTAATGCAGTTGCAGCTGAGCTCTTTTATGATGTAGTACATATAAGAGTAAAAGCTGACAGGCTTTATAGGCTGGAAAAATTATAAGTAAGCTTAGGTTCTCAAAAGAATTTGAGAGTTTTAATGTTTTGTCCAGACCAAGATGTCCCAAGAGGTCCACAGCTCCAGAGAATGATGAGCTCCTGTCTTATGAATGAAAATCTCTATTCTGAAATTCACAAATGGAAGCTCCCAAAATCAAAGTAATTTTCAAATCTCTTGGTCACAGAATAACTTCTTGCTCTGTTCTTAAACCTGAGAACGATATCTATTTTTATGTGTGCACATGTACAGATTTGTGTTCGGATATAATAATCAATACAAATCAACTATAACAAGTAATAATTGCATCAGAACTTTTAGAACAACCTTTCCCTTTGTATTTTGGAAATTCTTTTTCTCCTGTATGTGGACAGATGGCCACTTTGCTTTGGATCTTTGCTTGAGGGTCTTTTTTATACCATGAGGCTATTGATCAATATGCAGTGACGATATTGGCCATGCTAAAGCACTTAGCAGGGAGGATCATGTAAAAGTTCCTTTCTTCCAACCTATTCAGACGGAAGAAAGATTAAATATAAATAGGACTTTTTAAGGCTCCGTTCAAGGAGTTAGAGGAGAGTTAGAGGAGAGGAGTTAGAGGAGAAAATTCAGGTCAATTCACCTATCCCTCTAACACTGCTTAGAGTTCATTAAAATAAAGAAAAATAAAGAAAAAGGCAGTGCGAAATTCTGACAGTTATAACCATCACTTAGAAAGGATGAAAGTGTCCTTATAAACTAATAAGTCTTTAAAATATCTCATAGGGAATCACAGACCCTCCGCTTCCCTTAGCTTGTTTCCTAGAGATGGCTAGCCATGGGAAATAAATAGAAAAATGGCATTAATCTTGTTGTTATATTTTACCCACAAGCCTATTTACTTAATATTTTCTTACTGCAGGAGCTGTAAAATGAAGTTTATGGCCTGTATGAAGCTCAATAAGGATGATGATTCATCTCAAGAACAAATGTTTGGGCATAAAAAAAAAAGGGAAGATTCAAGAAATGACGTCTGTCCTAACATAGATCCTTTTGTGAAGAGTACTGTCCTTACCTCTACCACCAACTGACTCAACTCACTTTTTCACTGGTGAGCAACCAACAGACCACTTACTCCTCTTCTAGATTTTCCTGACACATGTAATGTATAGCCCTGTAAGGCTTCTTCACATTAGTTAATTAAATTTGACTCAGTCTGCACGCTGGCACTGAGACCTCCAGGCATGGGCTAGCCCTGTCCAAGCTGTCGAACTCTCCTAGCCTTCAAGAGGCCACACTGCCTTTTGGGGGTTGATAGCTCCTGAATCACTTCATGAGCTGGCGGCAAGCTGTAATTTTCTGTGGGTCACAAGTGTGCCAATCATGGGCTGTTGCAGCAACACCACCACAGACAATCAGGTGTCTATGCTCCTCAGCTTTCCCTGGTACCACTTAATTTCCTTGCATAGACATAGCCATTTGCTCAGCCCAGCGTTGCCCAAGTTCATCAGCTTTTCACACCTCTGAAAATCAGGTTTCCAACAGCTTCCCAATTCTGATCACTTACTTAACAGTAAGGACAAACCTTTCCTACATGGTAAAGAAGGGCATTGTATTTAGGCATGAACAAGGTGATGGGTTTGAGGCCTGAGATCGTTACTTATTTGATCTTTTAACAGCTGCAGGAGTTTTAAAGCAAGGCACAATGAGGAACTACCAAAAAAAACAGGGTCTGACATTTGTGAGCATGACCTTGACATGTCTCCACCACTGGACAAGAAGAACTAAACCCTGAACAGAGACCTAGCAGCATGCGTGTGCTATGGTGCTACACATGGCTACAAGAGACCAGTTTACCACCAGTTAACGGATACCCTTTGTCAGATGACCTGCAAAAAGTGACTCTGGGATTCCTCCTAGCCTGTGTCAAGCACAAAACAAAACACAACAGCTGAACACAAGAAGTTAATGCATTCCGATTCAGTGGTGGGAAGGACTAAATGCTTTAACAAAGTGTGCAAATGCAACTCAGCTGACAAGTGTTAACTCTCTAATCTACGGTAACTCCATCTCTTTGTGTTTCTGCTGACGTTCCCTGAGATGAAAAGATATTATGGATCTTTTGAGTAAGAACACTGAAAAGCAGAAGAAGAGACATCACAGCTCACAGACACCGTGCTTTGAATTCTCATCTACAGTCAAGCCAGTTTACAGAGTTTTCTGCCCATGAAGAAAGAGCCAGCAGTACTATATATGAGATTTATTTCCCAGTTGCAGTAATATAGCATTATCAAATAATCCCTCCATAAATAACGATCACATCCACAAGACATCTTAAGAACTGCCCATGAGGAATCTAGAGAAGTAAACATCAAAGTAAGGCACTTTAATTAATCCTCTAATATAGCTAAAAGCCAGTTTTGGAAAGAAATGGCTAGATTACGAGAACACATTAGGTTACTAAGGGAATCCATTCCAATGGAAGTGAAATCTTATGCTTTTTACGGAGAAAAACACCCTTTTAATTGCAAAATGACAGTGGCACTTGTCATACATAAAGTGTCTGGCTTAGCAAGTAATTTGTTGATCTCAGCTGCATCATCAGATCAGTAAAGATTCAGAATAAGAATGTGATTCAGAGTTCTCCAGGATCACAACAAAAAATTTCTTAACCTGCTGAGAAATCATGTAGCTCCTACTTCTAGCTAGGTATATTTGCTATATTTCAAGTGTATATACATATATATGTCTGAGGTGCTACACATTTGCTCTTTATCTTCTACATGCAGCTTTATAAATGAAAATAAGAGAAAATAAGAGAGATACCTAGTTCAGTGCTGACCATCATGATAACTCTGGCATTCATAAGAACTCTATTCAGTATATATTTTCCTATTAATTCATAGTACCTATCGATCTAGGAAGCATTTCATGTTTTCTTAGCCATTGACTAATGATTTAAGTTAATACATCGTTCAGTAAGCTTAATATTTTTAAGTTCTAAGGAGCTTCTAGATACAAATGAGTATATCACAGGCTCTGCACTAAGAAGATGGCACTCTGGGGAGAATGTTAATGGGACCCCACAGAAAATCACTTTAATGTGTTATGTATGGACAATTTGAATTTTGGAAGGAAACATAAAAAACTAATGAGTAGCATTAAGCTTAACATTAAAAAGCAAGCCATTGTTATTGAGCGCTATAAAGGCAACAGCATTATCAGAAGTATCAGAAGTTACAACTTTATTATGAAAAAATCCTATCCCAGGTAAAAGTGCTACAAAGCTTGTGCTTTTCCACTGTTTCTAATGATTTGAGACTCCTGTGTCTCTCTTCCTCTCTTCTCAGCTTTCATAGAATTATAGAATATCTTTCCTCACCTATGCTCTGTATCTCCAAGTACCATGTTGATAGCACACCTGATTTCTTTTGCCATAGATCAGCTTTGCTTTTCCACTTGATTTGCTGGCCTGATTTGAAAATTCCTCTCCCTTTCTTGACAAATGAGCATCAATCATCTGTCTTTTCAGTTCACCTTGTTCCCAGGCCCAGATCACAAGCGTAGATAGCCCTGCTTCTGCTCTTTGGTGTCTCCTGCTCCCCCTTTCTCTTTCTTCTCTTATCACATGCTCATGAAGTTCTCCAGACCTTGCCTCTCCCTACTCACACTGCTTTTTTCCCACTTTCCCATTGCAAGGTCTATTGCCCTCACCCACTGCACACCCCCACCTCTTGCTTCTCCGTTCCTCCTCTCCCCAGCCTGAGCAATACACTCCATTCTGAATTCATCCCCTTCTTCTCCCTTTCTCCTTTAGTTCTTCAGTTCTGCTACATCCCTAGCTAAAAAAAAAATATCTATAATTCTGAACTTTAACTGAATCTCATGTTTCCAGAGCTGACAGTTTATCACCACCTTTGATTCAGTCCTTCAGCCATGTTTTCCATCTCCAGTTCACCCTTCCCAACCATACAGTTCTCCTGCTGCGCAGAATTTCACCAGCTCACTTTGAATGAAAATTGTCAGGTTTTTCAAAACTCCTTCCCTTCCAAGACTTTTCTCCTCCTTCTGCAGGACATATAATCTGCAACATTGACTCTGAGCAGACAAGTATCTCATTAGTTTCTTTCCAAGATTGTCTTTTAATCCAGCTGGCACTCTTCCACTCCTTCTTTATTATTTCTATTTCTCAGCTTCCTCAGGATTCTCCACCTCACAATATAAATGTCTTCTGAAAAACAAACCACCTTTGCCTCCACTTTCCTCTCTACCAGCCGTTCCACCCACCTTCTTTATCTGCAGGTGTATTCTGGAGCTCTTCCAACCAAGTTCAGTCTTAAGCCCTCTTTTCTAACTTCTCTCCCTTTGCCCTCCAGTGAAGAAGCCACATTTTAACCAAAGTTCCTCATGAATCATTCCTCCTAAAACCCAGAACTAGCACCCTTTATCACCCTCTCCAACCTGCCTGCAAGACTCTTCCTCTTGGAAAGCTGCGCTCCATGACTCATCTACGTCTTGATTCTCCTCTTTTCTGTCTAACCACACTTTCATGTTTCAAATGATTTTCCTCATTCTTCCCTCCAGTTTTCTACAGAAGCCTTCTACACCTGGGCTCTGGCTCTGTTTCTTTTCATGTTGTCTCCAGATAATTCATTTACAGATAATTCTACAGATAATCAAATTTCAGATAATTTCATCTAAAAAATAAATAAAGTACCTGCCCCATGATTCAGACATCTGCTTAAGAGTGGCATGGTCAGAGTAGGGCTCTTCATCTTTCCCTCTGACAGTTTTCCTTTTTCTCTGTCACTATGGAAATACCACTGTCCTGCCTCTTCTCCAGCTCCTCAGGTCCATAGCCTTGGCACAGCCTTTAGCTGAATCTCCAGTTGATTCTTACTCCCTCTTTTTATATTACAGTTACAAGTTACATGCTTTTATTCTCATTCATAACCTAAAACACTCCTCCAGGCTCTCACCATCTCCCATCTTAACTAACACCATCTTCTACAAATTTGTCATATATAACATTGCTACCTATTTCCATTCATAACATTACAGCAAAGAAAACTTTCCTAGCCTTTTGCTCTGAGCATGTGATTTCACTTTTCACAGCCTTCCCCCTCTTCATTCACACTAAACATCAGCTTCTTGTCTTCATTCTTCACAGCTTGTCTCCACAGTATTTATCATCTTTTGCATGCTATAAGTGACAGTAACATTTAACACCCGTTCCCACAGCACACATGGCAGGAACCGGCATTCAGGGCCAAAAACAGAAGAGAGGTGATTTAACATCCCTTGCATGAAGCCGACTGGGGGTGTGCCCAAGTGCCGACAGAGCCACTTACCCTATCTTTGCTGGTAAGGAAGGGAATTTACTCATCTGTAGCCTGGGGAGCAAAAGAAAGCTTAATTCATGCAAGATAAAGTAGGAAGAGACAACCCTTTTGAATCAGCTACTCAGCAGGTGGTAGGGTACCGTGTTGACATAGTCCAGGAGCCGGAGGCAAAATTGCCGCTGGGCTGATGTTGGCAGTCTTGGTCTGTGCCCAGTCATAAGATACCCATCAGCCATCAGAAGTATCCCTAAAAAGCTAAAGATGGAAATGACTGAAACTGCAAGATGTGTTGGCAGCAGAGAGCTCAGACACAGGGCTCTGTAATGGGACACACCAAACAATCCAAATACACAAGGGTAACAGCTCAGTACAGCCAGCAGGCAATTTTTTTCCAGAGTCAGTGCTGAGTAAATACCTACATACAAATGAAAGGATCTCACAAAAAAATGTTCTCCAAAGCAGTTAACATGTTAGCCTCCCAGTCTTTCTTTTGAACTGTCCTCCTAAAAACATTCGCAAATGACAGTCACCAGTCATGGATACACAAGGCAGCTAAAAGCAAGGGCTGTTCAGCCCACCCCATTAGAGCTGAACTGTGCAGTACGTGCAGCCTGTGCACTTATTCGTCCCTCCTTACTCGTACCAGTGCTATTCACCTGCCTGGGCTTCAGTCCCCGCTGCATGTCTGGGGAGACTTCAGGGTCCAGTTTTGCAAGTTTTTTCCCTTCACTCTCTAGGCTGAACGTGGAGCTTCTACACCAATAGATGACAGAATCTGAGACTTCAGCTACCTAATCTGTAGATGCATGCAGATACAAAACCTATCAGAGCTAAATACCATTTTTTGAAAGTTTTCTAGTGTCAAATCTGAACTGGTTTCCCATTGGTTTGCCCATTAGTAGCAAATTGCCTGGGCATTTGGCTTAAAAAAGCCTCATACACATAAACAGACTTTTTGTCCAAATAGAAACTGAACAAACCTCAAAGGTTTGCCCTCCTTCTGTTGTGATAGTAACGTTTTTCACTACCTTTATTTCTTTGTAGTATGTGTATTTTTACCGCATAACAAAATGGACAAAATCTGGGATTGTCATTATGGTATCCAAAGGTCTGTGCTTTTCAAGCAAAGGAACCCAATCTGTTCCTGTAAGCTCTGTGTCCAAACAGAAAGTCAAATCAAGTTGCTTATAAATCCATATCTGTTAGAAAGAAGAAAATGAGCAAATCTCCCTCACTGTGTCTTCAAAGAAAGCTTAGTCCCCTCTTCAGCCTCAAAAAGTTCTTTTAACAGATTTGTGCCCTGTAGAGTCAGCTCCCAGAAGCTCAGGGGCAGCTTGCAGCCCTGGCCAGCTCTGCTGGTGAACAAAGCCAGGCTCCAGGCACCGCAGCTCACGCGGGGTGGATGGATGAGACAAGCCCCTGCCTTGCCGTTGTTCCCCGGGCAGTAAGGGAAACTGCTTGCAAACAGCAGGACTTCACGCCAGCTGAATCCCCTTTCTGCAACAATATTGCAGGCATCCCCGTTTTCTAAGGTCTTGCTGGTTTGAAATGCTGTGGTTTTCATTGTCACTTCTACTTTACAGGGTGACCAGGAAGGTTTACCAGCAACTTAGTGTGGAGAGGAAAGAGGCAGGGGCGATGGACTGTCAACGTTAGACTGTTAGACAAGAACACATCCCCCACAAGCACAGTACCTTCAGAAAAAAAACAGAGAACCTCCCTGCAAAGATGCTTACAGCATTTGAGTCTGAAGAAATATGCCTCCCTCAGGACTCCTCTTATGGCTGCCAGTTATAAGGGCCACATGCTACCACATCATTAATATGGTGTGTTTAATTAGCACATACGTGTTGTGTGGTGTTTGTTTTGAAATCATACAAATCTAAACGCATCGTGCAAACTCCCTGCATTAAAATGACAAAATAAATTGTGTCTTCATTCAGGCAGCAAGTTGTGGTGGTAACGTACTGCAGAAAAAAAAGGCTGAAAATGAGAAAGAGAGAAAAAAAAGTAAACAGGGAACTAAATAAAGAGATAATGAAGGGAGGGAAAGAGTTAATTGGCTGTGTCTTAGGACACTAAAAAATTAAGGAAGATTTCAAGGCATTAACGAAGCTAGCATTTCTGGAATGTAAAATGGCATTTGTATTACACAGCTCAATACCATGCTAGGAATCAATATTCTCTGAAATGCAGGAGAATTTAAGAAGGTCGTTGCTTTGTGTAATCATGGTCCTTTTGGTAGTGCCTCCCCATGGGATCTGTAAGCCAATGGTTTCTTATAGAGGGCTGACAAATTTTCTTCTTAACGAATATGAAGTTTCTCTCAGGTCAATGGCAAGATAATGGGAAAGGAATATTTCCAGATCCCAGGTTCATTAAAGCCTGAAATCTGTACCAAAGACCATTGCATAGTTTTCCTCACATGAGGAGGTCGTGCTCAGCCAGATTAGTGGAGATGTTCCCACTAACCATCCACCCATCAAATGCAGAGGTGTTGCAGCATGAGGTCCTTTCTTGGCTTGATAGAGCCTGAATTTAATTCCTTAAGGGCATGGTTCAAGGTCTGCTGATAATGCCAGCATTTCTCCAAGGAGTTTCAGTGGACAGCCAAGTTATCACTGAGCTCCTGGTTGTGGTTTTATTTATGTGCTTATATTGGAACTTGCTTTACATTTATTGTCTGCAGTTGCCTACGTGACCTCAGAGACCTTTTAAAATTAAGAACACTTTACTAATGCAAATATGAACTCCTCATCTGTTTTTCTTGTTTGTGCAGTTCCTAGCAGAATGGGGGTTTTGTCTGTGACTGAGCTCCTAGTTGCTATGGCAATACAAATAATAAATAAATAGTAAAATTAATACATTGGCATAAAATATTCTGATTTAGTAAGCACGTTCTCTAGAATAGTAATAACAGCACTTCCTACAGTTTAGTTTTCTGAGCAATATTTCCCTACCGGGGTGCCTCAAAACACTTGTTAACAATGTCATGCCTTATACACACTATAAAATGGTAATGCAGCTCTACCACGTATTACTGCAGCATTTCGGCAGCGCTGGTCATTGCTTCCGTTCTCTGTTGTCAGAGGTGTGCCTGGGAGAAGACGTATGCTGTTGCGGGGCAGGGGGTGCACGTGCATGCACACACCAGAGCCAGGCGTGTTCGGACTGGTGAGTTTGCACGTATGGAGGACAAGCAGTAACTTCATGGGCTTCTCTCCCTCAACAACACCATAATGTGCCCACTCTCATTCAGACAAAATCCCTTTCACAGTTCTCTGTCTGTGCAAGAAGGCTACAAAAGAGCTCTAATTTACATTTATACTCACTTGAAAGAGTACATTTATTTATCATAGAAAAAAATTAAGCTTCTCTAGCCAAGATACAAGTTTGTGACATAGAGCTGTAGATCGAGTCGTTATTTGAAAGAACTGCAGAACTGATGCTTCCTGAACAATCTCAAAATTACAAGATTTTTCTCTCTTTTTTCTGAATGTGTACTAATACACATTTCCATTGTAGATGGACATAAGTTCTAAAAATTGAAACCATGCAGGAAAATAGCTATTTTTCTTCCGTTTTGCAAAGAAAATAATGAATATTGTGGAAACCAAAGTGTCTGAAGATTTGTTTCTTTATGTAAACAAAATTATATTTGCGCCTAAAAAAATGATACATAAGATCGTACAGACACAGAAACTGCTGCTAGGTATATTTACAAAATGAGGAAGAATGAACTTTCATTCTTGAACAGTGACAGATGTACCTGATAATATCCAGCAGCTCTGCTGGTCATTGAAATGCTTAAGTATATTTTGGCCTGTTGACACACTTCTAAAATAGGTGTAAAATTAAATGTTAAAAAAGAAAGCGTAAACACTGCTGGCTTGCAAACAAAAAGGAAGGTTAAATGCACAGCAATCAGAGATAGTAAAAAGACCTGGTACTGTGCAGATGTAAAATAAACTTGTATTTCTGAAGACAAACCTTGAAAAATTAACTCAGTAACTCTATGCATCTTCATTGCAATACATTTAACTACATAGGACTAAGGACCAGCAGTAACACATTCAAGAGCATGTGGGAATTGCAGTTGCTTACTACTGCAAGCTTTAAAGTGACTTCTGAAATAGTTATTAGTTACAGACAACATTTCTGAAGAATTAAAGTACAGAAGTAACAATATCATAATAAATAGCTTTTGTCAGCTGTCTCCTAAATTTCTTCTGTTTTTCATAGCAGGCCTCAGCAGGGAAAAATAGGAAATTAAAAACAAACAAACAAACAAAACCAAAAAAAACTATATATTTTCCCTACCTTTTTCCAGATCCTCTGGTTGCAGAAAACTCTTTCCTCCAACTCACTTCTTCATTCGTAGAGTGTAATCTGACTTTACAACATAACAAACATCCCTTGAAAGAAAACATTACATGGGAGAAAAATTAACTTGCAGTTCAACCACAGGCAAAGTGATGTTCTGCTCTTCTGCTCCTTTGAGGACAGCAGATTATTAAAGATCTGACTTTCTCATGAGAAAGCAAGAGGACAAACATGCAATAGTGGGGGGGGAGGAGGAGGATGTGACCCTCATTTCTCCAGCTCACAGCTTAATCACTGGCTTCTGCTTGATGCTGTGTCCTGCAAGGGTGACATCCCTCCTCCACACGCCTAGCAGGTGACACCCTGAACATTAAGTAGGTGAAGTAACATCTGGTTTGTGGATCTTGCCAAAAAGTCAATGTTTGGTTATGTCAGGACTTTAGGCAACCAAGCTGATGCCTGCCCACAGAAAACTGATGTTTGTTACCAGGACAAAGAGAGACATCACTGAACTTCAAACATCTGTACTGCTGGGTGGGAGGAACAAGAACACAGTGCTGTCTCAGGCACCAGGCCATCTCTTCCCCCTGCTGGCTCCAGCCTTCAATGTCAAACCCTGAGATACAACTACCACCAGCCTACAAAGCAAATTTATCATGACAAGCACAATGATCTAGGGACAACAGCTGCCCAGCAACTTGGCCCTGCTTTCACTCAGATCAAAGAGATGAGCTGCTTGTTAACAGCAGTAACCTCGATGCACACTTTTAATGCTAGTTTCTACTCAAAACTGAGAGTCTTCTAATGTACTCCAAATCCAAAAGCCAGGGGGAGAAATGAAGGAATAGGGTCTTGTAAAAGAGAAGCCTAATACTTTTCCATATCTTTATCCTCCAAAGGTGGAAAAATATTCAGTGCTGTTGGTTAGGGAGCCAAGTTTTGAAATGGCAAGTAGTGGCAAGCTTAATGTGCAAGAGCAGACCTGTGTCATTTAAACTTATTAAGCCTAAAAATCAAGATCTAAAATAGGATCTGCACAGTCTGTACAGAGTTAAAATAATCAATACAAGTGGGTTCTGCATTAGCTTTATGTAGAGCATAACCTGAATTGCAAGGCTACGTTTGGTTACCCTTCAGCTTTCTGGTTGAGCAGCACATAGCCTACCAAAGGCTCACTCACCCTCCCTCTATATCTTTGGCAAAAGCATTCAGGCCACCCCTGCAGCACCGGTCCACCAAGAATGTTTCCAGGTTTCCTGTCCTAGTTTCAACTGGGACAGATTTAATTTTCTTCTTAGTAGCTGGTGCAGAGCTGCGTTTGGGATTTGGTATGAGAGCAATGTTCATAGGACACTGGTGTTTTCAGTTGTTGCTGGGTGATGTTTATACTAAGTCAAGGACTTTTTGGTTCCTTGGACCCTGCCAGAGAGAGGGCTGGAGGAGCACGAGAAACTGCAGGGGACACAGCCAGGACAGCTGGCTGAACTAGCCAAAGAGGTATTCCATACCATATGACATCATGCTGAGTAAATGAACTGAGGGAAGAAGAAGGAGGGGGGGTACATCCGACATTATGTAATTTGTCTTTCCAAGTAACAGTTATGCACGGTGGAGCCCGGCTTTCCTGGGGATGGCTGACCACCTGCCTGCCCATGGGAAGTGGTGAATGAATTCCTTGCTTTGCTTTGCTTTGCTTGTGTGTGCAGCTTTACCTATTAAATTGTTCTTATCTCAACCCTCGAGTTTTACATTCCTTTCCAATTCTCCCCCCCCAATCCTGTGAGTGAGGGGCAGCGAGTGAGTGACTGCACGGTGATGGGTTGCAGGCCGGGGTTAAACCTAAACAGTCCTTTTTGGAACTCATGACCCCTGTCTTACTTCATTGAACAGAATAGCATTTATGCTCAATATCATTCCACATCAATGTCCACATTAAAGTACTGCCTGTAAGGGCTCGTCTGCTGCATATGCACATTGCTTCCAGCCCCCACCAGGCAGCATGACAGGGAAGCCCCAGTTGCTCTCCCCTCTCTTCCACTGACCATGAAGATTAAGCTGTGTAAACCTGAGTGTTTGGCAAAAGGTTTGTTGAAATGCTTTACTGCAACTGGAAGAAAAGATTTCTTTCACAGACAGTTCCATGTGTAGGTTGAGGAGGAGAGCAGAGGGCACAGTTGCTGTGAGGCTGGTGGCAGGGTGCAAGCAGCTGTGGGCACTGGGGAAAGCCACCTGGTTTGGAGCTCACAGTCATTACTACAAATACCTCTAGCAGAACTGGAACTTATAATTCCTTCCTCTCTCTGCTAAAACTCTTGAGAAAATGCTCCCCAGCTCCTTAAAAAACAATCTGCTCACTTTCTGCTGGCCTGGAAACATAATAAAACCCCAGCATCCCATGTAACCTCAGTGTATATGTTACTTTTGTTTCATCTGATAGAAGTCAATCTTTTCCACCCAGGATTATACGCTCGTTACAAAAGGAAGTCCACTCCGTGTCCAGCTTGGCTTTTCCCATGATGGTTGGTATAAGGTACTCCACAAAGTGATGGATCTGTCAACACAAGACAATTTGATTTGTGTTCATCCCTATCAGAATGGACTTCTGCTGAAGCATGGCTCCTTGCCAGTCCAAACCATTACCTGAAGTTTTCCCTGGCTATGTTGCCTGTGTGCTGGCATTGATGAATTTTGATGGTTGGGTCGAGTGCTCTCTCCTGGAGATATCTTCTTATTCTGCAGCACTATTTCCCTCTTTAAGCTAGAGTGCAGAGCTTCTGCTGAATTCATGGAGTCCCACTCACTTTCGCTCATGACCATTAGAGACTTTTTGCCATGGATCATGCGTGCCCTGGTGGCAGCACAGGTGGTATGTTGTAGAACCATTGTCAATGTGGAATTATTTCTCATCATGGGGGGAAGGACACAGACTGTTATTTTTATCTTTATAAACCCATCTGGACATTTTCAGCTCACCAGATATTTTTTTTTTTTTTTTTTTTGATTAAGGCAGCCAGACTCTTAACAAACTCCTGCTGGCTTATGTCTTTCACTGCGATGTGGAGCATCTTAATCCTAAGTGGTCAGAGAAAGGCAGCAGCATTTCCCTGCCCCTTTCATATTCCTATGGCAATGAGCCTGGGATGATTGCTCCACATGCAGAAAGTCATAAAAAGCCAGAGGGAATTCTGTACTTGAAAGAGTTTCAGCCACAAAATGCAGCGAGTACCAGCAGCAGCTCTCAGTGTGCTTCAAAGGAATAATGGGTGCATAGCATATCTGGTGAACAAATGATACAGTACATATGACATTCTTTGGGTATTCTGAATCTTGGCAGGTATTTTAGCAGTATCTCTTTTTTCCTAGATGGTTATGCTACAGTTTCTGTACAATTAGGTGTGTATACATATCAAAAAGAGAACTGTTCAAAACAGAAACAATGCAAGTCTTTGACCAAGCTGGTGAAAGTGTCAGACAGTGAAAAATTATGCGATTTCTTTAATATTTCACTTTAATCACTGCAAGTTGTTAGGTAAATTACTGAATCAGCTGAAATTTATTCAAATATGTGGCTTTGTACTACAAAAGTATACTGAAACACTGTTGGATTTACTTATGGTTTACTTGCAAAAATTCACTCCTACATTTCAGACTCAGGCTTTGGAGCAGTATGGAAAGCATAGCCAAGTTATCATACAACGCTTTCTTGCGGTGCTTGTTCTAGAGGCCTTGTTACGGAAACAGAAGTCAGAATGCTCCTGATACATAAAAAGTAGCTGTACTGGGTATAAACACGAAGTGAAATAACTTATAAGTCATGACCAGAAATTTTTAAAATTGTAAACAAGACAGGAAAGAATAGCTCAGGTAAGATTTGGGGGTTTTAATGAGCTGTGACTTTTCCATAACATCCAACAACGTCTAGCATGTACCCTGCTTGGGAATATACAAGAAATGATACTTTGAATATAGGTACTCAGAGTTTTCAGGGATTTTTATGCAGGTAACAATGTGATGTATCAAATAGCAAGAGCATATAGTGCATAATTAAAACACGAAATTCATTTCTAAAGTAAAGTTAAAAGTGGACTTAAAAAGGGAGCCACCCAGTCGATGAAGTCCACCTGGTCTGTTAAACAGTCACTTAAAGGCAGCTTACAGAGTAACGAGTCCTTAATTTACTGATGGCCATATGCTCGTTTTGGCAAAGATGATCCTTCCGCATGCCCTGATTTGTAGACTTCTCTTAAACTGTTGGTGACCATTAGAAACAGGCTGCTTGGCTAGCCTTTGGCCTGGTCCATATGGATGCTCTTAAGATCTCACCATTAGAACTGAGCAGAAAAGTAGTCAGCCCCTATTTCCCACAATTCAAATGCGGAGGAACCGAGTTCTTCTCCTGTGGTGCCTTCTCAAGGTCTCTGCATGGTCAGTACAGCAGAGCCCTCTGACACCCTCTTCTCCTGCCTTGCACTCACAGGATGTGCCAACCTGGTCCCCACACAGGTGCATAGGTAAGGCATTTGTTGCCATTTAAAGGCTATTTTTCACCTAGCATCTACCTATAGCAAGGGAAGCTAAAAAACTCCCGCTGGTTTGTGTCTTCACTGTGTTACCAAGCATCCTAATTCGAGGCAGAAGCATTTTGCTGCAGAGTCAGAGGACACATTATACCCCTTTTATCAGTACACAACCCCAGTCATAATGTATGCCCACAGGAAGAAACATTTCCCATGCAGGGGATGACTCAGACTAGGTCAAAGCAGAGATATAAGGAGAGTGGAGAAAAGTGAACAGTAACTGCAGTTTACTAAAGGTGGCATTTATCTTAACAAAGTGACAGCTGCTCACTGTGGAGTTACAAGGAAGTATTGTGGGGGTTTTTGACTCCGAAGCCCACCCTTTACAAGCCACTGACCTGGAATACAAGAAGACTACACATGCTGCAAAAGTCATCTTTAATAAGATAGGGTCAGATTGTGATGAAGCTCACTCATATTTGAGTGGCCCTTCCCTTCCGCTTGTGGCCCCATGGACATTAATACCATCACTATTGGGAAAATAAGGCTGAGTAAGGTGCAACTGCAGTTGCACTCCTGTTGGGCGCTGGTAATTGATAGCTTTCAATAGATTTAATTTTTTTTTTTTTTCTCTGAGTGCCCAGCCCTACTGGACAGTAACAACAGTATGGGGTTCCCCTGGTAGGACTCTTACAATGACCAGGTTATCGAACTGATTTTACATCCCCACCCCATGGTACCTCCAGCTATGTTAGAGCTCAGGAGCGTGAGTTGCAACAGCCGTCAGGAATTAAGTTGACTCTCTGTTTATAAGATTAAACAATGACTAAGCTTAGCAAAAAGCATAAACAGTGGTGTAATAAGGCTGTCATTGCAGTATAACTAGAATAAAATGAAACTGTTATAAAACATAACTGCATTTTATTATAGCAAACGCAATCAGAAAACTGCTTCCTTTTAGTAAAAATGTTCCACCTGTCTGCATACAGTGTACCACACAAAGTCCCCTCTTGGCTGTATCATGACTCTTTCCTGATGCAAAACACAGCACTGCACCAAACCAGCTAGAGAAACCAGAAATCATTAACCAAACATACTCTTAAAGAGTCTGGCCAGTTTCCCTTCGTTCTTGTGTATTTGCTGGCCCAGGGGAAAAATAGATACAACCTACAGAAGCTGTACAAAAGCAGAGTGACCATTCGGTTTGTATCAGAGATGGGCTGTGCTTTGTACCATCCATCTGTCAGGCTGTGCTGAGGAGAGATGCCATGAGAGTGGAGAGGAACACGTGAGGCTTTAACCCACGTTGCACAAGAAGAGCATCCCGGGTCTGGTGCAGAGGAGACAGGCTCGTAACCTGCTGGGAACAGGCTGGCCACAGCCTGCTTACAGAGAAAGTGCACTGCTCTTCCCTTGTTCTGGCCATGAGTTTGTCTTCAGAGGGACCTCTTGGAGAAGGAATGAGCTGGCTTTCACACAGGCTATGGCGCCCCATTACCTGCATGGTTCCCTCAGCCTGCCAGGAAACTCATCGACCCACAGAAAGTCTTGGGAGGGAACAAAGCCTAACAGAATGACTACGTGTAGTTTTGTGGCAAGCAGCTAGCAAGAGGTTGGGCTGGGTTATGGTTCATTTCCTTGCAACTGGGGAACATCTCTTTGCTCAGGTATCACTTGAACAGACCTCGCTTTTTTATTTATACTCATTAATGACAGCATTCCTGAGACACAGATGTCACAAGGTAGTATTTGCAAGGTCATCAGGCAACCTGATTTTAAAAACTCGCATCAGCTCACTAAATAAAACTCTCTGATTTACCGTACAAGACCAGAGAACCAAAGATACATAAAAAATCAAGTAAGAAAAGAAAAGAAATTGTGATGCTTCTTTTTTTTTCCCTTTGTTAAGCACTGACAATGTTTGAGAAAAGTAGAGATGTAAAGGGAAAAACTTGGAGACAGAAGATCCAAACTTCCCCTTGATTCTAAACTTAGCTCAGCCACTGGCCCACCGTGCAGATGACTCAGTGCACTTCCTTGAACTTAAATCGTTCCTCTTACAAAACTTGTTAAAGAAAGACGTCAGTGTAAATTAGATGTTGTGTCTAAGTTTAGCTATGGCCAATACATAAATATTGGAACTTTAATGTGTTATCATTTTTGTCTGATGTAGAAATATGTGTATGTACCTACACATATGCATACACATATATATATATATATAGCAAGGGAGAGAAAGATTTCTTTGTGCTATTTTTACGATTTAATTTACATATATTGTTATTTTGCTGGTGACATAAGAGCTCACAACTGATTAAAAGTTTAACCATTTTCAGAGCAGCCTGATTCCCACACCGCCCAAGCACTCTTCATTCTCTCAAACTGTCAGGGAAGTTTCAATCCCATCCAAGCAGTGGGAGCTGAGAGAGTACACGTTCGGCATATAACATACATGATGGCTGATTTCTTGTGACACTAATCTTCACTCCTGAGGGAAAGGCAGTCATTTATTCATAACTCTACCACTCAAAAGTAACCATTCTTCTCACCATGGAGATAAATGTCAAAATAGAGATCAGCCATAGGCTGAGTCTAATCTAATCTGTCCAAAATGAATATATATTTAGATCTGTTGTCAGATCTCGAATAGTAAATGCTTTAGCCTGGGCAACTATTTTCTCAGTCTGCACTCTCCACCTATAAATATGCATACTATGTTGGATATACACTATCAGAGAAGCATATTAACCCTGCAAAAATGGGCAGGATGTGAGGCTGTCCAACCTTTCTGGTATGAGCAAAGAGTCAGAGGACAAAGCACAAGACTTTCAGAAGTGTGTAACAGAAAGGCAAAAACATGCAATTTTTGTTAAAGTGTTTCTACCCTTGAAGACCCATCTGAAATTAGCAGGCCCTTCACTCCCAAGTAGTTGATCCAGCAAATGAGAAAAACAGACTCCAGCCTGGATCCCTGTTTTGAAGGATCTGTGGAAGATGCCAATGGAAATTCCCTTTCTCATAAAACTGTTAATTTTCAACATCCCCCTCATTTCTCCAGGTCACATTTCCATTTGGAGGATGTCAGCTGGGACGTGTTTGTTCCTCCTAGATCCTTTCCCATCCAATTATACCTATGCAGTTATTCATATCCTGATATTGAGACTCTGGAGAACACCACAGAAGAACCAGCAGTGATTGCCATTTTTCTGTCCAGCTTCTCTGCTTCATGCTACTATAAATCTCCATGACATTCTTTTTGAAGTGGAATATCTGAAATTCATCTCAGAGCCTGAAGAGAAAGAGGTCTTCTCTGAGCGACCCACATAAAGAAATTACACTGTTTCAGGGATAGGTACATCTACCTTTCTTAGGTATTTCATTATTGAAGTCGTAAAACAAACACTCTTGTATAAACGGCAAACACAGGATGATTGTTTCCAGTGCTTGTAAACTGGCATATTTCTGGTGCCCAGATATCCTTGTTCAAAACCAAATCCCATTTTTAGGCTAGGATAAACTCTATCAACCACCAATTAACTAAATATTGCAAAAGATGCATTAGTTTTTACACGTATTCTGCCTTAGCAGTTCAGCCACGTTACCTCTAAGACATCACGTACTACTTCTCTACGTATTACAGGTAAGTAATGGAGTCATGGTCAGTTTCAGCGAAAAACACTTTCAGATGTTCCACATGGATTTAAAGTCAACAGGACCTCAACTGTGCCAGGATGGGATTGCCTCTAGGAACCCAAGTGCAAAACAAGGAGATTTGGCCAGGAGCCTGGTATGAGTCACTTTTGCTCTGTCCTACCATTTGCACTTAGAATGGGCCAAGTCTTTCTCTGGCATAATTATACAGATCTGCACCAATGCCGGATTGGGCCCGTGTATCACAAATACACAAATATACAAATGGTATTGCTGGAATGGGTCTACACTTTCTAAAGGTGGCAGTAATGGGTGCCAAGTGACAGCGGAGATGATAAAGCATGGTGGTGGTGCAGAAAAAGATGAATGCCTACCAGAGTAGTAGCTCAGTAAGGTAAACTCTCTTGAAAAAGTTTTTTAAGACAACTTAACACAAAGTAGTACAAAATAGGAACAGAGAATGATGGTGTCACTTCCAGGCCACAGCTTCTATGCATGTAAAGTGATCATCCAGAAAAGAAGAGAGGTGTAGGAAAGGGTTATGAACAATCATGATCTCCCAGCATGATGAAATGGCGAAGAGAGCAAACACAACCCTTGTTAGCAATGACCAGCTCCTAAGGAATGGGAAAGTTACTACTTTTTGCCACATCCTCAAGGTGTCCTCAAGGTGGTCATTGCTAGGTACTGTAACCATTCCTAGCCTCAACACTTTAGCAAGGATGTTAATAAATACAAATTGTTCAGAAATAATGCCATCTGTGGAGAACCTCTCTCATGGTGAGCACTTAGACATCGATCTTGCTACCTCAAAGACAGGGCATAGAGGAGAGTAGATCTCTGCCTCAGACTACCTACATGGAGAGGAAAATCTACAGACTCAGAGATTCTTCAGGAGGCTACAAATCTCTTGGACTCAGAAATGAGACAAACTGAAACAAGGAACAGAGTGCTAAACTGCCACATTTGGAACAACTTACCTGGAAAATTTGCCATTCCTGCAAGTCTTGTAATCAATACTGCTGTCATACAGAATAGCTCACTCAGAAATTAAACCCTAAATGAAGGACTCCATGAAAACCTACGCCCTGTATTATCTAAGATAGAACAGATGAACATAACAGTGCCCTTGGGTCTTAAAAATCTATGAGTGTAGTTAAGAGGACATGTACTTCTAGAGGCTAAGCATGAGGTCCCTAGACTTTTCAGGGATGTGCTTTCCCTGAAGGTTTTTCCTGAAGAAAAACTAAATAATTTATCCTAGAACTGGAAATTAAGCTGCAGAAGTATTGAGTAACAAGCCCCCAAATAGATCAAACTTCCTCCTGATTTTCTATTTTCTATTTTCCCTAACTGTAGGTGAAAACGTATACAGCCAATAGATTAACTTTTTTTAAAAAGGCTCCAGAGGCACATGGAGGGGAGGTCAATACCCTCAGAAGCAAACCCTGTGAAAGGCAGATGCCGGCCACAGCCAGGTTTACACTGGGGCTCTACAGTCATTCTTGTTTCCTCAGCCAGCTTTCTCCATTTCTGCTGTTAGTCTTATAGCAGCATACAGAACATCAACAATCCCCCCAAAACTCATGCTAAAGGACTCAGTATTGCACATTCTCCAAGTGTATCATTTCAGATGGCAGTTTAAATCACTCGGAACAGAGCTGAGCTTCTTTATTAAATACTTGATTTGGTGAAGAGGAATTTCAGCAGAGTGAGGCTAGGACCATCTCTATGTCATTTACAGCAGAATTTCCATCTTCTGCACATCTTCAGCGAGTGCCAGGACTAGATGAAGATGACCATATTTTTCAGGTGGACCAATCCCAAGTTTCATCCTCTAGCTACCAGCACTTAGAAGGTCTTCAGCTTGGATCTCTTAAGCATGTTTTCAGTTTATAAGGGCAGGAAATTTAGTGTGATTATATGTATGAGGACCGCATAGTTTACTGAATAAACCTAACAGCAGGTTTTTGCTGTATGCTGCCTTTGGGAAACAGTGACTTGGTTTTCTTATGCTGTCTTGTCTGAGAAGTGATTGTCCTCTCCCCCTCCCCCAATAGGTATTTTTTGCATTCTCCTCTGACCCAATCTGCATTTATCAGAACTTCTATCATGCTTTGCACTAATTCCTAAGACATAGCACTGACATCACCAGATTTCTAAGTTCTCTCAGTGTTTTGCAATTAGCCAGTGAAAAGCTGTTGTTGAAACTATCCTAGGAGGTGAATTTGTGGCAGAGAGGATATGACCAGTCTGCTTCAAATCCTGGACTTAAGAGTTTTGAAAAATAAATTGCTAGGAAATTGACGTTTAATTCCTGTGATTTATGTTTGTGTGTGGTTGTGTTTGGTTTATTTTAATTGTATAATCTTAGAAGAAAATAAAGTTTCCTTTAAACTAAATTGCTGTTACTTTTCATTTCAACATACTTAGGTAAAGTCCCTGAGCTAACAATAAAAAATAATCAACATAAGCAGCTATTGCTAAACTAAAAGTGAAGATTAAAGGTCGGACATCCTGACCTCTGCTTTGAGACAACAAACTACCCTGCCTGTGCTTTTTTCGTTGTAGCCACATATTACCCTCTAAAACCTAAGGAACTCTTTGTTGTGTTGCCGTATCATTTTTTAGGACAGCTCAGTATATCCTTAATCCAAAGAAAGATGCTGCCATTGCCCAAGCTGGGTGACGCCGGGAAGCACATTATCACATACAGAATGTTCATTAAAAGTGGATTAGGTAAAGATCTCATCAAACATACCTATTCTGCTTAAAATAAACGGCTTCTAAGCATAGGAATTGTTAGAGGAATGAATGATAGGCACCGACTGATTCGGTTTGCATATTTTAGAGAGTGTCACCGAGCTGGTGTGTGTGGAACTAGGCTCTTTACTTCTGCAGTTCTGTTTAGTTTACTCGAACAGAGGAGCAACCATCAGTAAAAATATTAGAGGTTATTTGTTGATAAAATGTGGACACTTAATAAAAAGATATCCCAGGCACGAAAAGTTAGAAGAAAGAAGAACACTGCTTAAAAATGAACTAATTAAAAAGACAAATTAAATGAAATGCAGCTTTCACTCTTAGGTTCTAGATTTCTCTCCCCCAAACATTAGACGAAATTGCATTGTTTACAAAAATTTATTAATACAAACTTTACACACTTTATATAACAGTTATCAAAGTCCTAGTTATAGATATCATGTGTGTAATAATACTTTGTTTAAGTTCTTTTTATATTCATTTGCACACAAAATAAGTTCTCCAAGACTAACATCTACCTACTATGTATCTCAAATCTGCTCAAATTTTGGTAAGGCTGTTGGCGTTTCTAAAAAAAAATAATTCATACAAAGGATAATAACCTAGGTGATCACTTCATAATGCTTGCGACTAGCCACTGAACTCTAGCTGATAAAGGTCATAAATAAAACGTCAAGAGAGCCCTATGTCATTATACCACAGCTGACACAAACACAGCAAACTCTGCCCGTTGCCAAAGAACAGAAGAAATACGACTAAAACGCAAGCCGATGTGTTGCAGCATCGTAGGGCCACTAAATAGCCATCCGTGAACTCGTGGCGATTTACAAGGTGAAGAGAAGGCACGAAAGCTGCAAACCGCGCCCCGCGTCCCTGGGCCCCGCAGCCCGCGCCGGCGGCGGGCAGGGCGGGCAGGGCGGGGAGCGGCCGGGGCAGCCCGGAGCAGCGGTGCCGGCAGCGCCCGCCGGGGTCTGCCCGCTCCTCTCCTCGCCGGCGGCCGGCGGCTCTGCCCGGCCGGGGAAGGGGGGTTTTACCCGCCGCCTTTTTTTTTTTTCTTTGGGGGGGGGGGGGGGGGGGAGTTGGGGGGGGGGTGTTGCTTTCCGACGTCTTGAACGCGGGGCTCGCTTTGTGTCTTTGGAAAGACTCCTGTAAGGTGTGTGTGGTGAGCTGGAAGGAAGCAGGTACCTGCGTGTCCTCCTTCGCCACCTGCCCGGGCGGAGGGACGGGGCCAGCCCCCGGGCGGAAGGTAAGATAGGAGTCCGTACATAGAGAGATGAGGTGAAAATGGTTTATCTCGTTAGAAACCCGACCACAGGTGAACACTACACATTCTTTTATGACAAAAGTTTGTTTTATGAAATAAATTTTACTAAGCAATAAGCCAGAATGTAGAAAAATACATTTTACCTCCAAACTCAATAAACAAGGAACAAAAACTTTCGTAGTAGTGCATAATTCTTTAGTGGTAGCTACAACAGGGGTTCCTAAACTTGTACAATAAGAGCTTGCATAAAACAGAACAAAGGAGTGAGAGAGCGTTCACAATCTTTTTTTTTTTTTTTTTTTTTTTTCCCCAAAAGAACACAACCCAAAAAGGTGACTCAGGTGGGTTAAACAAAGCTCATAAAAGTGCGAAGAGAGGATGAGAGGCGGGAGGGTCTACAAGAAAAAACAATCAGAAAGAAAAGAGCAACTCCGAAATAAAATGCAAAGGCGAGAACCCTACTCATTACACATGATGAGAAGCATGGACAGCACTGGAGAGTAACACACTGTACTTTGCATCCAGGTCCAGTACCGAGCTGCCCGGGGCAGTTGGGTAGCGGATCGGAGGTGGGATCGCCTCGTCTTCCCTCGACCCTGCGGCACCGGCGCCGGTACGGGCTGCGGTACCGGCTGCGGCCCGGGGCGCGCCGGGGGCCGCCCCCGCTCACTTCCCCACTCTTTCCAAACGGGTCCTGTCTCCGCTTTCGCTTTGTTCTGCAACTCTGCCCAGCCAGCCAGAAGAGCAGTGCACGGGGCTTAGTACTTACTACCCTTGCTGCTGGTTCGGGATTTAGGGGTTGGGGTTTGGCTTTTTTTTGGTTTTGTTTTGATTTTTCTGTTGTTATTTTGGGGTTGTTCTTTTTGAAACTATTTCTCCCTCCAATAGGCAACAGAGATGTACAATTTAGATCGAGCTGTTGTTTTCACAAGAGAATGATCCTCTAAGCTCATTGTTTGAGGAGACACTAATACAGATACAACTAGAATCAAAGAAAGCAGGAGGGGGGGAAAATCGAAATCTAGAGGAATGGGGACGCTACCCCTTCAGAGAGGCTAGCGGCAAAGGAGCCTTGAGACTCACCGGGGGAAGAATCTGCTTCACCAATTCTCCCAAATCATTTTCCTCATAATCCCCTGGAAGCAGGGCATCCTTCTCTATGTACAGTAGCAAATGGTGAAAATTAATGTCTTCGACCCTGTCGCGGGTAAAAATACTATCCTTTTAATTTCCGTTACAAAAATAGGAGTAATATTCAAAACAATGATTGTCTTTTTTTCTATTTATTTTATATAAAAACATAAACAGCTCAGGCGAATTCTTGTTCTTGTGCAGGCTTTATATGAAGAATTGTTCTTTAGTATTCGTAGTAGTATTTATATATATTTATATATTATATATAACTTAATGATTGGTCCACAAAGTAGATCTGTGCGTTTCTCTAGTGCTTTTGTACAAAAGAAAAACAATATTATTATCAAAATATTCATTTAATGGCTTTACTTCATACATAAATACATGTTTAGATAACACAGGAGCGGTGATTGTTCAGTCAGTTTGGAAATGACTTTTGTTTTTGTTTAGAATTTTTTTGTTGTTGGGTCTCTCTCTCTCTCTCTCTCTCTCTTTCTCTCTCTCTCTCTCTCTCTCTTAGGACTTTGTATACACAGGAGTGGCTGGTTACTTATCGCTACAAATACGCTACTCGGCGTCCTTTGTTTTTAACTCTTTGTTTATACCTTTTCCCCAGGACGGCTGCTAAGTATTTCTTGACAGCCATTTGTTTCCGGTAGCGGCTGTAGCTGTCCGTGAAGATGCCGTCTATGTGCCGCTTGGTCAGCGGTTCCGCCTCGTCCCCCGGGCCGCCGCTGGCACCGCTGCAAGCACCGAGAAGCACAGCTGCGTCAGGCGGGGCCGCTCCGCCCCCTTCCGCGCCCCTCCGCTCCCCTCCGCACCGCCCCCACCCACCCACCCCGGCGCAACACGTTGCGCGGAAGGTGCGCGGGGAGACAAAGGCCGCGCCGAAACCCGCTCCCGAGGCGGTGCGCGCAAGCGGCGGCGGGAGAGACAATATCTCCCCGACATGAATTATTCATTGCGGCAGGGAAAGCTGCGCTCCCCGGGGCTTTATTAACGTGTTACCTTCTGCCGAAGGGCGGCGGGTGGCACCGGGCTCGCCCCTGCCCCGCCGGCGGCGGGCGGCGCCTGGGGGTGCGCAGGGCTGCAGCCAAGCCCGCCCCACCCCACCCCCCCGCCCCGCTTCAGCCGAGCCCTCGGGCATCGCTTCCGACAGACTGCTCCCCCCAGCAAAAGCGGGGAGGTGGCCCAACTTCTTAATTTTAAATCAGCTGGTTGCAAATAATTATAGAGACATATATAAATATATATACACACACATACATATGCACGTATATATATATGTATACCCGAGCGCATCAAACCGCACAAACCTCCATGAACGCCTGCGCTGAGAGCCGGGCTCACGCTGCGCCGGGAGCGGGCTGGGAGCCGCCGCCGGGGCCGGCCGCGGTTTGGGGAGCCGGGCTCCCCCAGCCCCACCGCCGGCGCAACAAACGCCCAGCCCCCGCCGGGGCAGCTTTGTTCCCTCCAGCGGCGGCCTTTTAGGCGCCCCCGCTCCAGAGGCACCAACGCCCACCCCGGAAAAGAAAGAGCAGAAACCCTTACCCGACCCGCTTGGCCATCAGGGAGTGCAGATATTTCCTGGCGGATAACTGGCCCAGGAGTTTCCTGTAGGCTTTGTTGAAGATCCCATCGGCGTGCCTGGGCGGAGGGAAGAGCCCGGGGATGAGCGGCGAGGACCGGGAGGCGGCTGCGGCGGGGTGCGCCAGCCCGGGCGGTGGCGGTGACCGTCCCTCCCCGCCGGCGAGCGGAGGGCGGCATCTCCCCGCGTCCCCTGGGACCCCTCTTCCCCACCCAGACCCCTCCCCGCCGCACTTGCTCGGCTCCTCGCTGCCTGGGCATTTCTGCTCCGTTTGCGGGAGCATCGCTAGCCCTCCCCGGCGCGGGCGGCTCCCCCGCTCCCTCCCCCGCGCTGCTGGAGGTAAGGCGGCTTTTCCATTTCTTGTAGGTTTTAAACTGGGCACCGGGACCCGAGCAGCGTGGTCGTTTGTTTGGGTTGGGATTTGTTGTTGCTGTTGGCTTGTGGGGTATTACAATTACATTATTACATTATTTCTTTTTTTCTCAATCGGCTCGGCCAGACCCGTTTTGCTCCCGGCTCAGAATTCACGCCTGACACCCCGCGAGTTGCAGTCACCTCTTTTCCGGTGGGTAGTACAAGGTGTACATCTCGCCGATCATGGAGGATGGATTCGCTATACCGAGGGGCTCGTGGTCGTAGGCGAAGTCCTGCAGGGTGTTCCCGTCCTCGTCGTAGACTTCATCCTCCAGCCTGGCAACGAGAGCAGCGAGGGGAAGGAGTCAGCCGGGCTCCGCGGAGCGCTGCGCTCCCCGCTGCCGGCTCCGGGCTGCCTCGGCGGCCACCCCCCGGCGGAGCCGGCCGGGGCGCCCCGTCCGACTGCCCCCATCCCTTCCCTGCGCCCGCCCGCTCCCCATCCCCGCCCTCCGCCTCCTCTGCGGGGCAGGACCGCGGGGGAGGGAACACACCCGCCGTCAGACGCGCTCCGAGAAAAGCCCCAAACATCCCCCCACCCCCGGCCCCCGCCCCAGCCCCAGGAACAGCCCCGCTCTGCCACGGCCACGGCTGGTCGCTCCCCGAGCGGAGCGCACGCACGCACAGGCGTGCCGGCTGCCGCGCACATACACGCACACGCACACACGCGTGGGGTGCCAGGGGCTGGGCGGGAGCCAAACTGCCTCCCCGGCAGAGGCGCGGCGGTCAGCGGCAGCCCGTGGGGCCGGGGGATGCTTTGCCGGTTGTTGTTTTTCGTTGAATGGTACTTCTGCCCTCTGAGACGACGCCAGTTTTGTCCTACCCCCCCACACACCCCCCACCCCCCCCACCCCCCGCCCCAACCCGCTCTCTGCCTCCCCCTCTGCGGTACGATGTAGGTCATTGTACGTTACAGGCAGCTATTTTTGTCTGTGAGCTTTAGCGGAGGCATTAATAATAGATGCCGCTAAAGTGTTTCACTCCTGCTAATTCAGGCGCTTGAATGAAGAGAGCCGGCTCGTTGCCGGCTAATGGCCCCGCAGGCCGCCGAGCCCGCTGGCCCGCAGTCCCTCTGCCCCGGCAAGGGAAGGGGGCTGCTCTGAGCCAGCCCCGACGGGCTCCCGGTTCGTGCAAGGACACCTCGGAGCCCCAAAAAGGACACCCTCCTCGGACAGCCTTGCGCGCCCGGCATCGCCCCCCCCCCCCCCGCTCACAGCTGAGCCGCACGGCGGTGACCCCCGCAGGGCATCCCGGAACAGAGCCAAGCGCCGGTGGGGCCGGACAACAGCACCAAGCCCAAAACTGTCGCCAAGCCAAGCAACAACCGGTCGCCCAAGCAGGCTACGAGCAGGGTGGGATCAGGCTGGCAGCGGCCGTCCCGGACCGGGTACCCTGCGCCCCCAGCCGCGGCCCAGCGTGGGAAAGTCGCTTGTGCCGACGCCTCCGGGGGTCCCCCACTCCTGCCCCAAACACAGCGGGGTCCAAACCCCCCCGGCTCCCAGGAGGAAAGGGCCTGCACTGCAGCCCAGCCTTAAGACAACTCCGAACAGACGCGGAAAACCGAACAACCCTGCGCCAGGCTCTTTCCCCCTTGGGAAGGGAGGTCGTATGCAAGACAGGTAAACGGGAAGAGACTGAATCCCCGACAACTCCAGTGCTGCGACACGAACCGTGACAGCTCTCACATGTTTGCAGCCCACGGCGCACCCGCCCCCCCCCCCTCCCCCGCCCCGCTCCCCACGCTCCGGACAGACGACGCTCGCCGTTCCCCCTGGGCGAGCTGCGGGCAACCGACAGCGGCCGGGGCCCGTGCGGGACAGGGGGCAGGAGGGGGGGAGCTGCTGGGCCACGTCGAAGTGCGGCCGGCCCGCTCCCGCCGAGACGCAGCAGAGCGGCTCCCCCCCTGCCCGGGGACCAGAGGCCGCAGGTTAACCGCGCCGAGATCCCGGGCAACGACCCTGGGGGGAGCCAGTGCTGCAGCCGGGGGGACCCCCCTCCCTGTGTGACCCTCCCGGCGGCTCCTACCCCGGGGCAGACAGGGTGGGCACACAACCGAAGCAGAGAGGGTTTCGTTTGGTGACTCCCCCCCACATCCCCTTCCACTTTCTTCCCCTGTAAGATTCCTATGCCCTTAGCAAAGCTGGGGCACCCGGGGCTTGAAGGGGTCCCGGCGGAGCCCCCGGGCGGGGGACGGACCTACCTGAGCGCCGGGTACTGAAGTCCGGCCGCAGGTGAGCAGTAGACGCTGCAGTGCATTATTATGCCATAGACCAGAAGTGCTAGGATCGCTTTGCTACACATTGCCACTCTGTGCAGGAGGGAAAGGAGGGAAAGGAAAACCGCTGTCAAAAAAAACCCTACCATCAAAAACAAAAACAAAACAAAAGAACACCCAACCCCCCCCCAAATCCAAACCCCCCAAACCCAAAAAAAACCCAAAACAAAACAAAACCCCACCCCACGACCCACCAAACCCCCAGCCGAGCCTGGGGGGGAGGGAGGCAGGGCGGCCTCTGGGGGCAAGCGCCCTGGGCAACCGGGTGCCGGCGCGGAGCGGCGCGGAGAGGCTCGATGAGGCGCGGAGCGCTGCCGCCGCCCGCCCCGTCGGTGCCCGCCCTCCCGCCCGCCCCGGGACCGCTGCGGGAAGGCCCAGCGAGCCGCCTCGTGTCCTTACCATTAAATTCTAAAACACCCGGCACTAAGAGCGTTTGGCTGCGAAGCTAAAAGGGCAGGTGTTTTTTAAAAAAAAGAAGAAAAAGAAAGAAAAAAAGATCCAAGGGGGGGGGGATGCAAGCTGTCTCCCAAGTTGCGGCCGAAAGGAGTTAACACCCTCGTGGCATCGCCTTTCCGATGGGCAAAGGACCCACGGGATGAAGAAGACGCAAAAGCAGCGGTTAGTTGTTTGCTGGTTTTAGGGGAATCCACTCAAAAAAAAAAAAAAAAAAAAAGAAAGAAAAAAAGATAGAGAAGGAAAAAAAAAAAGAAGACGAAAAAGATAAAGGAAAAAAAAAGTTTGCAGGTAGCAGCACAGATCTGGAGTGGAGTCTGCAAAGGAAGGGAGAAAGAGGGATGGAGCGAGATGTCGCCGGAGAAGGGAGCGCAGGGGAAGGGGGAAGAGAGCGAGCGAGCCCGGGAGGGAGCGGAGGCGGGGAGCCGCGGGCTGGCTGCGTGCGATGTTGTCTTCCCCAGATCTCTCCCCTCACTGAGCGCCTTCAGCCTTTTCCTCTTCTCTTCCTGCTCGGTGGCTCCAAACTTGACCAGCCTTCCGCAGCCTTCCGTCTGATACGCAATTAGTAACAAAATCTTTGCAAACACCCCGCTTCTGAAAGAGCCCTCTTCGTAAACATTTGCCTGCTTGTTACCTTAGAGAACGGGCAATATTGTTTGTTGCCCCCGTGATGGTGTCCGGATTTTTATTCATGAATCAAATGCCTTTTTTTTTTTTCCCCCAGTCACGTAATAATCGGGTATCAGAAAAGACGTCACCACCCCAATTCCTCAAGGAACACATTTCTGTGTCGTCCTCAAAGATGAGCTTATCAGGAGTCATAAAGGTTCTCATAAACACCAACTCACACTCCCCCCACCAAAAAAAAAAATTAGATATAAATATATATATATATACACAAAAACCCCCAAACCAACACAAATCCAACAACCAAACAGCAACACACCGCAAACCCTATCCTGCAAACCTGGAAGGACACTCGCCACGGTCAAGTTTTACCTGCCGTGGGAAGGGACCAGGAGACGGAGGAGAGCGGTTTGGGGTGGGGTGGGGGTCCCCGAACCCGAACTTGGCGGGCTCCCCTGCGGCTTTGCTCCGCGTCTCTCCGCGGGGCCAGCTCACCGGAGCCGGGGCCACTGCTGGGCGCAGGCCCCTGCGGAGCCGCCCGCGCTGAGCGTGCAGGCGGAGCAGCCGGGCGCGGAACCCCCATTTCCACGGAGATTTGGGACAGGAGTGCCTTTTTTTTCTTTTTTCCTGAGCTCATTTTTTTTTTCCTTTTTTTTTTTTTTTTTTTTTTTTTTTTTTTTTTTTTAAATTTGAAAGGATTGTTAGCATTGTTCTCATTAGGCAGGGCTCCCCCCGGGGAAAGCAGCAGCGCTCTGCGTGTGCCGCAGCCCCGGGCCGTGGGGGACGGGCCCCTCGGCCGCCCCGCAGGGAAGGTCCCAGGCGCGGCCGCAGCGGCCCGGGGGCGGCGGGGGCGGTTTCTCCCCCATCCCCTGGCCCGACGCTCTCTCCTCCCGCCTTGTACAGACACAGAAGTGCAACTCGCAGCGCTTGGCGGAGCGGGAGGGAAGAGGATCGCCATGGAAAAAAAGAAAGGGGGGTGGGGGGGAGAAACAAAAAGTTGATTTGCCGGAGGGACTGGGAGGGAATTCCCTTCTCTGGGGACTTCCCCGCCGCCGGGATTATTTTCCTTCCAGCGCTGCGGGAGCGCCGGGCGCGGACCACCGGCGGGCTCCCAGCCGCTGCGATTGCGCTCGTCTCCGCGCTCTCCTCCCTCAGCGGCCGAAAATCAACCCTTCATTTCCGAGAATTACCCAAAGAAACACAGGCTGCAGGAGCCATTACTGCACATTTTAATTATTGGGATCATAAGCAGAGAGTTCAGGAAGCGGCAATAATATAGTTCTCCTGTTTCCTATTCGAATGGGTTTGGTCTAACACGCCGAGATGAGTTATTTGAGCCCAAATCGATTTCTCAAAAACAACAACAACAAAAACCACACCATACAATTACATTCCTATTACGGTCATTTAAGGTTTCAATATTTTCCGGAGATAAAGGAAATTAACGTGAATGAATTCTTCCCGTAGAAATGGCCACCGACGCGGTGCCGGGGAAGGGGGGAACAGGACCCGGGGCCCAGCAGGATGCCACCCCGCCTGTCATTCCGTGCCGGGCGTGTAGGACCGGGAAGGGTCCCCGGCAGGAGAAGGGACCGCGCAGGGCGCACGGCGGAGCCGCTGGGGAAGGGGCCACCCCGCCGCGCCCCGTTGCCGCGGCCGGCGGCACGACGGGCTTCCCCGCCGGCGGCCGCTGGAGCAGCGCCCACAGCTCCGCGCCCGCGGAGCACGGGGAGAGGCGGGCCCCGCGCCAGCGCGGACCGTCCGTGAGCGGAGGGCGCCACCGCGCGGGCAGCTGCGCACCTGCGGCTGCCGCCACGGGGCCGCCGTCGGGCGGGCGGGGGTGCCCCGTCCCCCGGCTGGGGCGGGCGCGGGAGAGACCCCGCCGGGCTCCCGGCCCCGCTGTGAAAGCGGCTGGCGGGACGGGGCTGCCCTCTGCCTTCCCTCGCTGCCAGCGCCGGGCTTTGGGGGCTGCGGCGCTTGGGGGGTGGGTTTTGTTTCCCGTTAAATGACTCTGCGATAGCGGGTGTAAACGTGGGCTTTTCTAGAAACAAGCGTGGCAGGGATTACGTGGGTAACTTCGGTTTGCAGGCTGAAACCGCACACTTAGCCTGAAGAACAGGAAAGAAATATTCCTTCTTACCAAAGAGACCAGAATCACGGGCAATACATTTTAAAGCTGTGGCTGTCTTCACTTTGGAAAAGTTACTTTTTATTTATACTGCCTCATTTCTTCTTCTCCCTCTCCAGTCCTCCAGATCCTTACAGAAAGCACCAGCATGCCTGAAATACTGGGCAGCAGCAGCACAGAGATACCAAATTCGATAAAACAGACCCCACGTAGCGGCCTGGTGCCACCCCAGTGGCACTGCGCACGTAAGAGCCAGGTCAGGACGGTTTGCAAAAAATACAGCTTCTAAGCTCTCATCTAGGGTGTGTGAGTAACTCATGCATGATTCATGCCAATAAAAGTCTCACAGCGTCTCAATCTACTTCATGGGTGTACGTGTGCAACGTGAATATGCATATGCATATTTAGGCTGAATAAGTAAAGGTTTAAATCTGGTATCCAGGTATAAGAAAATTTCTAGGGAATTGTCATTTCAGGGCTGACAGGGACTTAGGGTTTGTAATACTTGCCTCTAAGGCAAACTCCTAAGGCAACATCTGAAGAAAAGTTTTTTTCACTGGCAGAATTTCCTTCATCTGTCTCCTACCAGCTCAAATTAGACCTTTTAATTTACCTGACTATGCTATTTTAAGTATCTATTTTTTAACTATAGCATTATAATTCTGCAGATATTTCTAAGCAAACTTACATCCTCTGAGCCTTGTTAAGCCTGACTAGGACCGATTGCTGTAAAACCTACTGCGGTAGGTTTAATTCAAGGGAACATATTTCATCATGTACCATGATGGGTACCTTTTGCACTCCTCAGAAAACCCCTTTTTTGCATATTTATGTGTTTTTTTAAAAAAATACCACAAGTAATCTATCACACTGTCAGGAACTCTATTGGTCCATAAAGCTGGATGATATCTCAAGGACACTTGTCAGATGTCCAGCCACTATATTCATATTTTCAGTATGTCCCACCTTAGCTTCATGTTTTAAAAGGAACCTGGAAGACTGAGGGACCTGGCACATGTAATTTTGTCATGAAAGGGTACATGCTTTTCTGCCAATATAGAAAAGGATGAATTCTTTTTTCTGAAAAGCAAACAACGCTGCCAACACAGCTGTCTCTCTCACACACACGCACTATGGGTTTATTGCCTATCCTGTTACCAGGGGTCCTCAAACTACGGCCCGTGGGCCGGACACAGCCCCCCAGGGTCCTCAATCCAGCACCCGGTATTTACAGACCCCTCCGCGTCCCCCCCCCGCCGGGGGTTGGGGGGGGAAACCAAGCAGCCACAGATGGCTGCCTGCCACTTCATCCGCACGCCGGCCCCTGTTTAAAAAGTTTGAGGACCCCTGCGTTACTACCTCTTCCCAGGCCTCCTTTCTTACTGGGATGGCTTGGGGAACCCATTGCAGACCAGTCTGCCAATGAGTATACATCTGCACCAGCTTTATGAACGTAACACCAGCCTTGATGTTTTCTTGGTTTTCCAGCTTCCTCCTCCTCCTCCCATAGCCCTAGCACCTAGGAAGGATGGATTTAGCAAAGGGGAGATTGACTTGCCCACGAAGTCACTCAGGTGTAGCTGTGGTTATCTCATAATGACTAATTAGGGATCACCTGGCAGAAGAACAGAAGTTACTAAAGCTCAAGCAGGGGAAGCCAGGGCTCAGCACTCCCAGCTGACACAGCACCTGTGGCAGAGGCAGGAAAGCCCTGATTCCCTCATTGAGGTTAGATCTCAATCAACTCAGCAACAGACAGACTTGAAGTGTTTCATTCACAGAGTTGTTCTCTTATTAAACCATCCCCTCTCGTGCTTGCTTTAAGTAAAAGCAGTGAAATGTGCTTTCTCATGTCTGTCACAGACTGAAGGAGCAAAGCTGTAATCCGGAGAGCTTGCTCACATTCGGGGCAGGAGGTACAAACTACGGCAAAACCAAAGAGCAACAACCAGGGACAGTACTGGGCCTGCAACTCTCTCAAGACATGAGAGAAGCAAGCGTCTTTGCAGGTGACCACCAAGCATTAGCAAAGTCTTTCTGAGGATCTTCCAAATAATTCCTTGCTGTCTTTTATCACCTTAATTATATTTCCAAGCAAACAGTTAGAAAACATTCTTAAGTATATGCCCTCTGAGGAAAAGGGCTAGATTTTTTTTTCTTTCCTGTTCTGAAGTGAGGAGGCAGGGCAATATTTCCCCGGGGCAGCAGTGTGGGAGCACCAGGAGCACAGTCATCCCGCTCTTGCCCTTGCTTAGGGCTCATGGTGAGAGACAAGGCCAGTTGGGTTGCCAGTGTCTTCTGGGATTGCCCACAGTGTTTGATCTTATGTGGTGGGTGTCCTCTCCCTTTTCAGTAGATGAAGCCAGATGACTACGGCAACACAGAGGCAAAGGAAGAGTCATTCCTATCCCAACACAAAGGCAAGAAAAACACTTTTTAGATGAATGAAAGACTAAACAGAGGTCTCGGTCTCACAAGGAGGTACCACCACACTGTGCATGTGACAGATAATTTCCTTGGATCACCAATAGATGTATTTATAATCTTCTGTCTTTCACCCATGTAAATTAATATTCTACAAGAGAAGACAAAAATTTTCCGTGATGCTTTCCGACAATGGTTCTTTGATCAATAATTTATATCTGAGAAGTAGAGAAATAAATTATGAAAGGCAAAAAACAACAACAACAAAATCACCTTTTGAAGATTCAATATTCCAAAGGCCTTTACTACACTAAAGCCAGCAACCTGCAAAATGCCACTAAAGGTCTTGCTAGTCCACAGGGCAGAATAAAAAGACTTTAGCACTGCCTGTGAGTCTAGGTCTATTTCTGGTGTTCAAAGGAGCAATCCTTAAGCAGATTGAATACACAATGTTTCACAGAATGCCGCCAAACTACAATAATTTATACTGGAAAAATAATGGCTACAATATCTTCATGTTCCAGGTTGCTTTAGAGACAGCTGTAACCCAGTGTGAACAGCAAGAACTGGTTTTGTACCCAAATGTGACAGAATTGTGAGTACACCTTTAGAAACAGTGGGACTGCCACATGCCTGTGTCCAGAAACTAAAATCCATCTGTAGTTCTGAGGTATTGCTAATGGCATAGCTAAAGTTATTCATAGTTTAGATTTACCAGAAATAGTTGGAACAAATTAATAATGAATTAGAACATTTCTTATCATTGCAGGAGTGAGAGGGAATAAATAGAATCATCCATATTTTCTTATTACAAAACAGTGTGCAGCCTATTACCAAACACTAATTTGGTGTTGCTTGTGCTGGAAAACTGTTGAAGGGTCCCTGGCTCCTGACAGTGCAGCTTAATTCAGTCTGACGGGAGCAAGGCTGTGCAGAAGCAGGCCAGGGCGGGCAGGTGAGGACCATCCCAACAGGGGTGAATCCCAGCCTGCCAGGGCCGGGTGCCGCTCAATAATTCCAATTAACCATGCTAAAGGCAACAGAGACGGGTCACGCAGAGCCCAGTAAATATCAATCAGAACCGCATATTGTGATGAGAGAATAACGGAGTCTGCCTCATTAAGGAAAAGAGAAAAGACATTTGGTTGGGCAAAGGAGCCTGTTCTCAGTGGCTCGTGCACCCTGCAGTGCAGCGTCTGCCTTGTGGGGCTGCAGTCCGTGATGGCCACAGCCAAAATGGTCCTGAGTGTCAAGCCCTTCACACGGCTTAGCTCCCCGTTTTGCGCATAGTGAGGAATGGGGAGAGTTCCCGCATCCCTTTGCTGCGCAGCAGGGCCCCTGCTCAGCCAGATGCCTACTTCCAGAAAGAAAAAGGGTGTGGAGTGAGACCCGGGAGTTGGGTTTGCTGGCTTCTGTGCCGGGAGTTGACTGGATAGCAGACAGTAGGGCCATGAGACAGACACCAGGGCCAGGAGCCAGCACATGCTTTTGGGCTGCTTTCGTAACTGGGTTCACAGAAAGCGCTGGGACATTTGCACAGCAGTTGTCCCCAGAGAGGCCGTGAGCTGGATTTCTCCACCAGCAGCCCACACTGACAGCCGCTTCTCTGGCTGTGTGAGGCCAGGGGCTATTTTAGCACACCATTGCCTTCAACTGCCAGCTTCTGGGCTTCCCGGGCTCTGAAACTGTAATCAAAAAGCACGAAATGAAGATCTAACTGCAGACATGAGCAACTGGGTGATGTTTAAGAGCCAAAGCCTGTAATTATAAGGCATCATTACAGTTTTTAAACATTTTTTAAATTTATTTAACTTCAATAAAATACTTGGGACTACTTAGCCTAAAGGGAAATGGAGATTCTTAGTTTTTTATATTTAAAGATTGCACAAAGAATTTCTTGTGTGTGACCTTATGGTTTGATCCATCTCTATCCTCTAATAAAATGTATTTCTGTAACAGCTGAGGCAATTAATCTCTTAAACAGAATTGGATTACAATCTCCATTACGTGAAAATCTTTACAGTCAGGCTTCCTGTCTTTCTAAAACATCCCAAGCTATCGAGCCATTCTTTGCCCTGCTTTATGCAAAGGTCAGACTGGATGTTCGTAATGGCCTCTTGTAATGTCAAAAAATTGGTCTCTGACCCTTGTAATGCCACAGGAAAGACTCTCACTGATTTCAGACAGAACTGCACTAGATTTATTGACCTTTCTCATTACGAATGATGATTGTCTGCAGAAACTCCTATGTGATTTCATAATTTCAGGTATGTGTCTGTTGAGCTCATTATGTAAATACTGCTGCCTTTGGTCCTTTTTGAATTTCTTAGGAGTTTACAGAGCTCCACACAACCAGAAGTTTCTAGGGCATTGCAAGACTGAACCTTCTCTTTTGACCCCCAAATCTGTACTGAATCTGCAGAGGGAACTGGATTTGTCAACAGTAACAACAAAATAATACACTATGATACCCTATAGATAGGTTTGAAATCCTGAAACTGTAATACGATATTTTCCGCTGTAGTGAAATTCTTTTTCCTGGGGCTTTCTTGCTACAAGTGCAAGTATATTGACTTTGCATGTGGGTTTTCAGAAAAAAGTAGTTAACTGCATATAATTTGGAGTGATTCTCTGACATACTGTACTCTACAGCAAAAACAGTTTTCTTCTAAGTCTCAGCAACACTTGAGATTGTTCTAAAATATATATTGGTTTTGTTTCAACTATCTGAAATTAATGTTTTAACATTGGATAAAGAACTTTAATTAGCTTCTCTGATTTAAAATCTGAGGGTGACCAGAATTTGCTCTGAAACAGAACAGACAAGAAGTATGAGCAAGAAATTACAGAAATAACATGATCTTATTATCTAATGTTAACAATTAAAGGTGGTTTGGCTTTTGGATTTTGGTTTTGTTTTGATTTTTTTTTTTAATAAGGACTCTCCAGGGAAATACCTTTATCTGTTTCGCTTACCTCTCTGGGAAAAGAAAAATATTATAATCACATTCGAAAGACAGCCATTGTCAAGAGCATTATTTATTCAAGAGTCTCTTCTATGGAAAGTAAATAACTCTGTTTTGAGTATATCTCCTGACCTTGTCTCCTCAGATCAGTTCTACCAGTTCTGTTCTGAGCCAGGGGTTCCTTCTGACATACTGTTCATTTCTATATCTGATCCTCTGTTTCTTTCCTCCTATTCTCAGTGTAGAATATTTTTATGTAATTACCCCAGAGCCTGAATTACAAGGTAAATAGTGGAATATGCGTATAAATTTCTACTTATGAAAGGGGCAAATATTTGTTTAGTACTAAGAAGATTATGCTAAAAACTCCATTTCATAGTTTTAGGGAAAAAAATTACATTTTTTCCAGATAAAAGATGAGCTGCATGTGGTCTGATTATGATATGCCCATAGTTATTATGGGTTCTTCATATTTATAAAACAAGATACAATTATGTAATAGCTTTCATGCAAACACATTACTATTAATCTCACAATGCTCTTATCACACATATAATTATTAATGTATTACGTTTATTCTACCCAGTACAGTATGAAATACAGCAAATTAAGTGACTCTTGGGAGCACACACCTAAAAACAGAATAGCTCTAAAATGGGGTCTAAAAACCTGACCTCATTGGTGTCAAAGTCAAAGATCCTAATGACTTTAGTGAGGTCAGACAATCACTTTTGGTAACGTGACTCCAATTTTTTGCCAGTGGTGGAGGCTTACTGCTCAGGAGTAAGACCTTCCATGCCTCCAAACACTCAGTACCTTTAATCTATGAAATATCTTCTGATGAATTCTGTCATGGATTCAGGGGAGTCTAGTATTTAGTCTCTATGAAAGAGTGATTTTAGTTGAAGAAAATTGTGTCCCACCCCAAAACTAGTAGTCATTGGGTGATGGTCTCTCCCAGTGCGTGTAGAAATCAGCATCACTTAAATGGCAAAGAAAACTACGCTCCCAAAAAAGAAAATGTACAGAGAATGACATGAAACACTAGTGAATTCCTGTAGTTGTTGTTAGTTTGAAGATGATTAATGACCTTGAACTAAACTAAAGATAATTAAAACCACATTACTCATCCTCAGAGAACAAGGTAATCAAAGGATACTTTGCAAATGAGCAAAAGCTGTCCTTCAAAAGATATCTTTCCCCATCTTCCAGTATTGATTAGTGGACAATACTGCTAGTGATTACACTCAATATAGAATCATAGAATCATGGAATTGTTCAGGCTGGAAAAGTTCTTTAAGATTGTCAAGTTCAACCATTTATAGTTGGCGTCCTTCCTTAATATTGCTGGGGGGAAGAAAAGGCAGTAGGGAGAGCTGAATCATGACTTTTCCTCTTATTTTTTCTTAATGAAAAATAGTGTGCACTGCCATTCTGAAACACAGCATCAGGTAATGCCAACACAAAAGATGACAGAAAGATGGCAAACGTTTCCAAGCATTGATCCACAGACTAAAAGCATAAACGTGCTATTAGGATACGAAGAGAACTGTAATGTCCAATGATTTCTCCTGTTTTCAAAGTCAGCATTTGGTTTAAGTAGTGAAACCTATAGTAAATACTTTCTCAGGATCATCCCTCCCCATTTATGTAGATACCACAGGATGGCAGACAAACCACCCCAGAATGCATGATTCATGGTTATAAAATTTAGGAATGGTTAACTGGAAACAGTGCTGCAAAACATCAGATCCTTGTGGTATTCTGTGCTGTGCTACATTAGTCCTAAGCCTAAATGAGCCTGCCATGAAAGGCAGGCTCATCTTAAAGAAGGAAATAGCTTCTCTCCTCCAGTTAGGTGATATAAAACTGAAAGGTCACAGAGATATTAAACTCAATTTTTTTTGAACTAGTAAGAAATGCAGAAAAGGTGAGGGGGTTGTGGGTTTCTCTTTTCAGATGTTTTTGTGGAAGGAGAAAAGTTGGGAATGGCTCTTCAATTCCATGGAGATCTGTGGGAAAAGCACTTAGAGTTGCTTTTACTCACAGCTACTGCCTTACTTTTGCCAAGCGCTGCATACCTGCAACTCCTAGTGAGCTACTACCTGTGAACTATGGCCTGGAGTTCTGTGTAGAAATGCAGCAAGTTTTAAATATGTAAACACAAAGAATGGCAGTGTTGAACATTTGCCTTCCTCAGGACTGGACTGTTAATGGGCACCTGTGTAGTACCAGGTGTAGGGACTGTTTATTTCACATTATCTTACACCTTCAGATTGTCTTCTAAGTGAAATGTTAAGGCAGAGGTAAAACCAAAATCTTCTGGGGGTAAAAGCTCTGCACTGCTCTCTCAAGGGGACCAGCAGAAGCTGTGCCTCTGGTGAAGCTCCTAAACATTTGTGCAAAGCACCTGAATGTATATTATAAGGAAATCCTTGGCTGTGAGTGATGCAGTATTGCACAAAGGACAGCAAAGTTCATATACATGTATTCTGTGAGTGAAGCAGTATTGCACAGAGAACAGCAAAGTTCATATACATGTATTTTCAAAGAAGCCCTGTGACGCACTCTTTAATAACCCAGCCCCAGATTCCCTCTCTTTCTGTCACATTTTCATCGCTCAGTTTTGCTTTGGCAAAAACTACAGCAGCACAAGATGCATCCATCCATCCTGTCCTGTCCCAACCTGTCCTGTCCACCCCCAGCCAGCCATAACCTGCTAAATGTCACAGATGCATCATATACCACAGAGATATCACAAAACACCAAGGAGGGGTTTATCTGTGAGAGAAAAACCCAGTTTCACTCCCACTATAGTGTCACCATGGTGTCGGTGTGGAAGATTGTTGCAGCCTCCTGTGTCAGTGATTTTCTCATTTCGCTGGCTGTTAGATCTGTTACAGATTAGGTTGACAGCAATGATATTAGAAGACCTGAACTGGGAATACCCACCGCTCATTTGAGCTCTCACCCCCCCCCTGCCTAAGACCTGTTGCCGCCACGTGAGTGCTGTGGGCACAGAGCACACTCAACCCAGCAGACACCAGGGCTCTGGCTGACTTAGCCAAGGGCTTGACATTTCACTGTGTTTGGGAGGCAGCGTCATACACACCGCTGACCCTGTAAGACAGAAAGTGGTGGCCCTCCTGGAGGGCACCCAAGTGACAACAGGAAGGGAGGATTTGTGCAGGAGTAGGCGTATGCCCAGGCCAGTCTTTATTTAAGTAGACTGAGAAGAAGCAGCCCCAAGGACGTAGCAGCCCTGGCTTTTGCGAACAACAGTGCTTAGGAGTCCCCCCCATAACCAGCCCTGCACACGGGGAGGCCGACGCACTGTGGGAGTAGTGGCCAGGCGCTCCCCTACGGCAGCCATTTCGCAGAGGAAGTGCAAAGCCGCCGTGCCACCGCATTACAGCTGGCACAGGGGGATGCCACCCCGCGTCTGCTCCATAGACATGCTCTTAGAATAAAAGCATTTTGCCTCCTGCAAGCCGTGGGGAGGTCAATCCATCGCTTTTGGGCAGGTGTGAGCCCTCACCCTGAGTATCTCCTTTCAGGCACATTAAGGGGCCTGAGTCATGCCGAGGAGCGCTTGGAAGAAGCAGACAGGTCTCCAAGGTGAGTGGGGGCAGGCATGAGTGCTGGTCGTGCTGGGTCTGCCCACCAGCCGCACAGAAAATCGCCTTCTGGTTTGGGTACGTGATGTTCTAAGTAAGCTCCATGGCTGGCCATGGTGAGAAAAACATTTTCTTGTTTTCTCCCGGTGCATTATGAAAACCCACTAAAAGGAGCTTTTCACACCACAAAACCTTTTAAAAGGATTCTGTCAACACAAAAGAACCATTGACAGCAGTTTCCTTTAAAAGTACTTGAGTCTTCAAACTCTGGAAAACACTTCTTAATTTTTTAATTTTTATTTTTTTTTTAATTTTCCAGACTTGATCTACTCTCAGGCTTCAGACAAATGTTTTTTGTAATTGCATGAGTAAGAAATTGTATTGTGAAATTAATTCCAATAATAGTTTTTAAAACAATTTGTAAACATATTCTTCACAAAATGGATACTCAAATACATGGATCTTTGCCTCAGTAATAATATAAAACTGCTGTAGGGAAAGTTTAGCAGAGATACTAAGAGGAGTACAAGGCCCATTAGCATGTGGTGCCCATGGCCCAGGTCACATCACCAAGCAGTCAATACTCTCTGCTGTATTTTCTTCTTGTTCTTTACCCTTCATCCATGTGTATCAGCATCCTGGCACTTGATGATAGGATTCACAAAGCTGATTTTTCTAACACAAATTTTCCTCTGCTTTTGATGATATTAAGAGGCAAGTTGCCCCACAGAGAGCAACGTGCCCATCTTTCATACTTCAAGTACAGTGCTACCATTGCTGTCTCTGGGAAGACATATGGATCGGCCACCACTTTCACCCCTTTCATCTCTCGGCAATTAGAGAAGTAATTTTTCTTAAAAAGGGGTGGACACTCAGAGTTCTGTCTCCTGAAACTTCTCCCTTGGCTCTCATTCTGATCATCTCATTACCATAAAACTTGTATAAATGCTTCCTATAAAGCAATTTCAGCATAGGAATTTGCAAGTCAAAACAGCCAATTAGTTTACATATTACCAGTCTTCTGTAATTTGGTGATTACTTACAGCTCTGGCCACTGCAGCATGCAGTTGAAGAAAAATCTAGAAGATCTTAGCACTGTTACTGCTGAGAAGGAATCATGTGCTACAGTCAGTTTTTGTACTGAGAGAAAGTAGTATTACAGTAGGAAGAGCCCACTGTTTTGGAATAGTACCAACCAGCAGCTTATTTTGTGTTTAAAAAGGTTTTCATTTGATCATTCAATAGGAAGCATCAAAGATGTTAATGGCTAAAAATTAAACACCCTGCACCAAAATACCCTGCTTCCAGAAATAATCATGCAAGTGATAAAACCATGGGTCAGCTGTTGCTTTGCAAATAATTTTTAATCTCTAACAAGAGGGCACTCCACAGCTTGCATCAATTGTTTGGCAAGCAGAGAGTAGCCAACCTGGTTGGACAACTAGTAAAAATGAAATTTCAGATGTTCAGAACCAATTCAGCCTGTAAAGACTTCGGAGCTCAGGTTGACAGCCAAGCCTGACACCTGTCAGTAACAGTGACTTGGCAATGTTACGCTGTAAAGGATTCCGAAAGGGCTTTAATGTTTTGACCTTATATCATGAACTCAGAGGCAATCGCTGGAGAATATCCTTTCATAAGACGTAGTTATAAAAACCACCAAATGCATAACACAAAATTCAGCCCTGGGAGTTTTGAGGGTTTTTTGAGGATTAAAAAAATGTGTCCAAAGAATAAGCAAAACCACCTCATCTCCATGCAATACTGATAAACTACACATCATCTGCAACATACTAACCTTGGAAGACTGTAAAGGATCCATATGGAACATTCCGCATCTGAGGAACATTATCTCTGGATCATGTGGCAAAGTCTAAAACAAGGACAAGAATAAGCTGGCTTCTTTAATGACTAGAAGAAGAAACAAAAGGAAAACACCCACCTTCCAGGCCTCAACCTGTGCGGTGACCTGGAAAAGAAACCCTATTGGTACCAGCAATCACGCTTTCCTGTGTTATCTTCCTTGGGGGTTGATTACACTGTCCTAAATGTGGGTGAGTGCTTGAGGGCCACAATTCTTTACACTGTAGTTATTCCTCAGAAATCCAAACATAATTAGAAAAGCAGAAATATACAGTGGTAGCCAGCATACAATATTGCATACAGTAACAACAGTTCAGAATTGCCAGTCGGGGGGTGTGTGTGTGTAAAAAACCAAGGCTATCAGCAGGCCAGCTGTGGAGTTTATGATTTTCAAGGCACCTTTTAAAAAAAGTAGCAGGAAAGTAGTTCAGAAATCAGAAAAGCACTGCACTATCACATCTGTTTCTCCCAAATAGGCAATTTTGTAGTTGTTTCCAATGCAAAAAACGCACATATTCTTCAAGTGCTGTTCACCAGAATTCATTATTTTCTAAACTATTCCTAAGATAAAACTTTAGTTTTATCTTGCACACATGATTTGATTCATGGATGCTTGAAAAGTAAATTTTTGAAACCAGCAAAAGCCTTTAAGCATTCTAAATAGGTGTTGAGTTTGTTATATTCACGTTTCTAACTTACATTGCTCTAAAACAAATGAAGGACAGCAAGTGTTCTTCCAGTATAAGGTTATTACACTAACAAAGAGTTTCTCAATGTTCCACTCACATTTTTATTCATATTATGATCAAATCACAATGTACTGGCTAGTACAGGCAGTGTGTTATGCCAGGCACTGTATGCACCTGTTTGAAACAGATCTCATCCAAAGGTTTCACAATCTGAACAGAGAAGACACGCATGAAGGAGAAACTGTAGGCACAAGAGTGATTGCTTTCCCTGTGATTATACAGGAAAATTAATCTAAAAGTGGGAGATAAACTCCACATCTCCAAATCTGCTGTTCTTCCTCTTCCATCACCCTACTTTGCAGTACACAATTGTTTTTTTCTCTTCTACTTTTATGGTTTGGGGATTTAACAAGGCTTGGTCTCAATGAAAAATTCCATCTAGAGATCACAGGGAATGTTTTCGGTTAAACGCAAGTCCAATGGCTCTGGCCAAATTTCTGCCTGCCAGCTAACATGCAATATTACTGTGGTGTTAACTACTTCGTTTGAGGTGTTCACACTTGAAACAGAGGTCACATTGCATGGATTTTTTTCCCCTTCAACTTTGATAAACAAGCATTCCTGCTGTTTGCATTCCCACAGAGATTTCACATTCAGCACTATAATTTCCAATTCCTCAGCCTGTTGAGCACTGTTGATGTTTTATTTCATAGCAGACAGATGAGCATGAAGTGATGTTTTTTACCTATGAGCTTGTAAATCCTCTCAGAGGCCTTCAGGAGGAAACGATATCAAGCTATTTAAGAAAAGAACAGTAAAATTCATGTGAAAATTGTGTCTATCCTTATTTTTATAACTGCAGTGGAGGACATGTACTTATCCGTATTTCACTTTATATGCTAATTGCACACACTTTTTTATTATGAGGTCTGGAAAAAAATACCTTTCTGTAACAATATGTTGAGCCTTCATCTTAATCACATAACTTTAGTTGGAAGCTGTTCTCAGGAAAGATTGGTTAATATTTATAAAGTGCTTTAAAGATGAAAGAACTGCATACTTATACATTTTATTGCATTCACAGCACTATTATAAGCTTAAACCTGAAGTGAACATTTCTTCTGTTGATTTGGAATCCAAACTGAGAAACTTTTTAGCAGTAGAGGTTTTACTTCATCTGAAAACTTCAGCCCTGAAGTGATGAAATCACCCTGAATGCCACATGGAGAGAATGCCATTCAGTAAGCAGTGATTTTTTAGTTGGAAAGACCAAGAAAGTAATTTGTGGCCTTTTACATCTTTAATGCAGGACAGAGTTTAGTCATTTTGGACAGAGATAGATTAGATGTGTCTGGGTAAGTAACCTGAGGGCAATTCATTAATTAGGGATAACATGCAGCTGCATATGGTTAAAATTAGGAAGGAAACACATTTGCAGATGCATGAATGACAGCATCAACAATTCCTTCTTAATACTTGTGTTTATGCTGTCATAAAAGCTTGATATTATGCAAATTGATCATTTATTTTTGGAGATTCTAGAGTTACCTGTGTAAAGTACAGGTGGATGAAGTCCACACAACTGAAATCCTGTTCCAAATTGCTTTTATCTAGCTCCTCATGGTTCATGCAGTGTATGGTGTTTTGGTCAAGACAAAAAGTATGGTTAATTGACATATGAAAGTAGATTTGGGAGCTGAATGGCCTTTCTCATGGGTAGCTGTACCCAGAGCACAGGTGGTAGGCAATAAGCAAAATAAAAGATCAGACTCAGTAGTGAGAGTGATCAGGAAATGAAATAACTTTTATGCAGCTGTAAATATCTGGTGCTGTCTCTTAATTTGCAGATTTCTGATGAATAAGAATGCTTACAGAAATCCACCAAAATAATGAGTGTCACTATACCAGTGACCGTTTCTCTGTTCTCCTGAGAAAATAATTGTTTAGAGACTATAGATTGAGGCAGTTTATAATCAGCTGTCCTTAAACATGATGGAAAAGGAGGAAGGGTTGACAGTGCAGTACATTCTCATTTATTAGATTTTTCTCTATATACTGTCCTTCAAATCAGGCATATAATTCCCATTTGCACTTAATTTCATTACTGACAGAAGATACTGAGAGAGGGGAAGAGAAAACAACTAAGCAAGCAGAACTGCAAAATTCTCCATTTAACACGAGAACTGAGCACATCAACATTTTCCTCCACATGCTTTACAAATGAAGAGATCCCGGTTCTCACATTTAGACCACCTGGAATCTGCTTTGAAGTTTTAAAATACTACAAAGAAAAAACTTTAGTATGCTAAATTTTCTACCCATATTTCATGCCTTGAAAGTTTAGCCAAGGTGTACAAACTAAAAAGAATATAGCAAAGTCCTTAGACATCAGATGCAGCAAGTGAAGTAGTTTCCTTTGTAGGCAGAGAAAATAATGTAGCTTTGTGTTATTGGACTGTTCTTCCCTGAAGTGGTCAGGAGCATCTCTGGTTGAGATGCTTCTTCAATTGTCCACCAGATCAGCTTTCAATTCCCATTTTTCCTCAACCAAAAATGTTTGCAGTGAAGACAGATGATGAAATTTGGAAAGGCAAATAGTGAGATTGATGGTAACACTGAGAAGGAGCCACAACTGAAAGGGTGGGTGTTTTACAGGTCAGTCTTAGGTGTGCTGCCAGAGTTGGAGTTTACACAACAGACTAATTTGCCATGTATAGTGAATGGTTAGCGCTATTAATTTGCGTATCAGAAATCAGTCAGATGTAATACAGGCTTAGACTGTCAGAGCTTCAGGTGATTCCTGTGTTTGGGAACAGGTTTCTTTAATGGAATCCAGGACTTATTTTGACTGTGTTTAATTTAACACTGTAAGTCAACTTTCATTCAGGACTATACATCATATTTTAGGAGCCTGATGTCAAAGAAAAGACACATATGAATAGAGTCTCAGAAGTACCCATCTCCCACTCGGGTATCAGAAGTACCGAGATTTTCATGCACTTGGAATAGAGTGCTGGGTGTATTTGAAAATCTGGACTAAAATACTGCAAGGGTGAGTTTTTAAGGTCTTGAAAATTATTATTGTTTTGTAGGTGCTGATTCCTTTTGGTAATCTGTCTTTTAGTAAATTGTTGAAAAATGGTATGTTCAATGGCATACAGAAGAAATGGTATGTCAGAAAAGAGAAATCATAACACATGATTAGAGAAATAATTTAACATGGGCATGCACTAAAAGCCTCTGTGACTCTCCTAAGCATTTCAATTGCCAGGTTAGCATTCCTTTTTTTTAGTGTTTTATCTTAATTGCACAATAAAAGCCTGTAAAACATCACAGCAATGTCAGTTAATATTGGAATGGAAGCTACATATAAAAAAGATGTAAAGAATCATAAAACAGAAATGCCTAAAAGGAAATCAGACACTATTAACAAATGAATTCTATATGTGTCTAATGAGAAAGGGCACAAGAGAATTACTTATCTAAGTTGTGCACATACTTATGAGAAAACAGATGCTTATGAACTTTAAGATAGAAAACCAAGAACAAAATCCTTCAGCTACCATAGTTACTTTGGTACAGTTTGGATGGACCTCAGGTTAACAATTTTGAACATGCCAGAGTGATAAATAGAATCCTTGGCAGAATGTAAAACTGTGATAGCTTAAAAGAGGAATTCCTTGAGGAAATCTGAGAGGCAGAACAGATGTTCTACTTTTCAGAGAAAATGTGTTCAGCAAACCTGTGTATCCACTGTTGTTTAATTGAAGAATCATCCATCCTCCATTTCCACAAGATGAAGGAGACACTTGCTTACTGATGGAAGAGTTAACAGTTACTCCTTATTTTTCAATAAATATTTCATTGTGCAACTACAAAGAGTGACAAATGAAACCTCCAAACACAAGCTAATAGGTCCAAAGCTTAATGTTTTTTTGCAGTGCAAAGGACACATGACAGTTCTTTCCCACATTTGCTTAAAATGATTAAGCATTACCATGCCGGGAAAAAAAATATCTTATTCTGGTAAATTACTTTTGCGACATCTAGAAAAAAAATAACTTCTTTGCAGACATATAATAGTTTCTAAAGACAGGATGTTTATTTTCAAGTAAATGTAAACAACAAGCTTAGAGTTTAGACAATTCCTAGTTCATTTCAACTAACAAAGTCAGACATGAGAGCAAAACATAGTAATTGTCAGCTGATAGTATACCATGTCTCACCTTGATTTGCAACTCTGGAAATTTAAGAAGCAAGTTTGGAGAAAGGCTCTCTTGTCACCCAGGGGGCTGTATCCCCACAGTCACAAGCAGATTTCTCCAGCCCTCACTTTATATGGGTGCGAAGGACTGAAATTCATACCACCAGTGGGCAGGAGGAACTGGCTCTGCTCTTGGCAGTTCTGATCCACATTTTTTAATATTTTTTGTTTCACACCAAAGGGGAGAATGCATTTGTTTAGTTTCACTTCTTAGTCTCATTTAGCCAAATCTTGAAACCAAATAAGTTATGAGTTGACTAAACTTCACTTTGTTTGGCCAAGGAACAGATAAGACTCTGGGTTTGGTCTGAAGATGTTCAGGAACATAAAACTTGTCTCTTCGTTATGGCTTGTCCCAGAGATCCTGGAAAAACCTTGAAAGAAATGTGACATAACCTAAAAATTATCCAGACAATAGAGAGAAATTAGATAGGTTTCATTCCTTACTGCCTGAAGAGGTCCTCATTTGACATTAGTTTCAACGTTTTTTCATACAAGAACAGGGAGGAGACAACATCTGAGTAGCACACAGACAATTTTGAGACGAAGGTGAGTGTCATGCTGAGCCACTTGCAACTGCTGCTCCGGTGTTTTGCATGCTACTGAAATGTCACTGATCTCAGACCTAATATGGATATAAAGATATTTTACCAGCATGTCATTTTTCAGCCTTCCATATGTTGTGACACATAGAAAGCTTTAGAACAAGTGTGCCTCATGTTTTTCAAAGTTGGATTGACTCATTGATAACTCTGCACGGAAGGGACCACATTTCCTCTCCATGGGAGTCCCTGCCTCACAAAACACATGTAAAAAACGGGTACGAGTCATCGCATGCATGACAAAGGATACTTTCAAACTGATTATTCTCAAGAGCCTTATGGTCAGTCCCCCATACCCACCAGATTTTAATGCCAGAAGTGTGACTAGTTGAGAAGGATGTAGAGGTGGGAAAACTTAAAAATTCAAGCAATGCTGTGGCCCTGAGGCACCGCCAGTCCTGCCTGTCCCTTTCCACCCCCCAGGTCTCCCCCACCCTGCCCACAGCCCAGGATCCATGCCAGTCCCCCAGGGCCATCAGACCCCAGTGCTATCGGCCCCTGCCTCAGCAACGCCACAGCAGGGCCTGTTGCCAGCTCCCAACAACCCTGCCCTGCCCTGCCCGGCTGTTGGCCCTGCCAAGCTGGGCCCCTCTGCAGGCCCATGTCTTGGCCTGTCCCCAGCCCCAGGGAGGTGCTCAGGCCCGGGGCTGGGGCTGCCCCTGCGCCCCCTGTGCCCCGCTCCTGGCTGGGGTGGTGGGATGGCCCCAGCTGCCAGGCCTTGCCCCGACAGACCCTTCAGCAAGCTCCCACGGTCCCTGGGAGCCCCTGGCCCCTGCAGCACCCTGACGGGAAAGGAGATAAACTGTACAGCTCCAGGCAGAAGAGTTGGGATTTCCAACAGGCACAAATCCCATTGGATTTTCCAGCAGTTTTCCCTGAGGAAAGCTGCAATACACCCCCAAGGTGAATGCTCTGTAGTGGTCCCTGTGCTGCCACTTCAGCAGCGTGCGCCACAGCTTCAGCCAGAGACCCTCCAAGCCCAGTCCTGTTCCTCCCACCCTTCCAGTTCCTCCCAAGCAAGTTAATTTTGAGCTTTTTCTGCTATCTGCAATCCTTCTTGAAAATTCTGTTTGATTAAAACAAACACACAGGGACCCTGAGGCTACAGCAGGAATGAGAAAGCAGCTGTGGAGATCAGGGAGCTTCTCTGATTGCTATGGGTGCCGCTGCAAGGGCTGAAGCCTGCCCTGGCTGATGAGCCCTTCACAGTGCTGGTGCCCCTGGGGCTGGTGGCCCTGGGGCAGTATCTGTGTGTCCGTGAGGTGACTGCAGAGCCTTGTTCTGGACTTTCTGACTTCACCGTGAAGGAAGGCTGCGTTCACAGGTGGAGCACAAGGCACGCTGTGAACTGCTGTTCGGGGAAACAAGAGTGCTGTTGGCCAGTTGAAAGAAGGTCAGCGAGGCATCATGTTGATTTTCAGCAAAGGTTAGCTATGTTGGATATGTGGGGGACTTTCTGACTGGAAAGACAATGAGTCTTATGACCAAGGGGCAGAGAAATGCTGAGGGACATCCTTCACTCAAGGCCTTTACAAATAATTTGACAAACATCTTTGCTGGTGGCCTTGATATACTTGGTGCCTTTCAGCAAAGAACTAGATTAGATGATTTATTGAGGTCCTTAACACATTAGATTTCTAGGATCTCTATTTCTACTACTGCTCAGAGCAAGGTATTTTTGCACTATAGAGCTATCAACAGTATCTTACCCATATTTCTTACACAGTATCTAACCACAGGTATATTCTGCAGCGTGAGCCCCCAGTGTCATTCTGAAAAAAGAGAAATAAAACCTTATTTTTCTTCTGCCACTCCTAGAAGAAAGATGGTCTTTGATACTTTTGCATTAAAACGAAGTTGTGAAAAGCAGAAAATTTTGGCGGTGCTTACCTGCAGAAAAAGAAAAACAAAATAAAATCCAGCATGAGAGTTTGACTTATTCTTCCATTTAAAAGAAAAATAAAAGGAAGAAGAAATCATCTCTTCTGAAAGTGGTAATCCCAGTGGCATTGTAATAGATGAAAAATATCTTATTCACGTTCTCTATGCAAATAAACTTTATCCACTTTTAGATAATGACATTTGGGTAGAGAAGAATAGATTTCCTGTGGGAATGCTTTTATGTCACATGGTATTCAGTTCCTGAAAACAGCAATTGATCTGTCGGGTCAAATCTACTTAAACCTTGTTTAACATTACCAGAAATTAGTCCCTCAATAGTCTCTTTTTCAGACAAAATATCAATAATTAGCTGGCTTCTTTTCCATACACACGTAATACATACAATATTGATGTTACTTTGCAGAATTTGTATTTAAAATTTTTCCCATTTTTGGATTCACAGTTTTGTTAGTGTTAATAGACCTAAGCCCATAAAATTAATTTTCACCAAGATTGGTACGATCTATGTGGTTCCAGACCTTCAGTTTTACCAGCATTTATGCTCCGTTAGTTATGGGTCTTTTGTGAGAAAACTGCTGTGCAGAGGTTTCACTGTGCTCATGTGATAGCTGTTCATTGTATGTTTGAAAGGAGCTATCAGGTGTGTTTGTAGTTGAAGTGTTTAAGGAATCATCAACAGAAAATGGCAGATGTTAAAACCTAAGCTCTCCCCTACTCTAAGGCAAAGTTTTGGTGAGAGGAATTCATTGCAGAAACACCAATAGCACTAATAGCAGTCTGCTGAGATAGAAGTTCGATACCTTGCTCTGATTTTCTAGGAGCACTCTGTATGGACATTGGAGGAGTTGCACAAGACCTTACAGAAGCTATAACTTTCTGTGTTTTCTTATGAAAACTGTTCTGCTTAGAATACTTGTATGAAAATGCATACAGCCCCATACTTGAGGTCTCTGCAATGCAGGACACTCAGACTGAAGTCCCTGGGAATACAGGACCTAAGAGTTGCAGTGAGCAGAGCTGGTGATATAAGAGCCATAAAAACTGCTGTATTGTCTCAGACCGGTGGTCCGTCAAACATGCTTGCCTACCTCTAATAGCAGATGCTTAGGAAAGAATACAAGAACAGGACATGCCTATATTGATACTTTCTCCTCATGCACTTACAGTTTCTGGGTGCCTGTGGCTTAAGAAAATATTGAGATATTAAGTGTATCCTCATTCCGAAGTTCTGTCCTTGTTTGACTTTTCCCTATGAATGTGTCTAATTGCATTTTGAACTGTTTTATACTTTTGACTTGCATTAGATATGTGAAACAAGTTTCACAGCTTAATTGGGAGTTGTCCCTAATCAAGTCTTTATTCTGGATTGGACTTTTAGATTCCCCCGAGCCCTCCATCTTATTTCAAAGGCATCTTTAGCGTGACTAGAATTTCAAAGTTCAACACCTTTCATACACCAGAACTTCTACCTATTCCATCCCTTTGCTGGAATGCTCTGGTATACAGGGCAATACAAAATTGCCCTCCGGTTGACAACTAAATTCTTCATTTGCATATTATTAGCATTATTGACTTGTCCCTCAAATATGACCGGAGTCTATGGTGCAGCACAAGTTGGTGCCAAACTCCCTGCAGGGGCCTGAAGACAAACATGCTCAGAACTTAATGACAAGCAGGTTTTTTTGATACTGAGGCAGATGGGAAATAACAGAGCAGATAATGTCCAAGCCTTCCACACTGATCTTGGCTAAACTCCCTTTACCAGGCAAGAGGAGGAGATAAACTAATTGTTTGATCAGGCTTAGTATTCTCAGTTAATACTGTGCCAGCAATACCTGTTTATGAGCAAAATTCTGTCAATATTGTAGCTTATAATAGTTACACATAAATATTTACAAAATATTAATTTACACAATTACTGCTGTGAAAAAAAGACAACTACTATTATTTCACTTAAATGCTATGCAATATTCACCTCTGATATTTATTTTACATGTATATAGCTGTGTAGCATAGAAACCAAGTGGCTTGATATAGATTAGTGGAGACTGTAGCCGTACAGAAAATTGAAGCAAAATATCCTTAATCCAAGAAACATGTCTATATTATGCATTTGTGACCTAATGTAGCAGCATAGCTGCAAACCCACTTTCTTGCCTAGAATGAAGCTGGGCTTGCACTGGGATGATCACCTGCAGTATGAATACCTTAACTGCATTGGTTACAACAGCATTTTTCATAAAGCACTGTGTTTCTCTGGTCACTTTGCTGATCTTATGACCGAAGTACAAAATCCGTCACCTTTGACAAGCAGGCGTAGATTTTGTATTTAAGTCATAAGCAACATTTTCTAGTGGAGTCAAGACTAAACGCTTTTGATATTCAGTGACTTTTTTATTTAAACATCATTTTTGCAAATGCAATATGGGTTTAAGCATTTTTTTTGTCTGTTCTTAGAGCTTATAGAGAAGGCTAAGCAAGGGACAATTTCACTGTTACAGAGACTATTTCACTTCACAAAGAAAACTGTATACTGAAAAATTATACCTATTCTACACAGACAGAGTCAGGAAGAAGGAAAGAAAGTATTTTAGACTATCAGTGCTTGCCATTTTGATGTTCTTCCTCTGTTCAGTTCTGGACTAGCCAGCAATAGGTAGGAATGGTGAAGAGCTACATCTCAGTTTTCACATCAGAGCAATATATTGTGCCCACTCTATGCTGACAAGTCTGCCACCCTGGAGCACATACAGGCGTCTCTAAGACACAAGAATTCCCTTCTCGCAGTCTATAAGGGCTCTTTAGAAGCCCCAGAGCTGATATGGGTCTGTCCACTGTTGTATAGGTAAGGATGAAGGCTGAACTAACCTTTCAGATGTATTAGGCCATCCATTTCAATGTTAGTGCTGGCTAGGAAGAAGACCATGGCCAAGAAGCATGTGGAACGAAACTAAAGAAAAGCCCTCAGGCCATAGCTCTTCCTCTGCTGGAGCCCCTAGCACAAGGAACATTTCAGAAGATACAAGTTTTGATTTGTACAGGTCCTATGTCAGCCCTTCCCAGCTGTTTCAGCAACAAAGAGAGGCAAATGCAGCAGAGATTTAAAATAACTAAAGAGCCCAGTACAGGCTCAGATCTGCCTGTCTGGGAAGCAGCCTCACTGAAAGGGACCTGAGGGTCCTGGTGGACAGCAAGCTCAACTTGAGTCAGCAGAGCACTGCTGCAGCACCAAAGGCAAATCAGACCCTAGGCTGCACCCACAGGGGTACTACTAGCAGAGACAGAGACATGACCATCCCACTCAGCACGGATCAGGCCACAACTGGGGTATTGTGTCCAATTCCAGTCCCCACAGTTCCAGGAAGACACGGACAGATTGGGGAGACTCCAAAGGAGGGCCAAAAAGATGATCAAAGGGTCCCATGAGGAAAGACTGAAGGAGTTAGTGAAGGAGTTAGGTCTTTTCTCCCTGGAAAAGGGAAGGCTCAGGGGTAACTTCATCACAGTATTCCAGTACTTAAAGGCAGCTACAAAGAGAACAGAGGCTCATTCTTCATGGAGCCACATGAAGAAGACAAGGGTTAATTGATACAAGTTGCACTGGGAGAGGTTTCATCTTAATGTAAGAAAGAATTTTTTTACAGTGAGAACAATCAATCACTGGAACAACCTCCTCAGGGATATGGTAGAGTCCCCATCACTGGAGGTTTTCAAGGTGAGATTGGACAGGGTGCTGGATAATCTCATCGAGGCTCCCTTTCCCATGAAAGGTTGAGCCAGATGACCTTTCCAGGTCTCTTCCAACCTGGGCTCTTCTATGGTACTGTGATTCTATGATTTAAGTCACGGCAGGCTTACCCTGCATGTACAGCCACAGCCAGCTCCAGTTAGAAGGACCAGCCCATGTTTGTGCTATTTCCCCAGTTTCGTTCCAAGAAGAGATCTTGCCAGAGATGCACAGGCTTCCACATGTGTAGTATCCATGCAGTTGCAGAAGAGCTGCTCTCTTTTTGAGGAAGCATGTGCAGAGCTGTTACAGCTGTATACTGCTGTACTGAGTATTAATTGTTTCCGTTTCCAAGGAAGGGGGCAAAATTTAGCTCTGAAAGACAAATGAGATCTGGTTCATAAAGCTTGCTGGGAAAACAATGTTGGAATAGAGAAATCACTTTCACTTCATTGACACATCTGCAAAATAGCATAATTTTCTCAGTAATTTCATTCAACAAATGGGAAAGAAAAGGGAGAGAAGTTGTGAAAATTTTGCAAAATGCCCTTTTGTCACTTTTAGAAACGTTCTAAGGTTTGGGTTTTTTCTTTTTCTTTTTTGTTTCCCAAAAGGACTGTTAATTTAGTTTTACATTTTATTATAAAATATAAAATGTCCACATCTCAAAATGAAACCTCCAGGCCAGCCTGACACTAATCCTTTATGAAATACCCTTCTGTATAGAACTTGTAAAGTTACTGGTGCTGTAGCTAATGAGGATGAGTAGCCAGTCCTTTGCCAAATGGAATTTCAATCTTCTTCAAGGCTCTATTAATAAACTGTGGCTTCGTGGGGTCTGGAAGGTCATTTTTTTTTTTTTTTTCATTGCCCACTTGCAAGAATCAGATTTGCTCATCGTGGATAATAGCAGCTTGGGGACAAATTATTACTATATGGTCTTATTACCAGGCTGCCTGGCCTGACACAGCTTTCTACTGAAGGGTTTCTATAGTCAACTTTTGTTTAAAATCTCCTAGGAGTTACCTTTCGGTGCTGCTATTGTTCCCAACTCACCTAGCATGGTTACTCATTATTTCTGTGCTCTCTCCTAGGGTTTTTAAGTATGGTGTGGTGATAAGTTTAGAATTGCATCCATCCTTTTGTTACTATTACCACATCTTCCATTACCCTATCATGATCCATAAGTGATTTTTCCAAAAGATCCAAAAGAGATTTTTCTCATTCATCTGCTCAGTCTTGTCTCATAGCTGATACTCTCTTTGAGGCAAATACTGTCATTTTCTATGTGTATCTGAATGGCACCTAACACAGTGAAATGCCAGGCCAGCTGAGAAATGCTGTTACATGATTGTGTAATACTTGTCATTATCATCAGAGACAGATACCTATTACTAATCATAAAACCATCTAGAAAATCTTTCTTTCTGCTTCCCTCTGGTGTTCTTATTTTCCTTTTTCTTGCTTTTCTTTATGTTTTTTTAACCCTCTTTATTTTTTTTTCCCCTCTAAACAGGTACCTTTAAATAACAGGCTCCCTCAGTGTATTTATCTGGTATGAGTGCTGAGTAGCACCCATTCCACAGACAGTTGTAAATGAGACTTAGGTGACTAGCTGAATGATGTCCATCTTCATGATGTCACAGAAAAAGTACTGTCATGAAGTTAAATATGAATGCACTCTCATTTGTTGTGCTTTGCCTTGTTTCCCATACTCTGTAGCATACTGCATCAATGCTCCATGCCGGAGAGAGGCAGCTGCAAGCAGGCAGACAGACAGTTAGCAAGGCCATCACCTCACCTAAGAAACATTTGACTCCAAGCAAGCTGCAGCAGATTTTATAGGTCCTCCCTACCTGGAAGGCTGGCAATGTCCCATACCTACACTGCCTGCATAGCCACAAAGGTCCTTTCTGCACCAGTTCAGCCTGTCTGCCCTGGTTCAAAAAGCTCCTTCAGACAGATGGATAACTTCTACTTTCCTTATGCCCTGGCAGTGGGAGGCAGTGGAAGTCTGGTAACTCTCCTTCCCAGCCTTCGCAGAAGAAAAACTGCTCTGCAGGCTCTGTGATTTTTGCTTTTTGACCACAAGATGTCTCCTGCAAACCACGGAAACAGCAAAAGGCTGTCAAAGAGCCTGGGGAGGTGGACACACACACACAATATGCAGGCCCGGTACTTAGGCTCAACCTCCCTAGTATGAAAGTCAACTGAGGTTCATCCCACTTGCTCCAGTAATTCCAAAAAGAAGTCTGGAGCACGGAGAGGATTTTTAAAATTTTATTTTAGCCCTCATACTAGTTGCCTGTAAAAGTTTACAAATGTTATGAAAATTTCAGTCCCCATGTGGTAGTGGTAAAAAGAGAGCTTATCACACCAAGCAGCCTCCAGAAAGCTGCCTGAGAGGAGCTTCCCAATGCATGTCTCATCTACCACCTGAAAGAATAGTCTCCCAGCAAGCAACAGACAGCTTCGAAAAAAAGAAGGAAAATCTGCTTAAACTTCTCCTTGGAGGGACAGACTCTGAAACAACCTGTAACAATCTGTAAGCCTTCACAGAGATGAATGAAACAATCTGTGAGCATTCAGAGACAGTTTATAAATACCCTACGTGCAGTAAGAGACAAAAAGACTGACAGACTGCTGAGAAATGGCTGTGAAGTACAACAATGTGCACAGAAATAAGAAGTTCCTTGAACTGCAACATTTCCATGATACAAGCTTCAAAAATGGACTCAAGTTGGTTTGTGCAAACATAGCAAGCATTAGGCTTTGCTTTTCACAGTTATTTTTAAGCTTTCCAACACGAGTTATTGTCTCGGTCCACAGAGGAGCGGCTGTGTGCGCAGCCTGCATTCATTGTTTCCTTTCATACCCAATGAGGCCCTCAGTATGCAGCCAATGTTTTAGTTAATGCATTTCTTCACCCATACTCTAATGCCACATTAAAAAGCAGACTTGCCTTTGGACTACTCTGTTTCTAGTATATGTTCTCCCTTTAGGAATGTAATTGGCTGTAACTTGTAATGTAACTGGATTGTCCACTTTGAAGTTAGAGCTAGTCAGGATGCTTGAGAAGATTTGTTTCTAAAACTTTCCATTAAAAATTAATGGGACGCCTCCCCCCCCCACCCCCCACCCCCACCCCCTGCCAGTATTTAGAAATTCAGCACATTTATTTTAAAAAACCCAAACATTTTATCTATTGATTTTTTCAGCTTGAAGTTTAGCAGATTTTTAAAAGAAACTGAGCAAATCTTTAGGGATCTTCTGACAAAACATATATTTTTGTCCTTATCGATTATCTTTTGCTGAAAGAATCTCATACTGAAAAGAGTTCTTAAAATTGTATCTGTTATATTAAATGATACATTCTTTTAAGTGTGTCATTCAATTGATTTTTATAATTTGTAGTTGCAGCTTGTAAGGCACAGAGGCATTAAAAAAAATTAAGTAACATTAATTGCATCATTCAGACTAACAGGAGAACTCCTGTGACTTAAATCGCAGAGATGGAGGCATGGAGGAAACTCTCCTCTTGTGATTACCGATGCTGTACCAGATTAACAGACCTGCACAGATTCCTGAGTCAGGCAGGCAGCAAGCTCTGTGGGGAAGGAGCCTTAAGGAATAAGCAAATGTTGGGAACAGTGGCCTGCAGCGTAATTCCCGAAGGCTGTGCCTAAAAATAGAGCCACTACAGACAGACAGAGGGTTATATTGTTCACCCTCCCTCACAAGTCCTGTAGTCTAGTCTTAGAGCAGCTATCCCAGCAGTAGGCTTCGTCTTACTCCACGTTTAAAGGTGCCAAAGGGCTCCCTCTCTTTTATGTCTGCTATTTAGCTCTACAGGACAAGCACATGTGATACATGTAATGCTATATTCAAAGGCAAAAGTGCCTGCTGCAGTGAGAAGGACGAAACTTCACCTTGGTGTTTCCCAAGTTACATTCCTTTTCATTAAAGGGTATGCTCTCCTCAACAGCCTTTTCTCTCATGAGCAGCTCCACTGAGGTCGGTGAGACTGCATTACAGGCTGTTGGATTCACCAATATAAGTCATTGCCCAAAAAAGGCAAGCGAAAAGTCCTACTGACTTTCCAATAAAGGTGTTTTATTTAAAGAAACGTAAATAATACCAGGGGCTGTTCTGAAGTATAATACGTAAACTGATTTGTGGTCTTCATGTGAAATTCAACAAATACCTCCAAAGTCTACTTTATTAGAGTGTGAAAGAATCGCTCTAAGTCATTTTCTAAATTTCTGTTATTGAAATATTGATTCAACAATTTTGAAGGGCCACTAGCATTTTCTATAAATACCAAACCAAGTTAGCCGTGAAATTTGTTACAGAAGTGCATAGGCTACTGCATTCCTCTATGCAATGTGCATTATGTGATTTTTTATTTATGTATGATACATGTTATCCATTGGGAACCATTGTTACGAGGAGATTTAACTCAGAATACTTAGAAAGATGGGTGAATGTGGTTTAATTTCATGTGGAAAATGTATAAATAAATTGGTAATTACTACTGTCTGAGTTCTATGATGGTAAATACAGGACTTAATGAGAACTTGAGTGGTAGTCACTGTCTTTGATAAAATTGGTAGCTAGGCCTTGACCTGAAGTATTCCAATTTTCTGAAACCTCCCCACAGTGATGCCTCAATTCTTCAGTTTTCTTAGAGCCCATTCAATTAATCATATGTGTGTGTGTAAATACATATATATGTGTGTGCGTTTCCTGTATGGGACCCTGAGAACACTGGTTAGATTTGCAGAAACACTTTTTATACAGGTGTGTTTGTTTTTCCTGCTGATCTTAGCCAGCGTATCTGACATCTGACTAAATTTTCTGAACACTTGATTTTTATTTAGTCACAAACTCTGTTCACTCAGAATCAGCTCTAGCTTTAAACTCATCAAAATTGGCTTTGGCCAACCTAATCTCTTCTCTCCTTCCCCCAAAATACAATAGCTGAACTCTTTATTAGGAGGTCCCTACCTCCCTTGTCAGAGCCAATATTGAAAGAAGCAAACACTAACCAAAATAATCTTAAACTAGTCTAACAGTTCTCCTTACCTTAGCATCTACACTTGCCAGGACCAGCAAGAAACCAAACTCTTTTGTACCTAAGTAGCAAGAAATTAAGCCCTGCTATACTTAACCTCAAATTAAGTATAGAACTAAACATAAATCATTCCTTTGCTTGAAATCAGCTGCTGCACTTAACCTGAAGTAACTTAAACTAAGTCTTCAGTGTCCTAAACCATACACTTAACCATCATCCAGAAACTCCTAATGGACTCTGAATGAGACACAAATTATTTGCCAGCATGGATCATATTTTTCATGTACAACTAGCAGAATTCAGCAGTAAACTGAACCCTTCCATTCCTGTTTTCCTGAACCCAAACCTAATCGGACACCCTTGATATCAAACTAATGGCATTGTATCTCAAAAACTAACTGTATTGTATCTCAGACTAGAGCAAGCTACCTAGCTTTTGTTACCCTGCACTCAAATTCAGCCTACCCTTGCTTCATTCCTCACCAAAGTCCTACAGGTCTTAGAAGATCCTGAATTTTCCTGAATTCTTCAGATCCCTGTAAACCAAACTCTATCATTAACTCTAATGCAACCACAGTGTTTACGTATGTCCTACCAATCCCCTCCAACACTAGCCCAGACAGTGAGCTATATTCCTCTACCAGGGTCAGTCCACAGCTTAACCCCATGCATCTCTTGGATCCAGCAGTCATCTGACTCTTCAGCCCTCTCTCTTACGCCCTGGGTTAGGGCCAAACTCTAGCCATAGCTTTAATCAGAGCTGACAGTTTAATCTGCAGTTGTGGTTAGCATCTCCACCCCTGACTACCTTTTTGGATTAGCCCTTTCCACTTGAACGTCTCCTGTAGCTGCAACTCCAGTCTTCACTCTAAGGACCCACATCCTATCCTGTCCTGTTACCCTGATGTGTCACTACCAGCTGTAGCCCCCATTCTAGCTTTAATGTTCTTGTAGGAATGCACGGTAAACACAGATTTTCATGCTTTCTTTTTCAAAACCCAGATCTTTACCCCAGTCACAACACTAGGCTCAGAACTGACCTTTCTCAGTTCACACACACACACCACCACCACCACCACCCCAGCTATTTTCCCTTTTCTGTGACAGCAAGGAATGAAGAAATTCACCAGGATCCTGCAGCATCTATGTGAAGGACTGGGGTTACTGTGGGAAAGAGCAGTGTTTAGATGTAAAGAGTGGGTGATACTGTGCTCATGATGCAGCCAGGATTATGATTAGAGCTAAAATTCACCAGCCATGATGAGACCAATGAGTCACGTTTATTCCTAGTCCCTAGAAAGGTTCATGGCACTAAGAGCTTCTGCTAGGCGGGATGAGTGAGGCATGCAAGATTTGGGAAGGCTGCAGCTAGCAGAGAATGGTTAATATTCAAGAAAGGGTTTCCAAAGAAATGAACAGAGAAGTTTTGCTGATTGTAGAGTTTTGCAAAGCCTAATGCCAGAGGCACCCAATTATCTTAACTGGATGTTGTGGTTTAACCCTCCCCAGCAGCTCAGCCCTACACAGCCACTCACTCACTGGCCCCCTGTGGGATGGGGGAGAGAATCAGAGGGGTAAAAGTGAGAAAACTCGTGGGTTGAGATAAAGACAGCTTAATAGGCAAAGCAAAAGCTGTGCATGCAAGCAAAGCAAAATGAGCTTTCTCTTCACCACTTCCCATCAGCAGGCAGGTGTTCGGCCATCTCCAGGAGAGCAGGGCTCCACCACATGTAATGGTTACTTGGGAAGACAAACGCCACAACTCTAAACATCTCCCCATTCCTTCCTCTTCCCCCAGCTCTATATGCTGAGCATGATGTCATATGGTATGGAACATCCTTTTGGTCTGTTTGGGTCAGCTGTCCCGGCTGTGTCCCCTCCCAGCTCCTTGTGCCCCCCCAGGCTGCTCACTGGTGGGGTGGGGTGAGAGGCAGAAAAGGCCCTGGCGCTGTGTAAGCTGCTCAGCAGTAACTAAAACACCCCTGACTTACCAACACTGTTTTAAGCACAAATCCAAACCCCATACCAGCTACTATGAAGATTAACTCTATCCCAGCCAAAACCAATGCACTGAAGCACAAGTGGGGATCCATGGGTAATGTTTAAGCTGGAAGGAGAAATAAGATATTTGGTAGGATTCTGGTCACTTGTAAATGAAGATCTAGGTTTCTTTGTGGATTTTCCAAGGCCAGAAGACTTGTGAAGAAGAGTACCATGGCCACAGTGAGTTTGTTTAAGATGAGTTGATGAGAAATGGAGGCCACTGCTTTGTAGCCATTCTAGGGCTGGAATTATGGGTTCTGGGTGGAAAGGACAGAAAATTTTTGCTTCCTGCATTTCACAAGGCCAGTGCATCTTAAAGTCAACTTCTCTTTAAAGGTAGGGTTGGAAATTGGATTATATTTGGAGTATGGGATGAGGAGCTGTTGCCAGGGATGTGGAGTTGTATCTGGTAGAGATGCTCAGGATTATAAAGCAAGGGATCAATACTAGGAGTTGAAAATGGCTTTTTACTATTTATTAGCCATGTGGGAACTGTGTTAGGTAGTTTGATCTGCTTGTAGATCCTTTGCTTTCAGCAATGGGTTTTTTAAATGGGACTGGACATGCTCCTTTCCCCAAGAGAGACTGGGAAATCAGCTGAAATCATGCAGAAACATGAGACATGGCTACAGTGGCGAATTCTGGGTACGCCAGCTTGAAAGAAATTCAGATTACAGAGGACTAGATAACATGCCAGGATTTCAGCAGGGAGGTAACCTCTGTGGCAGGCACCCAGGGAAATAGGCAGGCTGGTTCAAGACCAAAGCACTGCAGTGTGGGATCATAGCTGAAGTGCTTGGAGTGATCTAATTAACTTGAAAGAGGGATGCAGCTGCATAAACTTCACATCCATGCTAGCTCTAGAAAAGGAGCAAGCTCCCATGATTGAAGTGTGATAAAAGGAGCCCTTCAGAGTTTGGTGGCATCAAGCAATCAATGCATGTTGAGGTCCAAGTAGTAGCTTTTCTGTATATGAGGGTGCTTGTAATTCTATTTTGTCCATCCACCTGTGCATACTTGCATGCCCTGTGGAAAGACACAACAAAATTATAATGTTGACAGTCATGAGAGTACTTGACCCGTTTCTTTCCCTTTATGACAGCCCACAGAGTCCAAAGCCGTCCGGGCCATGTAAGCCATGCCAGCTGGAGATCTGCAACCATAGCTGCTCCTCCTGGGTCAGCCAGCAGGGTGCCAGGCTTACCACTGTTCTGCCAGAAGTACATAAAGTCCAGCATACAGGATGAGTGCAAATATCCAACAGAGATATAAAAATGAGGCTTATATCCTCATCTGGGTTCAAGCACCATATTACTGACTGCAGAAACATATACTGTTTGAGAATGGCAAAGAGCCCTTTAAAGCACAGAGCAAAATCACAACACACAAGCGAGTAGAAATACAAATGTGAAACACTGTTGATTGCTGTGGAATTTCAGAAAGCACAGAAGCCCTGTCCCAGGTAAGGCAATGTTAGTATCAGACCAGGACCCCTTAAACCTGACTTTCAGACCAGCATCTTGAATTCTGTTACCCCACCCAGAGGTGTTGATAGGTTGTATTTCACCTCTCAGTGAGACATGCTGGCAGTGCAAGAACATGTTCAGACATAAAAATGCAAATTAACTCACCTCATTACATTCTACATAGGGAATCAAATGCTGTATAACAATTTTTTTTCTCTTTTTTTAATTAACCATTTGCAGAGAGCAAGACAAATTCTTCCAGCTTTGTAATTGACATCAGAGCAGACTCTGGGTTAATTCTTTGCTCCAAGAAAAGAACAGCAGTGCTGTGGCCCACAAAAAACTGCTGCTGCTTACATGGGAGTTTAATGCATTTGAATACTTAGTGTATTAAAATTATGTAAAATCTTTTAGTATCATTTCATTAAAATTTACTAATGGAAAGTGATATTTTCCTAAATGTCTTGTTACTCTTGGGGCATTTTTATCCTTTTATCAGTGAGTGTGTCTGCTTATGGAAGACATGAGAATTTTTTTTTTTTTAATCCGTATTTCTTTCACTGTGTCTCAGTCAGAAAGTCCTTGTGTTCACACTAACAGTGAAAAAAAAAGTTTGAGGCTTTTTTGCAGAAAGAGTAATTTCCTGTAAACAATTTTTCTTCTTTTTTTTAAGTAAGGGAAATACTGTATGGGACCCTCTGTGTGACCCCATGTACTGCAGAGTGGGAGTTGGACATGCCAATATACTTGTTTCACCAGGTGAAGTTATTGCTTCCCCTGCCACCACTCCTCAGAAACCAGAGTATAAATGCATTCATGAATTTAAATGCACTTCCTTTAAATAAGGTGTCCACATGAGTCACAGAAAAAAACTGACATCTCGAGATATACAAGTGTTCAAAGCTAAATTTTTAACGTGCAGCCTAACCTACTCCGTTCACAAGCATACTTGCCTGCAAGAACATGCCCTATTTCCATTAGTGGATACAGGGAGACCGACATCTGTGTTCATGGATTTGCACACACAGAGAATGAATGTAAATTATTTTTCAGGTCCATGCTGGAAACTCTTAATGAATTACTGTCCTTAGACTTAGCTGTACCATTTCTATGCATACAGCCATACCAACTCTATTTCTCTTGAAAAATATATTATGATAGGGATCCCCACAAAAAACAAGGGCAGGAAGGTCTCCCAGGGTGCCTTTGAAAATCTTCCCCACAGAAGTTTGTCTTCAAAGGCTGTCCGAGTTCAGACATTCCAAAGTTGCAGCTTGTTTTTTTTGAAGTTCTCCAGGAAGCTTTGTTGCTGTGTGGCCTCAGGACGCTTCTGCTATTTGTTTTCATTTGACTTGTTCAGAAAAAATAAACCAGGTGGTACCAGGAAACCGAAATAATCTACTTACCAGCCTCCACAAGAGGGTGCAGTTGCATTTTGTTAAATCCAGAGCCAACCACAACTAATAAACGGTTTGCAACAGCTGCCTAGCTGCCTACAGAAATGACTAACAAAACAATTATAGAAAAAACACAACCCTCATCAAGAGTGGTAAAAGACGAGAAAAATTATATTGAAACACACTGAATGTATTAATAAACAACACTGTTTGTCAGGTGATGTTGACTAAAAACCCTAATACCCTTAAAACATCTGTCAAACCTCAGTGGGATCCATTTGTAATTTTTCTTTGACCTAGTGAAAAACCACAAGTGCTTCAAGGGGAAGCCCTCAGCTATGAAATCTACTCTTCCATTTTAATTTGACTTCCCAGACATTCCCAGAGACATCATGCAGCAAGTAGAGCATTTTCTGATTTTATCAGCATAAATCTGCAATGGCCCTGGGCCCTTCAATAGCTCACCATGCATTCCCTGCGGTGTGATGAAGCTCAGAGTTGTTAGTGGCTATTTTGCACATCAGACTAGCAAGGGCTGTCTATATTACTGTAGGTTTTATTACATAAACACCTACCAGGCCCACCACGGGGACTAGCATCCCATTATGAAAACTTTACACACAAAGAACAACAAAAAAAGATACATGCCTGCAAGAACCAGGTGAAAGATCATAAAACTTAGCTGACCAAATGATTGATGTGCCAACAGGTGTGATGCCAACAGTAGTATTCAAACACCTGTCAAACAAACAGTCGTATTCAAACAAACCCCATTTGATTTGTTGCTCTGCTCTTCTTGATTGTTGGTCCCTTAAACCTTGCCACCCAATGCTGGGCAATCCCCATCTCTTGGTGCCTTCTGATCAATATGGGACACTTTGATCTGGCACAAGTGACTGGGCTGAAGCGTGGGTGAAATCTGAGAGGTGGTGATAGTCAGAGCAGTTGATACTGGCTGGTCTGTTTGTCACTTTTTCTCATAAACTTGGTGCATCGCTCCTTTATTATACTCAGAAAAACATGTAATTAATTTGGGCAATGGGAAATAACAGGCTCTGTCTTCTACCCACTATTGTCAAGATGAAGCTTGCCCTGATACAAAAGAAGCCAGGACAAAGTTTGTCACATTTAGAGCAGAAGCTGTTCTGAAAAACAGACATTGAGATGACCATCAGTTCTAGAAAGTCAGTGACTCACAGCCACTTTTACAAGGCTATAAAATGGCCTGACAGGTTATCTTAACTACCCATAGCCTAAAAATTCAGTAAGACTACCACATCCTGTATGTTTCTCAAAAATACTTTGCTGTTGTTAAAAAGAGGTTTGTGCCCATTTTTTTTAGAAATCAAATTTAGCAGTAAATTTCTAAGTATTAAATAACGAATTTTGCGGTCTGTTTCTAAAGCTGTAAGTATGTTTCTAAACACAAACTTTTGTGTGGTGGACAGAGATACTTTTTTTAAAAAAAGCAGTGCTCAGTTTTTAAAAAATGCCCAATTCTAGCAAATCAGTTGTGAAATCTCAGATGTGATTTTTCACCTCAAAGACCCAAGCCTTCCAGCACAGCTCTTTCACATTTTTTAAACAGAGTTTTCGAGTGTCCCTGTGAAACACCATTATTTCAAATATGTTGAAACACATTAAGCCATGCCACATGGATTTCATTACACTATGTTTGGTGTCTGTGAAATATACTTACCTTCATATAAAATTCTTATTGCTAGGTTGGAGTGGTCATAAGGTTCTCTAGGGAGGACATTTTCAAATGTGCTTGGTTTTGGCTTGACTGCTTCCCTCTATTGCTGCTCCAGAATTTTCTGTTCATAGTTTTTAATAGAAAAGTGGTTTCTGTAATATTGACTTTTTTCCACAGGAAAAAGCTGGTTATGCCAAAACAATGTAACATCCCTTTTGGGAAAATAAAAAAGAATCCAAAATGTTTTGAACTGTCCAAGCGAATCTAAATGTTTTTCTTCAGGATGGTTTGTCATTACTCATCATGATTTGTCATGGTTTAGGTCCCTCATTTCCCCCATCATCTGGTGTTCCTGAATGGATTGCATTTTCCATCGAGAACAATAGAGTTCCTTCTAGTTGTGTTATGATGATGCATCAAAGATGTCCCAAGCCCACATTTTAAAACAAAAATATTTTTTAACTTTCCATGGTTTTTTTTTTCTCCCCAATTAGAAAACAAAAGCAAAAATATGGGACAGCGTAGAACACACAGTCTGACTTTCAATAGGCTCTATTTTGAAGGAATGAGGAGTAGGATAACTAAATTCTTGTGCTTTGGAAAATCCCACTTTAACCAAAAGTGAAAGGAAAAACAAGCAGAAGGAAGCACCATATCACCATGTCAGCCATACTAATGCAATCGTTAATGCCATGTATTTTAGCTACATTTGTCTGCATATTATTAACTAGCATTGCCTCATTATTATGAGAATAATAAATTTATCTTTTTAACCCATCATTTACAATTTATTAAATTAATAAATAATAATATTTTTTCTGAAAATAGCTCACAATTTGGAGAAATGTGTATTGGTAAATACTCTCCTTTCTTAAAAATATTTTTTTTTTTACATCATCCTTTTTATAGCTTCTAGTTCTGAATTCATGGCATGTACTTAGTTCTCCTGAACCTTTATATCAGCCCTTTTTTCCCTTCTGAAGAAGATGAACAGAAAGCTTCTGAGCAGCCATGATGTTTCATCACCGACTTCAGCACTCATGGAGGGGGCTCCGATTGGTTTCTGTTACGCTCCTTTCCCCCAAGAGCCAGATTCTCAAGAAGCATGGTGATAAAACAACAGGACAAATCCGGAGCCTGCAGAAGAAAAAGAGTAACAACTTGGAAGCAGTCTTCCTTATTTATTCGTTCCTGTACTTTTTTTCTTTTTAAGCAAATGTTGGAGAAGGGAAAAGCCGCTACCATTTTCCCACAATAGTTGTTGCATGGTGGGAGGTCCATTCCAGCTCTGCGTGCCTATCTAATCACAAAGAAATGCTGGCTTAGCCTTTTAAGCCTTGGAACGAAACACCTCCATCTTCCTGGGTGAGTAGGACTTGTGGGTAGATATGCAGTTAGTTTTTGGAGAATTCACCTTAGATCTGCTAAGCCCCTACATGCGAAGTGAGACTCTGCAGAGGCTCACTTAGCATCAGGTCAGATGTGGATGTATTATTAACACATACTGCAAAATGCATATATCTCTGACATCTGCATGGGAGACTTGCTAAAATTCAAAGGACTGTGTCCAGTTTGGAAGTGGAGGTGCTTCTCTACAACTCAGCTGGCAAAGTTGCTTCCTCCTAGCATGAGAAAGCAGCAGATTTTCACATTCCAAGTGTCAGAGCAGTGAGGCAGGCAATTGCCAAGAACAATCTTAGCCTAAGAAGTTGAATTTGGGTGGTTATAGACAACTGCTTTTAATGGACCCACGCTTATCCCATCTCTTAATGTGATTTTCAGATTTTAAAGATCAGGTTTTCCACAAGTGCCTCTTGAGTAGTTGTTACCTCGGCTACCTCATTCATGACTCTCATTCACCCAGACACAGACTGTCAGGGAAGAATGGAAGAGACTGCAGTTGCTTCAGGGCAGCAAAGCAGATAGCAATAAGGAAACCAAAGGGTGTTCATCTGGAGTGGGGTGGGAACTGAGAGAGATGCACGAAGAGCCAGGTAACAGTTAAACACCAGGGAAACAGAGCAATCTAGTCTTTCCTATTCCCCATCACCACTGCTCTCTTCTCATCTAGTAATGCAATTACACCGGGGTTTCCTACTTTCTGAAATTTCAGAAAATTTAGACTGTTCTGGCTGCAGCTGAGGTGGGATAAGAAGTCACTGGCCTCCTCCCTGTGGTGTTACCTCTTTACTCATGCCAGTGAGCATAACTGTATGTATGTCACTCCCTAGCAAAGCTGCATCAACATACTCTTGGTTTTTAGAAAACTATTAGGAGACTTAAATTGACTAAGATCACATTGGCAGAACTACAAAAAATAGGAAAAAAACTACAATTGTAGTTATGCCAGCAGACCTGAGGGGACTGTAAGCTCCAGCTGAAGGAATGGTCATGAGAAAATAGAAGATGGGAAAGAAACAACAGGGACACAGAGCATGCTGAGAAGAAAACCACACATTCGACAGCTGTCTAGTTTTCTGAGATCTCTAAATGGTGCACAACAGTTATGTCCACCTGTAACAGTGAACAGCCCCATCCTGACTGAAGCTCTCCTCTAAGGATTTGTCCGGCATCCCAGACTGAGGGGATGATTCTGTTATCCCGGAATTATTCCCAAAGTAATAAACTTCATCACATTCACCTCTAAATGAAGAAAGCAGGCTTTCTGGTGCCCAGGGTTGTGACAGACAATTATCCTCAAAACATTAGGGCAAGAATAACAACAACCTGGCATGGAAAACTGAAGATCTGTTAAGCACTAAATGCATAATAAAGGGCATCGATACAGGCCTGAGGAATTTGTCCATCTTTAGTCAGAGTGGGAGCCCAGAGGAAAGGACCATACAGAGTCTCAAGAATGGCTGAGCATAAGAACAAACAACTGGCTGCTGATGATGAAGAGAATAAGATAGGGGAATACAACAGGGACAACTACAATGGGGTGGACAGAGGCTGATTAGGAAAGGCTGGTCCCACAGGGCCACATTAAGACTCTGTATATAGTTGCTATGCCTTTTAAAAAAGAAGTTGACTAACTCTGTTTCACTTGGCTTCATTTTATGAAGTCATGCATAAAAGCGCCACAACAGCATGTGTGTTCCATAGCTAAAATTCAGGGTGCCTTGGAAGAGAAGACTGATGCAGAATCATCTAGCAGCACTCCCTAAATGCTGTATTAACTTGGATTTTGCATCTACTAACCTTATGAAGTGTTTCTTCCATAGTAATTTCTTAGGCAGTCAGCACAAGAATAACAGAATAAGTATAACCGATAACAAATATGTGCAGGTCTCCCAAAGTCAGCAGAAACTGCTCCTTCATACTGTCTACCAAATGAGGTCAGAAGTCTCTTACAGGCTATTAACGACTAGCAGTGATGTCAAAACCAAAGTCAGTTCAGGTCAGTGTTACCACACATACTTCTTTTTCTCCTACTGTTTGTCATTTTCCTTTCTGAATAAGAGTATGTGACCCGCTTTGTGAGGAGGAGAGCAGATGTTCCAGATCTCTCAGAAGAGCACAGTGCCCAAGTAATTGCATTAAATTTTTCTGGACATGTATGATTTCATGAGTTTTGGATTTTTCAAACATGAAATTTAAATGACAAATAAAAGAATGAATGTGTCTGTGCAGCTTCTAAATTAAATCATGCAAGAACCAAAGATACAGGATGTGTAGCTGCTGCCAAAGAAGGGTTGAGTGTTAAGTGTTCATCATAGGTGGCACTGCCCTTGAAAAAAGCAGCAGTTATTTTAAGTAACCATAAGCAATACTCATGCGCAATTCAAAGGAGATCTGATAAAAAGAGATAAAGATTAGAGTACAGCAATACGGCTTTCATTATACAATGTAATCCAGCATGTCTGATATAACTAGATGTGACACGAATAGCAACAGGTTTGGAAGTATAAGGTTTTCCAAGTCTAGCATGCTTTCAAAAATAACTTTAAATAATCTCAAAACCAGTGTTTGAATCAATGTTTTTCAAAAAGAACCCTCCACATACTTGCTAAAAGTATAATATGCATAAGTAGGTAGTCATGTTACACAAGATCAAACAGAAATATTACTTGAGAAAGAATGGATTATTTAATCTTGCAAATAGATGTGCACACCGAACACAAAGATCCCGGGCATTTGGAGATGCAGAACTATTTTGAGGCAAAATGGGGCATCTGTGACAAAAAATTTTGAAGTTTAACATAAACCTTAAATGGAATACTTGCTTCAGAATAGGAAATGATGACAGATACATCACCCAGTGACTTAGCACTCCATTTCCTTACTGAACTACTATATTCATATGTAATTTGCATTATATTCAAGGAATATGCTTCACTTTAAAAAATCAATTATTTTATTAATAGCTTCACTTGAAGAAATTAACATGACAAAACAAAAACTACCCACTTATTCGACTAATACTTAGAATATTCAGATTCAGAAGAACTACCCATGCTTTGCTAAACCTATTCTTAAAAACAGTGATGCAAGTGCTTAAAAGAAAGGGTGTGACTAATACTAATCAATTCCAAGAAGAACTGCTTTTTGTAATAGGATCACACAGTACAACGAGCAATGGGAACTTGGTCCATGAATTTTAGGAGATGCTGCTATAAAATACCAGTTTTCCACACTTTCAAAGAGTAAGCGATAGCTATTTCTCAGAAGGAATGAATTTAGGTCCAGAAGAACTTTTTCTATCTTTTAAAAGAAAATATTGTTTCAGGAGACCATGAACCACTACAATATTTTTCTATTTATTCCGATTTATTGGAAAACAATTCCACCAAGTGTTTTCATTAAGGTCTCAATGTTTCCAAATTACTATAAAATGTGCCATAGATTAACCTTTGGCATGTATCTTCAGAACACCAATCTGCCCATCTCCCTCAAAATAGCAGGGTACAAGTCCTGCATTCCCAATTGTGAATTACTGAACCCACATCAATACCTGAAATATTGCCTTCCTCCATCTCTATTCCTCTGTTCCTCCTTTTTTTCTTCCTGCTCTTACATCTGTATTCCCCCTTATAACCCTAAAAATACTTCCTCTGGCATAGTATGTACTTGATCCTACCAATCATTAATGCGAACAGAAAAAACAAATGTTAAGGATTGTTTAAACATAAATGGTCACCTTCTTTAGAAATTAACTCAACTATATGAGAATTCTGAAAGATACCCTACATTTAGGAAGGCATTTTTTGTGTACCATTTGCACAGATATTTAGGACTATGCTAATGCCAACTAAAAAAGGAGGAGTTGGTGAATGCTGAGCCTGTCTGAAGGGCTATTTGGGAAACTGTATCCAGCAAACAGCCGCAATGAACCCCTACAGCAGTAAGCATCTCGCACCATGTTCCAGCCATACTACAGCATATGAGGGTAGCTCCTCTCTTTCCTGGACAAAATAAAAATATTAATTTAAACCAATAGAGTAGAAGGGGTGGGAAATTCCTAAAAGCAGGCACCAGCTTTGGCTGACTCACAGCTGAGCTGGTGTCAGTTCCAGCTGATGCCTCCTGAACAAATACCAAGCAGTGTCAGTCCACCTGCACGGCTCAGAGCGCTCACAGCACTGCAACAGATTTGCGCACCCACTCAGTGACAGCAGTGCAGCAGCATAAGGGAATTTTAACTAAGTAAAATGTGGCAACAGGTTGCAGGCTGGCTCGCAGGCAGAAGGTGGCAATGATGCCCCAGGTCCCCTCCATTAATTGCAGGATTAAATGGACTGAACCACCAGCAGTTTGATCGTTTTAAGTCACCTGCTCAACATTTCCTTATAAAAATGAGGAACACTCAGACTATCAGTGACAAGTGCAAGACAATTTAAGCAGCAGTCAATTTTTCCACTGCAATGAAAGCATGTCTAGCCTCCAAGACTCCCGACTCAAACCCTTAATCTATTCTTTCATGCCCATATGGCGTGGTTCTGAGCTTGATGTCAGTTATGGGACTGGTCATCTCATCTTCTCCCCAACTGTTCTGCTATTTTAATCACACTGTGCCTGAAATTATGTGCGCTGGTCCCTCCACGATCAACCGAAGTTGATTACTGGTGTAGCCCCAGTACTCTGTGGCAGCTGATAAGACAGCAAGTGGAGGCCACAGTTAATGGCTCTGTCTTTCAGAAGCCCACCAAATTATTCCTTATATTCATCCTAAGGAGAAAAAGCAACGGGAGAGGTGTCATGAACTGAGAAACCCAACAAACCTTTCTGTGCCATGTGGGCACAGCCAGGTGCTGGGAGAAAGGACAGCTATGTAATCCCATCCATCAGTCCCTGGCCTGAAACTCTTTAAGTCAAATTGCAGTGACAGCTAGCAAGAGCCAATATGCCTTAAAAGCATATAGCTTTTCAGCAAAAAAATAGCCAAAAGCTACAAAGCTTTAGCCCAATGCCGAAAAAATTCTTAAAAAAAACCTAGTAACTTTGAAGCATAATGAAGAAGATTACATACTTGGGGCTTATTCCATTTTCCAGTTACCATTGTGCTGTAACCACCCAACACTGCCTGTGTATAAAAACCTCGCAACTGATACAGGTCAAACCTTGGTCTCACACAAGACTACTGTAAGCCCAGCCGGTGCCTTGAAGCCACAACAGACCCAGTGCTCCGACCAGCCTGCTAGACCTCCTCCTCAGTCGAATAATTCATGCTCCAGGTCAATTTGTAAAACTCACTGTTGGCTTCAATATTAAAAATCAGTTCTGTATAATGCTATTTAGGCTCCTGACTGAACAGGAACATGTTAAACTCCACTGCTCTAACAGGATTACACGTGTACAATTTATGGTAAGGAGTCTCCAAATCCAAAACACTTTTAACTTTTTTGTACTTTGTTAACTGCTTCGTCTATTTACGGTCCTGTAAGAGCAAATGCTTTATCTTAAATTAAAAGATACAGATGGCTTTACTCCACAGCATTGCCTGGAAGACAAACTGGACATCCTGTTCAATTTTTTTTAAAGATTAAAAATATATTGTACTATTATCATTAGTGAACAATAGTTTCATATTCAGCCTTTGAACCAAATAAAGAGGCAAGAGATGTGAACACTATTCCAGTGTCAAATTTGACTACTAGAGAACTGAAAACAATAAAGTTAATGCTGAATGAGAACTGCCAGTTTGCCCATGTGAACTTTAGTAACATTGCTTCTTTAGGGCAATCTGCAGTCTGCAGTTCTGAAGGCTAGATGCATTTGAACGACCTTTCTCCGTAAAGCCCACCTTGACACAAATCCAACGCTCTCTTCCTTAAAATGTGGAACGCTGACTTCTGGAATTGCGACGAGTGGGAAAGCCGTAACACAGAATACCACGGACTTACTGGTGCGTTATTTACAGGCTTGTCCTTTGTCTGCCGAGTGTTTGGGCGACAGGTCTGCGCGGTGGAGCAGCACGGGGCTGCCCCGAGCCGCCCGCGCTGCTCCCGCCCGCCGCCGCGGCCCCTGCGCTTCAGCAGGGTTTTGACCCAAAGGCATTAAGTTCACCCGACCTAAGCCCTGGCCCACCTGGAGACGCCTGGTTGACGAGTTTTAAAGTTATTTTTGTCCGCCTTTCCCCCACCACGCCGCAGGGCTCCCGCTGCCGAAATCTCTCAGGTTCAGCTTTCCCCTGCCGAGAGGCTTACCGAGGCCTCCCGCCCGACACGGCGGGCGGCGGGGGGCAGCCACGCGGCTCGGCCGCCCCCCCCATGTTTAGCCCGATAAGGGTCCCGCGACCCAGCCCCGCGTCCAGCCCGGGGAGACGGCGACAGGGGCAGGCCACGGCCCACGCCTCGCCCTCGGAGCCGCGGGGCATTGCAGCTCAAGCCCCGGCTCCCTCCCCGCCGCCCCCGCACCACGGGCCCGCCGGGGAAGCAGCTGCTCCGGGCGCATCCACCATGTTGACTCCGTGCGCGGTGGAGCGGAGGAGGGGGCCGCCTCCGGCTCGGCTCCGCAGGGGCCGCCCGGCTCCCCCCCCACGGCCTCCGACTCGGGCACGGAGTTGTTGCCCCGGCCGGCAGGCGCGGCGAGCCTGGCCCGGGGCGCATGGGGCGGCCGCGGGGGGAAACGCGGACGGAGGAGGGGCCGAGGTGCCCGCCGGAGAGCCCGGCCGTAGGGGCGGGGAGTCTCCTCCTCCTCCTCCTCCTCCTCCCGCAGCGAGGCTCCGGCTCCCCGCACGCACCGGAGCGCCAGCTCCCTCCTCCTGCTCCTCGTCCCTCCTCCCTTCCCCTCCTCCCCCCCTTCCCTCCCCGGGTCGCCGCGGCTCCGGGAGGAGCGGGGGGGGGCCCGCTTCCTTCCACCCCCCCTCCTTCTCCCACCCGCCACGCCGAGGAGAGGCAGGTGAGGCCCCGGCCGCGTCCCCGCTCCCCCGCCCCGCGGGAGAGGCGGCCGCGATGGCGGCGGCGCCCGCCGAGGCGCTAGGCCCCGGCCGCCCGCCCCCGGCCTCTCCCCGCCGGGCGGCCCCGCCGCCGCGCCCCGGGTGGGGGGGGCCGTCCCTCATCCCCGGCCCCTTCCTCTGCAGAAAGTTGCTCGGCAACTTTTTTCCGGGCCCGCGCCCCCGCCCGCGGGGCCGAGAGGTCGGGCGGGCGGGAGCCGCGGCGTTCCGCGCTGCCCGGGGCCGGGCTGGCCGCGGGGGGCGGGCGGAGGGGAACGAAGTTTGGGGGGGGAGGGCAGCGCCGCGTGTCCCCGCCGCCGCGGCCCCTTCCCGGCCGGCTGCTGTGGTCGCGGGGCGCTGCGGGGCGGGTGCTCCCCGGCGGGGGCGTGCGGCACCCGGCGTAACCCGGTCCCGGCTCGGCTCCCGGGCGCGGGCGGCCGAGTATCCGCACGGCCGGCCGGGGCTCCAGGATGCAGAAGGGCAGAATCCAGGAAACAGATTTGCGAGTTTTCTGTAGCTTGGCCTGAGTGGAATTATTTTATATTATTTTTTTCCCCCCTTCATTGTTCTGGTTTGTTTCCTTGCATTGAGCTGGAACGCAACTGCTTTAAATTTCCGAGTCAGTAATTTCAGTGTTCAGTCATATCACTTTTCTAAGCCTCCTTGACTTCCTCACGCTTAGGGAGCGTGCGGGACACATGCAGGCCCCTGTGCCAGCCGAGGCTGTCCCTGACTTTCCGCGCTGCGTGGACCCGCAGGCAGGCTTGCTGTGCGTAAAGCTGTGTGCACATCCCTCGGGCCGAGGGCTAGCGTGGCATCTTCCCCGTTGTACCACAGTGCAAACACACGGGTTTGTTGCATTCATTTCGGAATGGTCCGTTACAGATGTCCATGTGTGGGCACGGTCTGCTTTGTGCCAGGAAAACTGGGATAGAAATATTTCTCAACTTCATGTTGTTAAGAAGGTGTATTGAGACGTACCTGCTGGATTCAACACTAAGCAGAGGCTGGTCATTAATCAAAAAATAGATGTTTGGATTTATTTAAACTGGCAGAATGTTCCAAAACTGGTTTAAAACTCAAGAGTGTGTTGCCAAGCAAAGTGTATCGTCTTTTTCTTAATAATTCTTGAACAGCTGAATGAAACTTCAGGCAAATTTTTCAAGCAAAATTGTCATTCGGTGAGGGAAGCAAGATACAAAAGTTTACATTAGAGCCTTTTCCTTTCAGTTTTGGAAAGTAAGCCCTTGAAGAGAGATTTCTAATAAAATTTGTCTATTATGCTTGCAGTATCTCTGTCCGTAGGTAGTACAGTTTTGCCATAACTCAATGTTTCTGCAGGCTTCATAGGTGTAAAGAGCTGTTCCTTTCCAAACAGCAAAACCTTGTACTTCCACTCGTGTTTCTCCTGCATGTCAGTCAATTTAGCTATGAGGTTCTTGCTGAACATGGAGCAGAGACTATGGGTGTGTTTTGCACAGCTAGGGTGTCAGAATTAGTTTTGGAATGAGGTAGTGTCCATTATCGAGCGGAAGGAGAGCAGCACTGGTGCTGTGCTGAATTTCAAAGAAAAAGACCCAACGACACCAGGCATGTGAAAAGGTGACAGTAGTTGGTAGCAGTGGTTGATGGTAATTATTCCACAGGTTTCTTTAGCTTTATTTCCTCAGGAGGTACAGCTGAAATGCAACTGCAGTATCTGTGCCATCAGTCCCTCATTAGGCTCTTCTGGCTGTTAGATGCTTTCAAACAAATTTGGCAGCAGAGGTCTCCCAGGTAAGCAATTTCTACCAAATTTGTGAAAATAAGGAAGCCAGGTAGAAGAGAGCCCTTAAACAGTACACCAGAGAATTCACATCAACGCTTATCTCAAGCTGGAAATGGATGCAGGAAATGAGGCCTCCCTGATATTGCTGCGTGCAGCACTACTGGTCTAGTTTTCAATAACTTTTTAATATTTGGACCCCTCTTTGAAATCTGAAGAACTTAATTTGGAATGAGAGTAGTGAGCCCAAGGTAGCTTTAATCTGTATTTTGTATTATAAAGAGAAAATTTCAAGGGGGATATTTATTGCCTAACAACAGTTCTTTGGCTGTGAAATGAATGAAATTGGAAGTACGTTTAAGTTGCAATGTTATTTGAAATTGCTAGAAAAAGACATCATAAATCTTTGGTGTGCTGCATACTGTGTAACAGAACTATTGAAAACCTGCAGTTCACAGTTTAGGGGTTTTATCAGTATTCATGTAGCAGAGCAGAGAACTGTGGTTCTGCACTCGAGGAATACTCTTTGTTTTGAGCTTTGAATACTTTCTGCAGCTCCTGAAGAATGAAATCAGCACTCTCTTTGCTCCAGTAAATGATGACCGTCATGTGAGAGTGATGTGAAAGTCTGTGGTGTGGCACATGCCAGTTTATGTGGTCAAAGTTTACTTTATTAACTGCTTGGTTTTATGTTTCTATATGCACTATCTGTGGACAAAGCTGTCTATTTGCAATAGATAATTCCTTGTGTTCAAACCATTAGTTAAAAGAAATATGTTCTTTCATCTGTATTCCCTACTTGGATCCAACTGTTTTGCCTCGTATTTTGATCGCAGTTCGAGTAAGCTGCCTTGATGTTAATTTAAAAATTGGTGTCAGAATTAACACAAAGACTACTTGAGGAATGCATCCTTATTCTGCTGCGTCACATCAAGCAGCCTTTTTCAGATAGGATGCCTTCTGTGCATACGTGCACAGTCTGTGGTTTCTGTGAAGCCCTTGTGAAAGATTTCAGGCTTTTGGTACTGGAAGTCCTCTGCTGGTTGGTGTAACAGATTGATTAGTGAGGGAGAAATGTAGTTTTCTCAAACTACTGTAACAGAATGGTTTAGGTTTTGTCCTGGAGGATCTACCTCCAAATACAAGTAAATAGCTTGTTCTTGGTACTTACTTTGTTTTTCTTCTCCTTAAGAATGCCAGTAGGATGCTGTTTTATAGTGATGGATTTTATGATGTGGCAACCACTGAACTTTAATATTTTTTTTTAAAATACAAACTGCTTTAGGGTTGCCATATGGTAACTTCTTTCAGTCACTACAGTCCCCAGCTGCATTCAAAACCCAGTGACTTAGAGCAGTAGGGTTCCAGATTGTATTATTAATTGCCAGGTTTTGAAGGCAAACCTGGACAAATTCCCATACGTATGCTGAATTTAGTAGGGAAGAAGTCATGCTGAAAAGATGCTGTCAACTAACTGTAGGACAAGTTTAATTTTTAAGAGGTCATTCTTACTGTCTTTTCCACCTATGGGCGTTTATCCTTAACACAGTACCAATGCAACAAAGCAGAAACTGGCACCAAAGCAAGTTATTGAAATGAGCGGGACTGCACCCTTAGGTAGAGTTAAGGTGCACAGCTGATGGCAGGATCAGAGATCTAGATGATAGCAACATTAATGCTAGAACTTAAGTAAGTAAACGTTATTACTTATGCATGAGTTTTGTTCCCTTTAGATTTAAACACGTATTCTTTAAAAATGTAAAGGATAACTGGAAATAGTTTGGGTAGGCACCTGCATAGGGCACCAGGTTTCACACTGTGTCCCAAGTCAGATCAAAGTTGTGCTCAGCTGAAATGAGCCCTGGAGCTGATGGTCTCCTGTGAGGATTACTAGCCCTGGTTTGTGTCCAAACTCCACAGCCCAGCAGGATTCTGCTGTAGGGATCGTTCGTAAACGACTCCAAGGCTGCGTTGACTGTTGTGGCTGAGATTAGGGTTTTGTTTCGATTTTTCTTGACTGTAGTGTTAGGTAATGTTGCAGGGTATGGTTGGAGAGTTGCCGAGGAAGTAATGACCACTAAAACCTCAGACTGGCATCATCTGTAGTTCAGCTTCTTGAGTACTCGAAGATGGAGCATAGGAAATTAGATAACTTTTTTTGCTAACCTGGCTGTATTTTACCTTTGTATTTTTGGAAGGCAAACGCTATTACAAATGTTATATGAGACATTCTAGTAAGTATCTATATTGACTGCGTCCATATCTTCAACATTTACGTAAATTCCGAATTCTAATAGCACTACTGAACTTCAAATAATTCGTCTTTCAAATTTGTACTTCAGGGGGATGGAAAACTTCTGTGGCTTATGATACATGTTTCTGTGGGTTTTTTCACACAAGAAGTCTGGGAAAAATAAATGATTCTTCAGAAGTGTTTAGCTGCCCCTTCAGTTCAGATTTTAGGATCAGGTAGACCAGGTTTACAAAAGTGAATAACTTCATTTACTTCCATTGACAGTGAAGCTGAGTCAACCCACCCACGTAAGTAAGGGCCTTTAACTTTGTCTCGGGGAAACTTCCAGGAGCGTTGATCAGACATTTAAAGCCATATTGGAAGTCTTTGGTTCAGTGGGGTTAATTTCCTTTGCTTGCATATGGCCAAAGCACCTTCTGATCCTGCAAAACTGAGACAGTAGTAGTGTTTTATTGATTGTGTGAATGATGGGGTGTAACTGCAGTCAGGTCTCAGGTATGCTTAGCAGGACTGATGGCCCCGTTACAAAAGAGGGGTTGGAGTGGAGGACTGTGTTCATGTTCAGTCCTGTTCCAATGTTTATCCATAGTTCAAGTAAACTTCTTGATGGTGCGCATGAAGTTCAGCTTCAGGATGACAAAATACAGTATCTGGGCTAAAGGTTTTGAAATTTTCTACCATACTTAATGCCCTCACAATTGTAAGAAAAGGCAGTGCTTGTGTGAGGTATTTAAAGAGTAATTGGAGGGTACTATGACTCTCTTCTGTATTGCAATTGTATAGCATTATAACTGGTTTGGCAGTCATCCAGGAAAAGATGACTTAAAACTAATAGTGAACAACCTGGTTTTAATAAGTTATTTTTAGCATGGTTAGATAAAAAAAATAATATTTATGTTTAAAATATGACAAAGGAAACCCAGGTATGAGTTATGTGTATCTGCTTGCTTTTCAAGAACATTTTATGAGGGACCAAAATTGTGACTGACACTTGTAACCACATAAGAATCAAAAAAACCACCAAAACACCTCCAGAGTCCTCCTATATACCTTGCTTTTCCTGTTTCTGGTTGGTTTTTAACAGCTTAGCTTATTCAATGTAAATACTCCTATTTTGCCAGCAACAGTACCCCAAAGTCCAGAAGCTAAAAGACTGTGCACAGGATAGAATGGCCACAGGCTTTCCTGGTTCTTAGGCTCCCTTCCTGAGCATCCAGGGCTGCCCAGCATGTCAGACGGTGGAGATCAGTGGTGAACCTCTGGTCTGACTCAGAGGTATTTGTGCTAGATGGGCTTCCGGACTGATGTGTAACGGGCTGGCCTGTCCATAGACTTAACTTAATGAACATGTGCCTCAAAGATGAGCAACACTGTTAAGGCTTTGGTCAAAGCATGCACCACTGAAAAATGAGTATATTATTAATGTCTAGAAAATACTCTCATTTTCAAAATACACATTTATCTGAAACCAGCATTCATTTGGCAAACTGTGGGAAAGAGAACATTAACAAAGAGCTGCAGTTGAGGAAGGAAATTTGAACATAAATACAAAAGTTTTGTATTTCATTTTAATGTATTTATAGCAAATAAGTTAGTAGTACATCTTCCAAGTTAGTTTTTCAGTTCTCTTGTATCGCCTTTCTTTGCCTTGGTTCTGATGCTGTTTTTCTGAATGTCTGCAGTTTGACATGAAAATCTTACCTTACTGATTTCCAAACCAAGGTTTTCAGAAGCATATTAACAGACAAAATTTGTAATGTTTCAGTCAAAAGTTTGACAAGGTTAGTCAGTGAGAAACAGAATTAACATGCAGGCCTGAAATTTGTGTAAAATAGTGGTCTCCAAACATCTTAAAAATCTGCACCAAGCCTAATACCCAACTTCACATTTTGAAAATCTGTAAAGACATAGCATTTATATTTATGTGAGGGCTAAGCAAGGGTGAGATGAAATAGGAGGAAAGCTTATGGTAATAAAAGTGAGTATTTTGTGCCCCCTTTCCCATAACTTCTTGAGCTGAAAACAGTATGTGCCAGCAGAATATTTTACTTCTGGTGTTTTTGTTGATACACAGTATTTGTGACTAGCTTCAATTCCAGTAGTTCACCTGAAGTACTCCACACTTTCTTAAAGATATGAACTTAATATTGGTGCTATGATGAAGCTGCAAATGTATGGAATAGTGTATCTTATGCACTTGTACGTAATTTCTCTTAATAGAAAATCTTGCAATACTTAGTGACAGGTGAACCTGAAAATACAGAATTTTTTTCTTTTTCCCAATGCAAATTTATGCAATGTTTAGATAAGATCTGTATGGCAAAGACAATTCTCTACTTTGCATGATGACCAGCCCAAGTGAGTTGTGTATCATTCGTGTGAGAAGGCTGTCCTGTACTGCATGGAGATGGAAGACTTGTGGTTTTCAGGTTTGTTTGTTTTTTATCCTGAATTGTAACAGTGCTTCTCCTTGATGCACGTGTTCATTAAGAAAGAACAGCTGTCATGAATCAGACCAGAAGCCCATCTAGGTAACTATCTCCCTTTTTTATTTCCTCCCCTGCCCCATTCAGGAGAAATTTTTAACATCTCAAGTAAAAGTTTTTTGGAAGTTCCATTAAAGGGAAAATTTCAGAATGGATTCTTTCAATAACAGGTGGCAGTTCTGATTTTGCCTGTTCTAAATAAACAGCATGCAGGTTTCCTTCCAGCAGTAATATCTTAAAATGTAAGTGTGCTCTCTTTTTTTCTGAGGTTTCTGAGCCATGTGATAGTTGGGAATTTTGCCAAAGTATGTTCTTTGGTTTTGTTTTTTTGGGTACATCCTGCCCCCCGTCCTCCCCCCCCCAAGTTCTAGGTAGAAGGTACATTAATAGAATGGTGAAGTCCTGAAAGCAAAGAGAGGGAGGGATTTGTTTAACTGATACCGATGTTAAATATTTGTTTAAATGATTATTAAAGGTTGTAATAGCTCCTCCATACCTAACTGAAAAACATGCATCGGATAGAGAAAAAGAGTGTACAAATCTCACTGTGGACATCCATGTTTATTGCTGTTTTCATAGTAAAGTTAAATACTCCGTTCAGGAACACTTACATCATAGAGCAAAATACTGTTCCTTTTGAAAATGATTACCCATGAAGGAAAAATAAGGGAAAACCAGGATAATTCATGAGCTGTCAACTAGTCAGTTGGGGAAATTTTCCTGAGTCAAATTCCTTTTCTCAGCAGTCCTACTTTTCAAACCTGAAACGTATTTGATTAATATTCTGTAGGGGGTGAATAAAAAAAAAAGTTATGTTTTGGGACATCGTTGTGTTGTTTTTTTTAGTTCTGTGGTCTTCAAATGAGTGAGCAAAATGCAAGTACAAAATTCTCAACTTCAGAAGACAAACACATTAAATGCTAACTTGTATGTGGCTTTAGAGGCTAAGATGCAATATATGGACACTTTTTTTTTTTACTTTCAAGTGCAGTTCTGTACTGTCTTTTAAGTACATTTATATACTTAATTCATAAGTCATAGTGGTTGAGGTTATTTAAAGTGATAAGCTTTCAAAATAGCTTGCTGAATAATTATATATATTATGTAATTTGCTAAAGATACCAGTCTTTTGCATCCTAGGAAATATTTCTTAGCTTGTATGCTGTAGAAATCTGTAGGACTGATTGATTCAGGCAATTATGATGTATGTAAAATGAGACAAGTGATAGTTTATAGATTAAAAAATTATTTCCCTGGAAATGTTTGATTTGTTTATACAAAGTAAGTGTATTTAAATATTCTGGAATTAATTTGCATTGGTTGTCAAATGTAGGGCTCCTTTGATTACTTCCCCCCGCTTCAGCTTAGGTCTAACATACCTTTAGAATACTATTTAAATTTGGTGTATACATGGTGAAATCATAGCACAATACAAAGTGACTTACGTTAACAAACATGCCACCTTGATTTTATATGGTTATTTAAAATTCTTTTTACTTAGTTTTACACTTGTGCTTCTTCATTCTTTTCCCAAAGAAAGGTTGAGTCATACTGGTCAGTAAAATATATTGACTGTAGCTATAAATTAGGTTTACACTAATCTTAGCTTTTTGCCAGGGGCATATATTTTCTGCATGTGTATTTAATGTAAGGATAGAGTGTCTTAATAATTATTTTAACCTATATATGTAACTATTTAAGCAATGAAAGCCCAAGTTATATGCCAGACTTTTTTCTTTTCTTTCTAATTTATGTTCGGTGGCATTCGAATTGAAATTCTGATCAAAATTCATATAAATATCCACTGTTACATTTTAAAATACACGTTAATAATATGTTGCCTTTTAGATAAGGATACAGAAGGCAATAATTCTAAATGCAAAACACATTTTGTTTGAAATCTGTTGGATTTATTTAAGAAAGGGAATGTTAGCTTTAATTTGTTAATTAATTTTGGTCACCAAAACCTCTAAGGTGTTAGAATGGATAGATCTCATACTTGTAAATTTTTGTTTTCTTTGAAAATATGAACAAAAATCTCTCCTCTGTCTTTTAACCTTATCTTCTCTAAATGTTTCTTGGATTCTAGTGAATTAATATATAAATAATATTAATTGGCGCAGGGGATCCTCTACACTTGTAACAGCTTATGTTACCTCAGGTATGTAGGTGTTCAAATTCTGATTCCAGGTGGTTATATATGAGCTATGGTGGTTTGGTGATTTGAATTTGTTTAAAAGTTTGGTGGCCAACAACATGATTTAAAAATTATTTAAACTTAATACAGGTTATCCTAACAGTAAATTTGGGTCTGAATATAAATTGATGTTACAATTAAAAAAAAATACTTCTTTATTTAAATATTAAAAACATGCCATCAGAAGGGTAACTTTCCATTATAAACATGGCATGTGGTCAGTCAGCATGTGACTTAATTTGGCTGTGCAGGTACATGCTATTTTATTTTTGCTGTTATATGAATACTTAGAAGTAAACATTGTTTACTACATTATATGTTGTATAGTGTAGCCAGGTAACTAGGTAACTTAAGTGATGGAATCAAATCATATTCAGGCCAACAGAGTGGCCTGCTAAAACTTTTGAGCAGGTGGACTGATCACAGTGTAAGACGGTCTTGAGGAAACCCTGGCAGCACTGATGGAGAATTGAAAAGTTCGTAAGCGTTATTGCTGCATGATTTCTACAGCTTGGAAACCATGCCATTAAACTGTTGCTTCTCTTTAAAGTATTTCCTAGACCTGAAGGATTGTTACTTTTCCCACCTCAGTTACTCTGAAACTGAAAAGGTGAGGCAGATGCATTAGATAGTACAGTTTTACAGTCAGAATGTTTGAATGAGATTATAGTCTCTTTTTAAAAACATTGCCATGTAAAACAACTTTTCCTGTGCTTTAAACTGAAATGGAGATTAATTTTTTCCATTTTTAAAAATTGTTTATTTCATCAAATCAATTATATCTGTATATATATATATATTTATAATTTTTTTTAAGCTAATTAGGAAGTGGAAAATCTGAACCTATTTTTATTCACAAATATTTTAGCATTGCTGTTCTAGGACGTGATCCTTTTTCACACTGAAGCCAAGTGCAAAATTCCCCTTGACTTCAGGGAGAACTGGATTAGCTTTACACAAAAGGACCAAATTGTCCTCTGGAATAAGTGGAGGCAGCTCTATTCAAGTAGACTTCATTAGAGTATAAAATGAAGACAAAGAAGTGTTGCGTGCCTTTACAGGCGATGAAATTGGATCTGTTAGCTCAAAACAGCTAGGTTAATTTAACAGTTGAATCAAAGACTTTTTCTTTTTTCCAATTAGATAATACACTTACACTAATTCACTGCATTGAGCAGTGAATAAAATGCTACTTATTTTTGACTACAGATATTTTACAGAAGCTACAATCAGTTTATGAACTCTGTCTATATGACAAGAATTACCATGAGAAAACTCAAAACACTTTATAAGCTGTTAACGAATGTTCAAGCAGTTTATCCTTAAATAGCTGAAAGAGATCTGCGTACTGTTTAAATGTAATAGGCTTTATATGACAAGTTGTGTGGTGTTTGGGGGACTTTGTATTTTCAGCACAGTCTGGCAGTCTGAGTGGCTTTCTGTATTCTTGCTGAGACGGGAAGAGGGTAATTCATTTACACCAAAAGTCAGACTAGATGTTATCCCGTGTGTTTGCCAGTGGTATTTGGAGTAATCCTGCTAACTTCCACAGTACACAGTAGTGCCTTTGGCATCTTTTTTCTTATGCTTTACACAACAGTATCTGTATTGTGTACACAAACAATGAAGAAACAGTATTTGAAAAATGAATTCAAATATAGTGATTACTTATATAATACTCTGATATATTTCTTGTAAAATGTATCATTTGTCACTCTTGCATATCAAGTTTTTCTTTCAGTGCTTCTGGTATCTGTGGGGATCATGAATCAGTTCAGCAGTCTGTGATGATTTTGACCTAAGCACTGTATGGCTTTCTTTTTTCTTTGAAGTTTCACAAAGGGAAGGGGGGCTAGAACATTGTAATCTCCTTAGAATAATTTGTGGACAAGTCCTTAAATGCTGCTTCGCATTTCTTTATTAACACTTCACATGAAATAAAATCTGCTCCCTGGGAAGAATGCAGATCCACTGAGCTCTGAGCCGTTTAGCATACATAGCTCTGCAGAAAAAACTTCCGCAAATAACTGCTGCTGCAATATTTAGCTGGTGTTAAGGGGTTAAGTAGTAAACTGAAATTCTCTGAAGCACTTGAGGCGCTGTAATTTACAAAATAAGACACAAGAACTGTTTTAAGATTAGTCATAGTTAGGAAGCTTATTGAACCACCGGCATCTTCCCGGAAACATCCTGTGTTTTTGTCGTCATCAGCTAGCTTCATCTATTCAGGATTTTAACTGCTCTTTGGTTTTTAGGAACTCTTGCTGCAACTTCTTTGTGACTAAGGCCATTGTCAATCAGTCCTGTCCTGCCCATGCCAGCCAACTGTCCCCTTAATGCAGCAATTCACTTGGATGAATAGTGCTCATACTTTAAGGAGACAATAGCCTACCAGAGAGAGTGCCAAGCTGATTTAACTTAGCACAAGTGTGAAAGAGTTTTTAAACGGATGCTGTCAACTAGCATTGACCCGGGCTTCAGCTGCCTGAAAATTGTTACAACCTGATTGGGAGTACATCCAGATTTGTTTAAATTATTTTAGTTAATCAGTTGGCTGCAGAGAGCATTAGTACCCCAGAAACTTGTCAGGCGATCATCCTTGGTATGTCAGAACTGCAGCAGACATGTCCTGGCCAAATGTACAACACTGCTTTTAAAATGGACTCTTTTTTTCTTTTTTTTTTTTTTTTTTTTTTTGTCAGTATGCTGCTAAATTGACGAAAGGATACAGGATTCATGTTGTAATCTGCTCTTCCAGTTCAGTTTAATGCCACAGCATGTGTTTGAAATACTTAGTCGGATGTGTAATACAGTGTAAACCCACAACTGTAACGTGCCATTACCGTAAGACTTACAGAGCTGAGCTACCATTTAGCCAAACCAGCCACTAGATTATCCACTACCTGGAAACGTTTAGAACTGGACAGAGTTTGGGAAAACTGCATTGCCGCTTTGCTGGCCAGAAATTCTTTTTGCATTTTTAGTTTTAGTGGAGGTTGAAAAGACACTTACCTTACAGGTACTCCATCACTTGGATGCAGAGTGTTTGGTGCTGTGCATTCTTTCTTCCCCGATAAGTGTAAGCGCGGGCCTTTTCTTAAGCATAGTTTGGGGTCTGATATGTCTTCACTGCACTTACAAAGGGAAGAGAGAAGGTGAAAAAAGTTAAGGAAAAAAACATGTGGAGAAGATGCTCCCTAAATTCCTGATGTCTCTGTTTCAGGGAGGCCAGGAAATGTGAGAAAAGGAGCTACTTCTGTCGAGAGCCTGACAAAATTTGGGAGTTATACTAGATGTGTAGAAAGGATACTGTTAACAAAATTCTCAGTTTAAAGGAGGGAAAAATTCTGGTGGTTGGATGCAATGCTTGGTGAACTGGTGTTTTCCCAACAGTGAGTATGTTTGGGGGCGGGGAGGAGGGTGTTTTCTTGCTTCTCTGAGATCATTAGGCCCTTAACAGCTGCAACAACATCGCTACTAGTTTAGATACATTTGTGGAGAGAAAAAAGCAGCATTGTTACTTCAGTGCCTGGCTAGAATAAGTAGTTTGTTAAGCAGTGCCATGAGATTGTTAGTTGTTTTAAGGACACTCCAATTAGTAGATGTGCAGCTATTAATGAGTAAGTGTATTGTATACATCAGAAAAAAACGCTCAGATTGGAAAGGATGAGGAACAGGACCTGGAATAACTTCCAAATATTAAAGACTAGAAATTGATTTGGAGCTGTCAGTGTAGCATGGATTTATGAAGGGGAAGTCATGCTTAATCACCTTCTGTGACTGGCTGGGGGGTGAGAGCAGAGCAATGAATATTGTTTATTTTGACTTTAGTAAGGTTTTCTGCACGGTCTCCCATAGCATCCTCAGACAAACTGATGAAGTACATGCCAGGTGAGTGAACAGTGAGTGACTGGAAACTGGCTGAACTGCTGGGCTCAAAGGTCATCAGCAGTGGCACAAAGTCCAGCCAGAGGCCAGTTACTAGTGGTGTAGCGTGGGGCTCCGTACCAGGGCCAGTCCTGTATTACACCTCCATTACTGACCGAGGTGGTCACACAGAGGTGCAGCCTCGGCGAGTTTGCAGAGGATACGAAACTGTGAGGAGTGGCTGGCAAACTAGAGGGTTGTGCTGCCTTCCAGAGGGACCAGGGACCTTGGCAGACCAGAGGAATTTGTTGATGGGAACCTCATGAAGTTCAGTAAAGGCAAATATCAAGTCCTGCTCCTGGGGAGGAACTACCCCAGGCTGCAGTATATGGTAGGGTCCAACCAACTGGAAAGCAACTTTGCAGAAAAGGACCTGGGGTTCCTGATGGAAAAGGTGTACGTGAGCCAGCGATGTGCGCTTGCAGGAAAGGCAGCCAGAGGTGTCCTGGATGCATCAGGAAAACAGTTACTGGCAGCTTAAGGAGGTGATCCTTCCCCCCTGCTCAGCACTGGTGAGGCCACACCTGGCATGCTGCATCTGCTTCTGGGTGCCCCAGTACAAGGGACACATGGACATACGTGGTCTGACAAAGGGCCACTAAGGTGACTAGGGGTCTGGAGCAACTCTCCTGTGAGGAAAGCCTGAGAGAGCTGGGGCTGCTCAGGGAGATCTTAGGTATTTAAATACCGGCTGGGGTGGATGAAAAAGGACACAGCCAGGCTCCTCTCAGTAGTGTCCACTGACAGGACAAGAGACAATGGGCACAAATTGTAGTACAGGAAATTCCATTTAAACTTAAGGATAAAATGTGAGATTTTTTATTGTAAGAGTGAACACTGGAACAGGTGGTCCAGAAATGTTGTGTCGCCTCTGTCCTTGGCGAACTGGACACAGCCCTGAGCAACATGCCATTGTTTAAATGGCTTTGAGCAGGGCGGGGTGGAGTAGGCATCCTTCAGAAGTCCCTTCCAACTTCAGCTATTCTGTGATTTTCATGAAAGAATTTAATAGGGCCACAACAGTAAGTGTAGTAGTTGAAATGAAACAGAACACAAGTGTTGAAAAGCAGAATATTTTTGTTTGTTTTGACAGCCAAATGTTTTTCTGTTTCTACCAGCTTTCTTATGACCACTTGGGGAGGGGGGAGATAACTCTGCAACTGCATTGTTCTCTTGGGTTTCTTAGCTTTCTGCTGTTATTATCAAGTCTGTTTATGGCTATATTGTCTTCTGTATTTTCTCCCCACTCCCATGGCAGAAGTGGTGAGGATACCGTTAACTTCTCTGCTGCATGGAAGACTAGCAGCAACAGACGCTTTTAAGTCAAGGAAATGTTTTCATCTGGTATTTGGAAAGGTGTTTTTTTCAGTGCCTATGATAGGGTAATTTTTTTTTTTCTTCTTAATGCTGTAAAAATTTAGGATATGAATGCTAGGCTTGCTCCAACGTCTCTTTACCAGTGGTGATAAGATGTGGGCTTTTTGGTTTTGTCCCTGCATTTGACTAAACATACTGAATTGATGAATCCATGCTGCTGTTCTGTTGGTGTTAGAACTACAAACTTACGTTAGATTAATAAAAAAGGTAGAGGTGAAAAAGGAGCTGAAACAGTTGTATATGGATTTGAACACATTATTATGAATAACTTTAACATTCTACCAATAGAAATATGGTCACCATGAAACCTAGCATTTGAGCTTGCCTCACAGAAAGGCACCTCATCAGTTAAGTAAGATGGGACTCATTTTCAATTCTTCGTCTTTGGACTTGCAAGTGAAAAATAAGATGAAAGCACTATGCTGAAGAAAAATTGGGTGAACTTGGACTTGAAATTTAGAGGGCACTTAGAAACCTTGTGAAACAAAAGTGCAACTTCACAAAACTGGTGAGAATTAAAATACTTGTGTATGTTGAAAGTTGGCTTGGTTTAGTCTTTGTCTCAAGTTGCCTGCTTGTTAGTTGTAATTTTGCAGAGGTTCTCAGTTCCAGTCTTATAGCAATATGTTAGAAGTTATACTTCCCTTTGAACACTGCCTCATTTGCAAATGAATAACTATGTTTTCACAAGCTCATTTGTGTTTTGTGGTAATTAGGACAGCTATTAAATTATTGAATGGCTACTGCTGCACAGGAGCTTATCTTTCTGGAACTGTCATTTACAGACTGGAAAGATAAGAGAGTTCTTCTGATACAACTAAATATTTGTAGTATTTCTGTTATGGTAAATCTTTATCATGTACTGATCTTCCCAAAGATCCTGCTTAAACCTTCTAAGGAAAAAAAACAACCCACTTGCATGTCTTTAGAGAGGCTTGCTTTTGCACTTAGAAGTAGTAGAGCTTTCCAAATGGCGAGCAAGCAAGGTTCATTGTATCATAGACAGTTAGCAAAAAATTCAAGATCTAGCTAAGGTGTAAGTTCATTTATGTATGACCTACATACATATGTGACACTGATTTTATTAAAAAAAAAAAAAAAAAAAAAAAGGGCTCCAGGAAGAGATCTGGGGAACTGCAGATCACTAAGCCTGACATTTGTTCTGAGGAAATCAGTCAAAATAATAATGAAGATAACATGGATAAACATGATGTATTGAGGAAGAGTTAAGAGCCTGCTGTGAAGGGATGTCATGTTTTGCAAACTCACTGGAGGTTTCTTGAAGACAAGCACATGAATAAGCAAGATCTGACAGAAGTAGTTTACTTGGATGTCTGACAGGCATTTGACATGGGCCCCCACCAAAGAATTTTGAAGAACCTAAGCAGCCATAGGATAGGGGAGAGGATTTTCTGTGATTAACTTAATGACTAAAATAAAAGAAAGGGACAGTTGGAGGAAACAGAGTGGAGAGGGGTTCCATTTAACAGTTCTCCAGGGTTATGGTAGTGGAGAACGTTCAAGTTCTTAAAGGATAAAGAAGAAACATGAGCTCACAGACTACTGATGGGTAGCAGATGCAAAGGCAGACCTTAGTGCTGCACAAGGATTTGACATTGCTCAGCAACCGGACTTCAAAATGGCAGATGAAATTTCGCATAAATTGCTTCATGTGGTGTATTTGGAGGTGGGGAGAAGCAAGCTTGCCTTATATAAAAAGATGAGCTCAAAGCTGATTATTGCCACTAGAAATGGTTAGGAGAGAAAGGGAGAATAATGATTATACTGTTTAAAAAAGTAGTTTTTTAAAAAATTGAATTATCTTGTGTAGTTCTGCCCTGCTCACCCCTACCCCTGCCACCATCTCAAAAAGAACATAGTTCAAGTTTTTAGGAAGAGCAAATCTGAAATATGAAACAGTCTCTGTAAGAGGAGCAGTATGAATTCAGTAGGAAAGGTGATCAAAATGTGGTGTGACAGAATTCTGTAAAGTGTTCAGCAGCCAATGGGACATAAATAGAGTGTTTATTCACTGTCTTTAGTGTGCACACACTAAGAGGTATCTAATGAAACTAGCAGCTGATGAATTGAAAACAGTCAAAAGGAGGTCGTTCTCGACAGAACGTGTAATTAAGCTATAGGATTTCTTGCCTCAGGAATTTAAAGAGGCTAAACATTATATTAGTGCAGAGAGAAACTGCTGTTTTGTGGAAGAATCATCAAATGCAAATACCTGTTCTTGTCCAGGAAATCCTGCTGCTGCAAACTGTTGGGGGCTCAGGGGGTATTCTGGGGAAGTATTACTATATATTTGTTTTCTTCTTACATGCGTCGCTCTGTATCTGTTATTGGCTGCTGTTAGTGAGAGGGTATTTGAATGAACATGGACCTTTGGGTCTAGCTCAGTTCAGCCTTTCCCTTGTTGTAAAGCCTACTTCCCCTGTTTTTTTTGTGTTACTCTTTTTCTAGAATCCTTTCCAGCAGTAACATTCAAACTTTGGCCCAAAATGGGGTGTTAACCTATTTAGAAGGTGTCTTAGGGCTACTGATTACATACTTTTCTCTTTGTGTGACCTTGTATATGCTACCAAAATATAAAATCTCCATGAAACAAGGATCATATTCAGAGCAGGGGTAGGACTGCAGGTACATATGAGTCGAGTCAATAGCTTAATTTCATACAACTTCATCTTCTTACTGCTGCATAGTACGTTTTTGGTCATGTAATGGATGCACTTCCAATTGCATCTCTCTCGTATGCTCTGCATGCAATAGAGGCCCTTTAGGGAAAGACATATTTTAAAAGGCGTTTGAGTGGGCATTGATTGAACAAATGCATGGTCTGGGCTGTCTGTAGGCTGGTTGTTTCTGCTGTCCCTTCAGACTCCTTTGCGGTGATTTTGTATTGCCCTTTCCTCCTCCAGATGTGCTAAGCCCCTGTATCTCTGTTGTATGTGCCAAGCTTATCAATAAAAATATACTTCTTTGTGTCTGTAATGACTATTGAAATAATCAAGGGACCTCTACTCATAAATGGAGAAGTAATGCTAAGAGGACGTTGTGCTGAACAAAAATAATGCATTTGAGAAGATTCACACTATTTGAAACAAGAGGCTGCTATTTAATACAGCTGCCCTGTTCCTTTTGTTAAGGTGGCAGCTGCACAAATCACAGAAGATTTTTACTGTTTGGTTCAACCTTAATAGACTAGTTTGATTTAGTAGTATACTTGACTGTGTCACTAGTTTTTGAATCCTAAGTCCCTGCTTTCTGTAGAAACATTCTTAACATTTAGGCAATTAGTAGACTTAGTAATGTTTTCATCCAATTATGCATCAGGTTATGAAGATACGCGCTTCTGGATAGCTTTCTGTGGGTGGGTGCATTATTTTAAAATACTCCTTTCATATTCAACTGGTGTTAAGATTTATACAAAGATGTCAGATGCGTTGGGTTTTATTTGAAAGGTGTGCTTATTTTTCCACTAGCAGACCTCTAACTGTTGCACAAGGGGAAAGTAGTGACTGCTAATGTTTACTTACAACTTAAGCTAATTCCAGATGCTAATTTAGGGCAATGCTGCTTCTCACCTAGTTGAAAGAAAACTTTTCTAGCCTGATTTTTTGATTCAGTGATACATGATGATTAGCATGCTGTGCAGCATACACTTGAGCATTATCTATCAGGAGACAGGTTGGTGAATACCAGGGTTGGCTGCCTATATGTGAGCTAGTTTTGTAGGCTCGCTTTATAGTCAGTGGAGAGAAATAAACACTTTCACTGCATGATTCATCTCACCCCCATATGGATGTCTAAAATTGGAAGATGAATTCCACCTGAAGTCCATTACTGAATATAAATTTCATTAGTTTAAACTAGACAATTATTTGAAAGAGCACTAGCTTGACTGGCAAAGCAATTGAGTAGAAGTCTTTTGTTTTTTTCCATAAATTAGGTTTCAGAGATTTAAAGTTAGCACTCTGTAGCCGATTTCACATGTTGTGGTGTTTAAAGCAGGTTTTTGTGGCAGAAACTTAACAAGTAGGGTATATTCACACTGCCTAATTTCTAAGCATCTAGCTCTGCAAAGCTATCTGATTAGTCTTGTTGCCAACTGGTTTAGTTTTTGGGGTGGGGGAATGATGACAGGCACTAGCATAGTGGGAAGAGCAGGGCATATAACACAATTATTTTTTTCTGCTCTAAACTTTCTGTTAAATGTCAGGGATTGAAAGAAAAATAAATATTCCCGTGTCCTTAAAATCATTGTTCCTCTAGAGGAGTGTGTTGTCCCTCCATTGGTTGTACAGGAAGCCCGTGTAAGGTGAGCCAGCCTTCAAATTTTCAGGACCAAAAGATAGGCAGTGCAGATACCTTCCTTAATTTTTGTTTGTTTTTGTCTGGAGCAGATACTTGGAATGGCTGGTATCCTTTTTAGGTACTTTTCATGCTGTGCTATGCTTGGTCACTCTGCCATGCTTGAAAACTCCTAATCTTCCCCCCTTCTTTTTTTCTGTTTGTGTTGATTCCTGTCAGTGGCAGTCTCCTGCTGTTTTCTCTTTCTTTACTTTTGGGAACTCTTGCTTTTTATGTCATAATTTGAGGCAACTTTATCCTCTTGATCACAGTGATCAAGTCCTGCCATCAGACTCTATCCTTACTGCTGAATCAAAACTAAGAAATTACTACAGTCCCATTGCTATTGGACTACTACTATTTTTCTATCCTATTGGTTATACTTATATTCAGTTATATATCAAAGGCTGATGGAGCTCTGTCAAATACGTTGGGTTTGTATGTTTTTACATTAAAGTGAGTATTATTTTATTTCCTACATCAGCCTGAATATTCTGGAAAAGTAGTTTGGGATTAGAATAAAACTTATAACGACATTCAGGTTATGTATTTCATAGCAACATGCATCCTTCAAACAGTTTCCTCCACCAGATACAAACATGGAGGGAGGAGGAGTTCCCCACTAGGAGCTTAGGGGAAATGACTGGTTAGAAACTGGGAACTGAAGTGGGGTTCCCAGCTGGGAGAACGGGGTGCTGTACAGATATTGTGTGGACTCCTTATTTGTACTGACAAGAATGTAGAACAGTTCTTAGCTCTCTAACAGAAATAGCAAAAGTCAGAAGTCACAGCCATGACATGCTTCAGGAAGATACAAGGACAGATGAAGCACATTGGCAGCCCTTAACAGTAGCAGAGTGTTTGTCAAATAGAAGTTGCTTGGTACTCCTAGAAAGAAGCACCTTCCTTACAAGAGGAGACATAAAAACCCCAGCAGTCTACCAGCTGAGAATGGCTGCATAGTTCTCCCCATCCCTAATGTGGCAGTTTAAGGCTGGCTGTTGTATGAGCAGAAATGCAAACCTGTCCGTTTGTGTGATGAGGAGCAATTGCTGAGCTCGCCACTTGACTTTGCTTGGGGACAATATCCCTTCTTCAGGTTGAATTACATCCAGTGTTTGGTAGAAGTATGAAGTGCTACCTACTTCTTCCCTATAGACTGTTCCAGGGAAGTTACTCCCTTCTCGTTTTTCCTTTCTTACTGTGTATTTGGGGTTTTAGTGCTGTATTATGCAGATCTTACTTGTCCTTAGACCCGTTGCCAGTGAACTATGCCACTCCTCCAGTGGCTGAAGGTACAGGTGTTTACTTCTAATTCTGCTCAGCCTCAGGGTTATCACTCTTAGTATTATAGTTTTGAATAGCAGTGGGTTCTGGCAGGGAGCAGTCCACAAATTGCTGCAAACAGCAGAACCTGTTTTTCAGCAGATGCATTTTGTGTTTAGTCTAGAAGAGAGTGCTTAAAAATTTGCAGAACTGATTCTTAAAGCTGATTTGTGGGATGATAGTATTGCATTGCTTCCTGCTTGAAAGATGACATTTAGAAGCACAAAGTTTATAAAACTGGTGAGGATTTTAGGAATTTTTGGAGTACGGAAGATTTGAGGCTTATCAAAGAAATCCCATTTCTGCTGGATAGGGAGCACCTTTAACCTTCTCTTAGACACAGCTTCCTATTTAAGCTTGTGAGAAGTGAGGAATACAAGTTTTTTTACGTATTGTAAACCATTAGTTTGGATCAGTAAAAGAAGAACCAGAACACTGAATTGAATAAGAAGATAACATAAAAGTACATAAAATACCTCTTGTCTACCCTCCAGGAGAGACATGGAACAGGGCTTTCTTCCCTTTCTGTTGTTTTATGGGAACATGGTAAAATAAAATAATCGTAAATGTTTATTTTTTTATTTTTATTTAATAAATACTTGGTTTTGTTGAAATTTGCAGTTTGAGCTTGTCGAATCTGCAGCAAGGTACATATTTCGTTCTTTTAAGCATGCTGCTTATTTTTGAAGAGGAAAAGTTCTGACATTACAGTGTTTCTATCAGGCAGCATTAATTCTTTTTGAATACTGTTATTTTGTTGGTTCCTTCATTATTACTTGTAACTTAAGTCCTTCTGACCAGTGACCAAAATTTAAATACCTCATGGAAGTTACTGAGGAGTAAGTTGTTTGACATGCATGCTTCTGCTGAATCCCTAGTATCTTCCTCCCACCCTTCAATTTAACATTTAATTAAAATGGAAATTGTTCTTCCTTCTGGCAATAGTTTTGGAGTCAAAAGAGTATTGCTAAAAGCTCTGCTTACTGGTTAAGAACAAGAAAATTTGCTGCTAAACTAGTAGTTATTTAGCCTGAAGAGAATCTTTAAATATACACTGTATACTCCTGAAAACAAGGTACCAGAATGACTGGGAACACAAAATGGCCAATGCATTTCACTTACCTGTTTTGAAGAGTGTTATCTGAACGTGTCGGTAAAAACTGAAAGACGTCTTCGTGCTGTGGTATACCCTATTGTAGGTTAACAGTATTTACCTACATTAAATGTATCAAAACTGTTTTCTATTGCTTTTTTCTTTTTCTTTGATTCCTAATACTGTTTCTTCTTTTAAACAGAGCTCATAGCACTCCAGTTGTTGCTCTAGCATCTCTTCACTCTCCTTTTCGCGCTCTTCTCTCTCTCATCTATTCCTGTTTTACTTTGTATCTTGTCCAGCAGCTAACTTACCAAGTTACCAGCTATGTTCATGTCGTGGTTTAACCCTCTTAACTTTGCACATCTTTGAAGAGTCGTGAGCGATAATGCGTTTTCCATGCTGCTGACTGGTTCATCTGTGTTCACGCTTGGATTGTGTTGCCTGCTTGGTAGAGAGTAATCTGAGCTGTAAAATGCTAAATTAGAGGGAAGGCCCATTGCCTCATATGGAAGTACTTAAAAGACAAACAGAAAGTGGTGTTCTTTAACACGTCCTTAGAAGATGTCTGAAGACTTCAACATTTTATTGAGCTGTATTTTGATAAACCTTCCCATCACAAGAAATGCTGAGACGGTTCATTCCCCTTTGTTTCAAATAAAAAACCCTCAGGAAGAGTTTGTCTTTGATATCTTTTTCAGAGATGCTTTTGTGAACTGTGTTTAAAACCCTTTCAACAGTTTTAATTAGTAGAGGAAAAATCATAAGATGAGTCTAAAGGAAAGCCAGCAAAGAATGGGAAGTGAATGCTATGTGGTTTTCCATTACGTGCCATCATTGCAGGCTTGGTACGCCTCGTACGTGTCACTCGAATTGTAAGTCTAGAGCTGGAAAGAGTTAAGTATTTTGATTCCTTAGGCAAATGAAACAACATGAACATGAGGGAAAGTAACACTTTGGTTTGGAAAGCAAAGAATTAAGATTTTATTTTTTTTGAGGGAGAGGGGGAGCAGGAGCCAGTTTTGCCTCCCAAGACAAGAAGAACATGAGTGCTTTCCTTCTGCAGTGTGCTTGCTGAGGTGCAGCAGAAATGTCTTTCTCCTGCAGAAGCGGGTGAGCTCGGAAGGTAGAGCTGCTGCATGGCTGAGCTCCATGCACGCTGCAAAACAGTGCCAGGTGCTCACAGGGTAGATGGTGAACGGGGCAGTGGAGTATTGGAGATAATTGTAAGAAGCCCTGGATAGGGTAATGGTGAGACTTCTACTGTGTCATGTTGTCTCCATTTTCAGATGAGTGATAATTTATTTTTTTTTCCCCAAATTTGGTCTCACGGCTCCATGATTAATCTGGACTAGTTGAGAGTCATGCCTGTTCAGTACAGCAAGATTATTATTGTACTTCTAGAAAGATAGATGTGGGACGTATTTTCAGTATGTGGAAATGTCTGTTCTAGAGCAGTACTGAAAAAGACCTGAGAATCATAAGGGACAGTGGCTGCTGCAAAAATAAACTATTTTGGTCTCAAATGGGCCCATGTGAATATCATGAAATACAGCAAGGCTAAGTGCAAGGTCCTGCACCTGGGTCAGGGCAATTCCCAGTATCAATTACAGACTGGAGGAGGAACAATTTGAGGGCAGCCCTGCAGAGAAGAACTTAGGAGCACTGCTGGATGAAAGGCTGGACAGGAGCCAGCAATGCACGCTGGCAGCCCAGGCAGCCAAACGTACCCTGGGCTGCACCAGAAGAAGCGTGGCCAGCGGGTCGAGGGAGGCGGTTCGGCCCCTCTGCCCCGCTCTGGTGAGACCCCACCGCAGCGCTGTTCCAGCTCTGGGGCCTCGGCACTGGAAGGGACAGGGACCTGCTGGGGCGGGTCCGGAGGAGGGACACAAACCTGGTCAGAGGGCTGGAACACCTCTCCTGTGAAGACAGGCTGAGAGAGTTGGGGTTGTTCAGCCTTGAAGACGAGAAGGCTCTGGGGAGACCTTACAGCAGCCTTCTGTACCCAAAGCGGGCCTGCAGAAAGCTGGAAAAGGACTTTTTACAAGGGCCTGTAGCAATAGGACAAGGGGTAATGGCTTTAAACTGAAAGAGGGTAGGTTTAGATTAGATGTAAGGAAGAAATTCTTTACTTATGAGGGTGGTGAAACACTGGAAGATGTTTCCCAGAGAGGTGGTAGATCCCCCATATCTGGAAACATTCAAGGCCAGGCTGGATGGGGCTTTGAGCAACCTGGTCTGGTTGAAGAAGCCCGTGTCCATGGAGGCTGGAACTAGATGACCTTTGAAGATCCCTTCTAACCCAGACTGTTCTATAATTCTATGAACAAAGGATTAAGTAATAGCCCTTACCTGGAATACCATGTGTCCCTGGTGATCACTGTTAATGGGGAGGCACTGAAAAAGCTGAGGGACCTTGGGGAAAATGAGATGGCTGAGTGACTGGAAACCCAGTTGCTAGACTGGAGTGTTGTGGGACTGCATCAGCCTTGCCAAGGGCAAGGTTGAAGAGAGCCATGATCTACTTGCCTACGCAAGGAACAGAAACGGTGTGGTGGTAGGGCTCCAAGGCAAAGATGTAACAAGACTGTTGGCTGGATGCTGGCATTAAATTCAGATGGGACCCAAGCCATGTACTTTAATGGTTACTGTGTGTAAATTTAGAACTCATCCAGTATGGCTGAGCTTTCCATAACAGGTCACTTTGAATGAATTGGAGCATCTGTGTACATTAAAAACCATAACAAGAGAAATTAATTTAGGGCAGCCCTATGGTCTCTATTGTGCAAGATGCCTGAGAAGCTAGTTAAGGTAATTTCTCCTGGTCTTCTTGACTATGAATGCCATTATATCTGTCAATATAGAAAGCAGTAGAACAGCAGTAATGATAGCTAATAGGGTAATAATTCTTGTTTCATTAACATGTCATCCAGCTCTTCCCTTTTAATAAGGGTGTTATTTAGCAGGTGTCATCTTACATTTTTTTGTTTAATTTTTAATTTCTTTACAATTAATGGTACTTATCACTTGTTTTTTATGTATAAAGGAAAACATAAGCTGTTGAGTGAAGAACTATGTACATGTGTGGTTGTAATTATTTGTGCATTCTTTTACTTTTTGTTTTAGTCAAAAGATTGATACTTTCCAGCTGGCTTCTTGAAATTCCTGTTGTTCAGTAAAGAGCTAATTGCTGAAGGAGATCTGGGTATATGGCCCTTGAATAAATGAGAAGCAACATTTTGCTAGTAATTGGATTTAAATACTTCAATTACTGATTTTTCTTAACATGCTAATTATGACAATTATAGTTGCATAAAATAACATTGAGAATAAAGGGGAACTTACTTTCAACTTAGGGTGACATTTGGCAAACGGTAGATGGGAAAATTAATCTCTACAAAGCAGGTTATGTGCACATGTAAAGTAACAGTGTGTCAAACACACAAATTATATCTAAGTTCCATGAGATTCCTTAGCAAAAAGTGTTTCTGTGCTGTAATTTGGGTGGTTCTAACAATCATTTGTTGAACCTTTTTTTGATTAATCTTTTGAGTTCCTGTGACTGTTCCTTTCCTTTGTATTTCATAGCTGACTAAATTAGTTGCAAATGGATTCTTGCTAATACTGAATTTCTCTGTCATTTTAAAATATAATTTTAAATGTATGCCGAGCTGAGAAGATGAAAAATCACAGAATTGGATAGAATCATAGTATAGTTTGGGTTGGAAGGGACTTTGAAAGATCATCTAGTTCCAACCCCGCTGCCATGGGCAGGGACATCTTCCACTAGACCAGGTTGCTCAGAGCCCCATCCAGCCTGGCCTTGGAACACTTCTAGGGATGGGGCATCCACAGCTTCTTTGGGCAGCCTGGCCCAGGGTCTCGCCACCCTCATAGTAAAGAATTTCTTCCTTACATCTAATCTAAACCTACCCTCTTTCAGTTTAAAGCCATTACCCCTTGTCCTATTGCTACAGGCCCTTGTAAAAAGTCCTTTTCCAGCTTTCTGCAGGCCCGCTTTGGGTACAGAAGGCTGCTGTAAGGTCTCCCCAGAGCCTTCTCGTCTTCAAGGCTGAACAACGCCAACTCTCTCAGCCTGTCTTCACTTTTGGCTTTCTGGGCTGCAAGTGCACATTGCCAGCTCACGTTGAGTTTCTTGTCCACCAACATACTGTAGATTCATACAAATTTCAGAATCTGAATTTCTAGGAGCTTGCAAATGTTGTAGTCCATTTTTCATGTGTAAGAAAGTGCTTAAATTTTTATAGAATTTTTCAGAACAAAAATGCTGCAAATTGTTTTTCTGCCATGTAAGTTTTAATTCACTTTTTCTGTAACACAGATTTCCCTTGGGAAGGCAGTTTGCCTACTTCCTGCTGCAAGACCCAGAAGCCAGAATGTTAATTTACTTTAGTAAACATAATTAAAAGTTGTTTTTAAATAACTTTTGGAGGCATCTCTTTTGTAAATAATACTTAAATAGAATGGTTGAAAATGGCATGTATAATAATATTCCATGGTACCAGGCATACTTTTTGCTGTTTTCCAAATAGGATTTAATGAAAACAAAATCTTTCTATTTTTAAATTTGTTCCTGAATTATGTCTGAAACAGGCTAGATAGCTTTGACAAGGTATGACATGCATCTTACTGTATTCTGGAACAACCTTTTGTCCAGACCTTGCATATATCAGATTTGTAATTTTTAAGATAATTGTAATTATATACAGATTAATCAAAATAGCTGTTGCACTGAAGAAAACCAGAATTGTCCTTTTCTGCTTGCATTTATTTATTAACTCTTTTTTAATTAATAAATTATTAATTTAGATGTTCAAGACAATGGAGCAGCAGTAATGCTGTCTAGAAAATATATTAGTTGTTTGTGGTATCATCTGTTGTCAGAGAAAATGTCTGTTAAAGGCTTGAAATTGTAAAGCTAGACATAACTGAATTTTAAAAATGGTCTCATGTATATGTGTTACATATTTTAGTAGATAAAATTGCTTTTGCAATTCTGATATTTAATCTTCCTTTTGTAATCTTGACTACTGGAATAAAGAAAATGAATCCATCAGTATTGTGTATCCATCAGGGTTGTGTTTTTTGCATCATCTGCCTTCGCTTTGTCGGCAGCTTTGTTGTTGGATGTACAAAAACATGGATTATTTTTCACTTTTTCTGGATGTGAACAATATGCTGACTGCACTGCAAATTCAGAATAGATCCTGAAAACAAACTTTCTTAGGCTAGAATTTCTATTTAGCGACTGGTAGGTTTTTTTACAATTAAGTTTAAACATATAAATTTGACATATTTCTTGCACTCTGCTCTGAAGTGAGAAGCAACTCCCGCCGGCTGTCAGTCAGGTACATACACACCCCACCCCACCCCCGCTAGGCTCTGTGCCTACTGCAGGTGGGTTTGGGGTGTTGGGTATTTTTTTGTTTGTTTTTTCCACCCAGCATCTTTCTTTTGTGCTTTCTTTTGCTTTGCGCACAGGGTAGGCAGCTTACAGCTGAAGTAGAGATTGCTCATGTGAGCAACTGGAAGACAAGGAGGTTGTTGATGGGAGTATGCTTTTTCAGGTGTTTGAGCAGCTTTGATGAGGAAGCCTTTCTCGGGTGCATCAGAGTGAAAGTCAGGGCACTACATTCGCACTTGGAAGATCTCAGTCCAGGTTTTGGCTGTAACACTTGCCTCCTGTGGGTTTTCAAAAGCCTTGTCTAGAACAGAAAGCTATGATGTATCATTATAGCAGTCTATTTTTATTTCCTTGGCTATGATTATTCTGACTTAAACCAGGCAGCATAAAACGATTCAAGTAAAAGTGTACTTACATTAAAATGCAAATCCTCTGCAGATGTTGCATCAACATAACTACATTTGTTTTAATTCATAAACTAGGTCACACCTGTAGGACTTTCATCATGTAGCTGAGTCCTTAGTCGCCGTCTGACTGTGGACTTTCTGAGCTACAGACTGGTGGAGGTTGTAGCAGTTTATGCTCATCCTGCTTCTCTCAGCTTCTAAGGCATCCCCTGCTGGTTACTCATTCTACAAAGAGACAACAGTCTTCATTGTCAAGAGTCCATGCCCAGGCCCATGGTGAAGGAAGAGCTCCTGGTTAGAGGCAGAGGCCACTACTGAAGACAGAATACTGAACTAGATCATCTTTGATTAGGGGAGTCTTTAAAATTACAGCAGGCTTGCTTTCTTCCACCTCTAGTTTCTTTCCTGACTGTTTACTAATCTGATTGGAAAAGCCACCTTCTCTTGCTATGCTTGTGTACAACATCTGGTCAAAGGAAATCTATCTCGGATAGTATAGGTGAAACTGGTTATAAATAAACACAATTTTACCAGTGTGTATTTTGCAGAGCCAGCCACGTGTCATCCATGATGTGATCATTGTCTCCAAAATGCTCTGCAGCCTTTGCCTGCCTTAAAAATGAAGGACTGTCCATATAGATTCAGCTGTCCAAATACAGAGGGGGAGGAGATCCTACATGTTTGGTCCAGATAAAAGGAAGATGGGAACGTGAGCAAAAAACTGAGAGTGCCCACATCTCTCCTGACTTTGCCTGACTGATAATCTTTAATTCTACTTCTTTTGTTAGAACTTGTTGCAGTAGTTAATTTTTCCTTCAATTTGGTAAGCTGGCATCTAATGGGACCTTGCAGTTGGATGGTAGGGCTTGGTGTGGATTGATGTGAGGGTTGTACTGTCTGCTGTGGCAGCTCTACCTGTGCTTCTTCAGGAGAGAAGCCTTTGTATGGGACAATTCAAACTGGAGGACTGGAAATGCTCAGTCTCCTTCATAGATATGGTGTCCAAAGTCTGATACATCTGAATAAGTCTCCCACATCTAAGCCATTTAAATCTCAAAGAATCATACTTCTATGCTTCCATTAAAAAAAAAGTCAAGAAAATAATGTAAAGACGTGAAGGATTGAAGGACCCTGTTCTTTTTTATTCCATTCCTGCTTATCCTAATTTTCCAGGTGGTGTTTCGAGATCTGGTATTCCTTCAGAGCACGGTTGTAGTGGTCTTGTCAGCCAGAGAGAAGGATTAGTCTGTCAATCTAATGCAGATTTAAAATTGTGATTCCTGTAAAAACCATGAACTAGAGCAGAAATGTGTAATATTTGTCCATCTAGAAAAGCAATTTTGTACTCATTGTTTTTTCTGTCTTTGTATAGTTCGCTGTGCTGGGTTTGCTAGTTGTAGATTTATTAGCAAACAATATGGGGTTTGTTCTGCTTCTGTGAAATCAAAAGCATTACCACAGCAGCCCCCGAAGTTTTTCTTAAACATGTTTTTATAGTCATGATAAAAGCAGGATTTGATCTGTAGAAACATTAGGATCAAAATTTTCAGATTGCATTAGTCGGTGATAAAAAGGATGTTTCTTACTTTTAAATACATTTTTAGTGTGTGGGCAACCTAAAGTCTAATAATACTGTTTTATAGTTACTTTTCTGGGTAGAACTGCACAAAGATGCATGGTAAACACTGAAATTCTAGTAACCTAAATCCTTGCTTCAGTGTCTGTTCTTCTTACGCTTCTTCCTTTATCTTCACTTTTTGCTCTTTATTAGATTGTTAATTACAGGGTCATGTTAGTTGCACTTTAAATGCATAATGATACAGACTCTCTAAGGTGTTGTTACATTGATGTTATTGCTAATTATAAAACAGAATACAGTAGAACATCATTCTTTGAAATACCATGGGTTGTTTGTGGTATTGCAGTTTATGACAGCTCATAAGAGATAAGCTATCACATGGTAAAAACTGCATAATTTTTGAAAATTGTGTATACTCTGTAAAGAACACAGGACAATTCTTTATTTTCCTTTACAAACATGGCAGGTTGCTTTGTAGACAAGAAAGCCCACTTACATTTTCATGCCAAAGCAGTGACCTGTTAAAGATGGACTGAATTAGTTGGATGTTTCAGTATTGGCCAAACTGTACAAGTATTGTCCAAGCTAACAGCCAAAGAGGTTAGCCTCTTTTCCGGTTATCTTATTTTCTTTCAGTCCATGTCACTTAAGAAAACAGTTTTTGACACCACCAGCTGAAAACAGCTGTTTGGCAGATGCTCTTCGTTGTTTGCCTTGTGTACAAAAACCCAGTATAGGTTACATGTCTCCAGTGACATGCAGAGTCAGCTCTGCACTTGTGTGAGCCATGGTCAGCTGTCAGCTAACGGGTCCATTAGCAAGCTTCCCACAGAATGTTCTGTCTTCGTCATTGCATGACATTTTAATAACTTTAAATCTTTACTTTAGTTGAAAGTTAAGATGACCTTTTTGTTAGATATTTCTTTCACATTTGAGAAGTGAAGGTTTCTTTTTTTGACAGAAACAATTTTATTTTTTTTTTGCTAACTCAGAAGTGAAGCTAGAGTAGCAGTGGAAATCTTTCAAATTTGTTAAAAAGCTTTTTATTAGCAATTTGGGAACCTCAAATGAAATTCTTTTTTATGTTATGTAGCATGGAGGGTTGTTTATTAGTTGCGGGGTTTTGTTTGTTTTATTGGTTTTGGGCAGGAGGATATTTGCAGTCTTGTTTTATCCTTCTGGAAAGAGATTTGACTTGCTTGTTTTTCTAACTTGACTCTTTCTTCACAGTGAAAAATTATTTATGTGCTCTTTTGGCTGTATGAACAGTTCCAGGAATGGAAAAAAGAAATGTTGCAACCTGCCCTTCCCCTTAGTGATTTTTCTTTTGCCCTACCTCTTACATTTAGTTCTTGTATGGTTCTAGTACCTGTTTTAGTCTAGAGGTTGAAAAGAGAACAGCTCCCTAGAGGTCTTTCCCTTTGCAGCACATCAGAATGGCTACAGGTGGCTGTTGTTCCTGGCCTTACATCACGATGAAGTCTCCAAAAGGCATCTGGGGAAGTGCTGCATCCTAACAGAAGTGCAGGATCAGAACAGTACCTCAAGTTGGCCCCAAGAGGAAACTCCTGATTTATCTTGGTTTTTTTTCTAATGAACAGGTTTTGTTACCAAATCCATTATGGCAAATCAAATGAATATGAGGCTCTTGCAGCTTTTGGTCTTCAGGGTTTCAGAGGCTAACATCTAGCTCTTAAAATATCGATGCCAATGGGTAGAGTATGTTGAGAAAATTAATACAGTGTTTGGAGGCATTTGCAGACTGCTTTGCTCTGAGGCAGCCAGCTGTAACCAGTTGTCTGTTTATCCACCTGAGTTAAAATCACCTCTTTTCAAAGAAAGCTCTAGCATCTTCCCTCGCACCCATAGGGGACCTTTCTTCAAGCACTCCCCGGAGCCTGTGTCCCAAGGAACTTCTGTAACTATCAACTGGAAAGAACAAAGACACATTGGATGAACAAGTGGTTCCCTTGTGATACCCATGTGTCCGGGCTGGATGGGCAAGGCTGCAGACACCCTGAGGGAAACATTTATCCTAGAATGTCATGGCTTTTGAGGAGAAACTCGTTTTTCTTGGGCTGGTAGGTCATCCTTCTGAAAGGAAAGCAGAAAAAAAAAACCACCACAAAGACTTTACTGGCCACACTTTTTAAAAAACTTTCGTTGAATAAAGCTTTCCTTGTGGTCCAGCGCTCTGCTATAAAATGGAGTTGGGAAGATAAGAGGGCAGCATTGACTTTCTTGGAGCTCTCTTATTTGGCAGAGGAGTTATTAAGGGTCCTCTGTCATTGAGGCATTTGTAGAGCATTGAATGACAATGAACTTTTTGCCCTTTGTATGGCTTCTCCAAAAAACCCAAGTCAAATTAGATGTCACTAAAATCTCATTTGATGACTGCTTCCTGGAGTACTCTCATTCTTGTATTGATTTTTTGGGGCATTCTGCGAACCTTCAGCTGTCCTTCCAGTAATCATTTTAGCTTCTGCTGCTTCTTGAAAACATTATAACATGGGATTATTTTCATCTATCTTGCTTTTAGACCATACCTTGCTGAACATGGTTTCCTGATAAACCTGCAGCAAGCTGACTCCCCCACCAACCCCCTCCAACAAACGTGTGGGCATGCTAATCAAAACCAACAGGAGATTGCTTGTTTCAAAGAAAGAACAAGCTGCTGGAGTTACTTAAATTGTTTTCTTCAGACACCAGTCTGGTCTAAAATAACGATTTAACTAATGGGAAATCAGTGGTTTGTGAATAACATACTTTGGGCCAGCATTTCTTTAAATAGATGGACTTCTACAGAGCAAACAGGAGCTTCTCATCTGTATCTGTTTCTACAAAGAGTTCAGTGCTTCCGAAAGAGAGCCATGAATTTTATGACAGAAGTGTATTCCGTAATCTTTTGTTGCTGGTCAGACAAAGGGTGATAAAAAATAGTTGTAAATTTGTTTCAGTTACATAGATTTTTGATAACAAATGCAGTACTAGAATAAGCAAATCCAACATTGCATACCAGGGATGTTTAAGGACTTTTTTTCTTTCTCCGCTAATTTATTACAAGACTAAACGATAAGTTGTTGGGTTTTCCCACTATAGGGTAGGCAGTCATTTTTCCTTTCCTTACTACTCCCTCTTGGTTTATGTCATCTTCCCTCCTCTAGTTCCTCCTCATAAATGCATTACACGGTATTTTATAGTAATTTCCACCTACGCTTTTTATTTTAGAAGCTAAGGATTTTGCTTCCTTAATTTTGTTTTGTGGGTAGGCAGTTATAAAAGTAGAGCTTTTGAATTTTTGTCTGCTTATTTCTAAATGCCTTTCTTTTTGAAGTGCTGATTGACTCTCTCTTAATCTCTTAATCTCTGAAAGAAGATTACCTTAACAGTGAAGTGGCTGGGGAGGGGAGAAGCAAGGGAGAGGAGATGCTGACTATTTCTGTAGAATGAATTCAGGTCTTCAATAAGGGCTTTTCTTTGCCACACTCAAGGTACCAAAGGTAATTTCTTGCTGTACCCACAGCTTAAGTGGGTGAGCATGTATGGGTGATAACAGTTATAATTGCAGTACAGGGTAGCCTTGTCACTGTCCAGGATGAAGAATATTTGTGATTAATGCTTAATTGTACAAGTGTCCATACATTTCCCTTCTAATCTACTTTATTAACATAAATAATGTGCTGGACTTTTGAATCGTGTGTGATGCTTAACTTTCAGCCAAAGGCAAGGAGTCAGTGCTGTTAGCAAAGATACTTTTGCAGAGGTGATGATGGACTTTTATTCAATGCTAGCAGAAAACTTTGATTGCATTTCTTTTAAGACAATCAAAGAAATAGGCCTCAGAGCCAGGCAAGAATTCGCAGTAGGCAGCCACATGGCCAAAACAAAGTGGTTCAAATTACAGTGTCTATTTGCAGTGATAGAGAAATGAAAATTATGTGGTTGGGTATTTGATTGACTTGTATCATGAATTAATAACTGGCTTTCTACTGTAGAATGTAAGGTGCTTTTTGTAAGGTATTTAGACACATTACATTCTGCATGTATTTGAGTCTTGCTCTGTTAATATTTGTGCACAATTAATAAATTGGCAATAATAGTATCAGAAGTAAAAAAAAAAAAAAGGATGTGCTTTTATGATGATTCATTATTCTGTGTAAAACTCGGGTGAGATTTGTAAAAATGCAGTTATTTGATTTTGTTGCTACTTGTTTCTGCACCAGTAGTTGTGTTACATTATAGCATTAGAGCCTGAACTGACAGGATGAGTATTCTTAATCTTTATGAGCATTAAATTTCATATGGTGTTTCACCAGATATGGACCTTCTTCTATCCAAGAACTCTGATTAATGGTTCTTGAGGAAATTGCGGTATCTTTAATATTGTAATGGTTAGTTATACAGAGGGTATTGGTTTCTCTCAGTGTGACTATATTAAGGCAATATTTGTTTAGTAAGAGTTACTTTGTTCCATCTTTCTGCCTCTAATAGTTAACAAGAAAAGAGAGAATTGAAAAGGGAGAAAATGGTTAGACAAACAGTGGGAAACGCTGTGTTTCCCTAATTGCTAGTTAGAGTCCATGAAACTGTTGTGGTAGTTACCAAAAGACTTTTATTTATTCCTCTGGGCTGCTGCTGAGTTGTTTTTTTTTTTAAAATGATTCGTTAAGAGAATGCAGAGCAGTTGATTTCTGTGGAGGTTTATACTTTTGAAGTTAAAGTAGATTTTTAGCTCCCGCCCCCATAATACAGGAGTTTTTATGCCAGGCTGGTGCTGCTTCTAATAGAGACTCCTCTTTTCTTCCTGATTTGTTTCCCAGCTGGGGTAAGCCAGAGGATGCCTCTTATCAGTTGTCACTACCTAATAAAAGGCAGGTGGGGACTTCTTAAGACATAGTCATTTTAATTGTTGGTGACATGGCTCCTCTCTGGTTGCCTCTGTCAGCAGGTAATTGGTGTTGCCCTCGATGAACAGCTCTGGCACAGGCTGCCTGTAGTGGTGGCAATCGTGGGCCATCAGACCTATAAATTGTCACCTGTCTGGGTGCGGTTCAGTTTCTAACCCATTACAGATGTTGTAATTACTTTTCTAAATTCTTTTCGAATTCTAGCTAGAGTCTAGAGCTTAACCCTATCCTCTGGCTGTGAATATCCCAGGTTTGTTTGTGAGTCGTATTTGGGGGGCGGACAATGGATGAAAACTCTGCATCTTTAAAGATACTAGTTATAATACCACCAGACAGGCAGGACCTTATTGCACAGGTGCATAAAAAAGAAAGCAGGAATGCCTCACTCATTTTCTTCATATAATTGCTTTACATTTGCTTTATATAATTTACTCTGATTTGTCACATCTGTTTCCCCTTGCACCCTGCTATAGAAGTCTTCAGTGTCTTTCTCATCTGTTGCCTGATTCTCCCTCTCTCTTTTTTTTTTTTACTATTTACAGTCCACCAAGGAACTGGGCTGAAGAATAATCAAATATGCTGTTAATATGTGATGTTGCACGGGGAAATAACTAGGTCTTTTCTGGTCTGGGAATGGCTTAGATTCTTTTTCATCAGAGTTTATAGTCTGCATGTGGTAGCAATTTCTGGGGGTTGTTTTGGTTTTTGTAAACAGTAATAAATCAGCATTGTGGGGAACTTTTTGGGAATATTCTCTGTTAACTATCAAAAGACACAAGATGGAGGTGAATCTCTTTTTTTTTTTTTTTTCCTTTCATTCTCACAGAAGCAACTATGGGGTGCATTAAAAGCAAAGAAGATAAAGGTCCATCCATGAAATACAGAACTGATAATACTCCAGAACCTGTTATTTCCCATGTCAGCCATTATGGATCAGACTCCAGCCAAGCAACACAGTCACCGTCAATAAAGGGATCAGCAGTTAATTTTAATAGTCATTCCATGACTCCTTTTGGAGGGCCCTCAGGAATGACACCCTTTGGAGGAGCATCATCTTCATTTTCAGCTGTGCCAAGTCCATATCCTAGTACTTTAACAGGTGAGTGTTACATAAACTGATGCTGCTATTATTATTAATAAAAATATTATTATTAACTATTAAAGGCTGACAGTCATATTAAAAAATACTATGACCCCTTGCCACACAGAAATAAATTGCAAATCTAAAATTAATTGTCTTTTAGGGATTTCTGATTTTCAGTATCTTTACAGCCCATATTCACCAGTGACTGAGGCTTGGCTGTTTTGGCTTTTGTTTTTTGGGAGGCACAGTTAGGATCATAGCACAGAGAACTTTAAGACATTAAAGGCAGTAATGGGAATAGTTGAAAAACTTGTGTTAGAGGTTCTAAACTGTTGGAGGTGTGAGACAACAAATGGATGCACATGGGATAATAGCTTTAAACTTTTGGAGAGGTGCAAAATGAAAAACACTTCAAATTCAGGAAGTATTTTAAACTGATTTTTAAACTCACTTCATTAGCTTTAACTTATTTACATTAATGCAATATCAAATGTGTTCATTTATAAAGCTAAGCCGGATATGCGGTATATTCTGTGCACTTTACTGTATGAACAATATGTGCGAAACAAAAGAGAAGAATTCTCATTGTTGATGGTCATATTAAAACCAAAGTTGAAAATGTAATAATAGAATTTACAAGGCACGGAGACCTTCTTGGCTGAGATACGAAGTCTCTGATGATACAGCATTTTAAAGCAATATACACATTTGATGTTACAAACACACCTCTATACGAAAATCTTAAAAACTTCTTTACAAAAATACTGATTTTGTGCACGTGGCTAATTTCAGTAGTTTTACTGGATATTTTTGAGAGGAAGCTGTGGTTCTTTTTTTTTTTGAGAGAGAGAGGAAGGAATTTATTCTAGAAGCTTTCCACAGACACTGCACAAAACACAGTAAATATTTCTTCATTAGTCTATTCCTAGTTTTCCCACAAACTTCTAATGTTAGCAAAATCACAGTGATTAAATGTTTGCTTGGTTACAGTGGCATTTAAAATCCTTTAAACACAAGAAATTTGAGATCCATGAAAACCCACTCTGACCTTGACATTAAGCAATTCAGAAGACCAAATATGAATTATCAGGTAATGTAGTCCCTTTTTGGGAATTAATTAAAAAACAAATAATTAAAATGAGCATCTCTCCAGTCTCAAAATCTTTGAGTCAGCTCAGAATCCCTGTTTTGGATGAGCATATGCAGAAATGAAGTAAGGCCAGCATTTCTTTTTATTCTTTAGCTCCACTGAGGACAGTTTTTATAATGTTTCATCTTCTCCAAGAACTCTGTGTATTTCTTCTTACTAGATCTGGTTCTTTGTTCACGTGGGAATCTCCAGCAGTTGCGTGCAGGCACTCCTGGACATTACCAGACATCAGGGATGTAGCCCCCTGCCAGGTACCACAGATCCTTTGCTGCAGAGACGAGAAGGGATGTTCCTTTGCCTGTCCCTGCTCCTGCTGGTAGTTAATCATGTTATATCTTGGACCAGAGTTAGCAGAAGAGATTTCTCATGACAAGATAGACTAATACCTCATCAGTGTGAGTTTAGTTATCAGCAGGCAGGCTGAACTTGGGTGAATGTTCCTATCATTTTGCAATCAGGTAAAATGATGCTGCATATGTAATTATTCCTCCTCATTTTTGTACAGTCAGCCCATCCACAAACAAACACACTTTATAAATAAATAAATAGAATTGCACTAGCAATTGTCTGGTATATTCAGTACCGATTTTCAGATCCATCATAATTGGGTGGTTTTGTGAATGAGTAAGATGACAAACTTCATCTGGCTGTAAGCTCTTTGTATTTGTGATGAATAAAACACTGGATTGCATTCTGTGGCCCTTTGTTTAGCAAGAGAGGAGAGTAGATGAGTTTGTCAAACAGGACGTAAGTGTCATTAGTACTTATCCAGTCCATCAGTGATGTCTGACAAGAGGATGATATGGTTGTCATCATGGCCCGTAGTGAGGTGGCTGAAAAGAGTTGAGCCATGTTTTATTCCTCTAGAGCAGAAAAGGAGAAGAAATCTGAGTTAGTCACGCTGCTCCTGTATTACACATTCCCAGTCATCAGATACTTTGAATTCATAGAATCCATATTACTGAAAATCCAAACAGAAAAATGCACCACTGTTCTTGCCTTCCATGAAGCTGTGTAAGCAATAATTCTCTATAATCCTCATGCTGAACAAGAAAGTATTCTCTCCAAAACCAGTTTTAGAGGATGGGAATACTGACCTAACAAAAGGATAAACTTCAAGGGAAATGTTTTGACCACAAATAGCTTGAACGGCTAAACTAAATCACCTTGCAGTGACTCACAAAGAAAACAGCTGGAAGAGACTTCAAAAACTATTTGAGCAGTGTCTGTTTAGAATATTCTGTGCTGATGCTGTTCTCCATATTTTATTATTCTTTGCTGTGAAGTAAGTAACACGTGGGAGTCAGAAGAGTTGAAGTGTTGGAATCAAAACTTTCCAAGAATTATATGTTAGCTTTTTCAATTCTTTCTTTAAAAATATTTAAGAGTACACAAATACTGATGATTACCGATAATTCTTTCATTGCATGGTTTACATTTGAATCCATTACTTTGACTAGTGCTACATTGTCTAGAGGCGTTACCTCTCTCTGGTTCCCACGTTAGTATCTTCCTAGATGTACATTTTGGTGCAAAGTTCTTGGAGTCTCCCAGTTTCTTTATATGCAGTTAAAAACTTTTGTGATATTGTGACTTGAAAGTATTGATTTTCTTCATGTGCCGAAGAACTCTCTGGGGATGGTTTATTTCCGTAACTTGTGTTTCCTGTTTGTGCAAATATGGTATGTATACCCACAGTTTTATTGCTCCATGTAGTAGATAGTAATGCAGGCAAAAATTGGTAGAACTATCTTGATTTTTAACTTTGGTTAGGAACTGTTAACTTCTAGGGAGTATTCTAAGTCATTTATAGGTCATAAATCACACTTCAAAAAACCCTCTCAATTATTCTAACCTCCTGTGGGGATTTTGTGTTCTGTTTTTCCTAGAGGAACTGTAAATTCATTTCCAGCTGTGGCCTGCTGAGAGTCTGTAATCACAGGAAGACTCTAAATCAAATGAAAATATTTAAGTGATTAGAAACTCTTACATCAGAAAGTGTACACTGCAAAATAATATTAGATGTAGACAATACCTGTTGCATTATGTATTCTTCCTTGGATTACTGTACTGTGAATTGTGAGATCTAAAATTGGATGCATGTGTTTCCTGGTACATATATGTGCATGTTAGAGATGTGATATTATACATTTTAAAATAAATTATTGCTTGGACTATCACTAGGTTTTCTAAATTTCCTTTAGACTGTGAAATAGCATTTCTAGAGCTTAAAAAGTTTCTCACTTGCCCATCTGCAGTTTTCTAAGTTAACTTTCACTTGTACATCTCATATAGCCTGTTCTCCTTTCCCTCTTTCTCTTTTAGCCCAGTTTTATAGCTTAGTTCTTTCAAGAATAGAAAAAGTTTTCCTACCATAAGTATAGGAGCCTCCCTACCATCCACCTCTCACACTTGTATCCTATTTGTGGGACATGTTCAACAAAGTGCCCTGTACCAGAAGTGGGATGAGGAACCGAATTCCTTAGGGTTGGTGAACTGCAGCTGCTTTCCTGAGATGTATCTCAGTCCCTGTTCTCTGGAGTACTGCACTGATGGATCATCCTGAGCGAGGGTCTGCTTCACTGATGGGGAGACTTGATTGAATTAAAAAAATTATTGGTCCTAAAGCAGAGAAATGCCTTTGTCCCCAACAGAAAACTTTTAGTTCTGGTTCAATTCCTTGATATATAACCTCAGAAGGTTTGGAACACATCAGTTATTTATAGCTTATTTATAGGAAACTACTTCTGTAAAAATTAGTGGCTGATGGTTTACGGTTGTGGTGGTGTAGGATCTTCTAGAATTGCATTTAACAAGAAGCTAGCTTAATAAAGAAGCGAGCTTTTTCTACTGCTGATGTGTTGTGCAGGTTTCTGTATACAAGTGCTCTAATTATTAATGTACTTCCAGTGATGTATCTAGCTGCCTTTTGTGGTGTGGAAGCATATTTTTAGGGTGTCTGTTTGTAGGCTTTCCACTGTCTTAAGAAGTTAGCTGATTATTGATCCAGCTTCCAAAATGAGATGCAACCCAGAGTGTTTAGTTGCTTCCAGATCAAAATTGATGAGTTGTTCGCAAGCAAGTCCTTAAATCAAGTGTTACATTATTGCTGTATCATATGAGGGTTGTTTTTTTCTTTTTCTTAAGGTGGTGTTACTGTATTTGTGGCCTTATATGATTACGAAGCTAGAACTACAGATGACCTTTCATTTAAGAAAGGTGAACGGTTCCAGATAATAAATAACACGTAAGTGTTCTCCTTCACAAACTTCACTTGGTTGTTGTTGGGAATAAATAGATTCTCAACTCTTCTTGCAATCTGTGTATCCTGTTTCAGTGAAGAGATATTTTTTCCTTGAATGCATGCAATGTTCAGCAAGCATGGAGTTAAAATATTGATAGTGGTAAGACAGTAACCTTCAGGCTGAGGTCAGGATTTGGGTGCAGATGTAGCACTGTAGTGACTAGGGCAGCCCCAAGCCTCTCCTCCTCAGTTGCTTGGGTGGCATCCTTCCACTCCCTGCTCCAGTGAGGCACAGCTACCCCCTTTGGGGCAGCAGAGGTGGAGACATGTACTGTCCCATCTCAGGCTCTGCACCTTGCAGATTCTCTCTGACAGGTTTCCATATCTCTTGGGGAGGTGGGCGCAGCTGGCAGCACTGCACTGTGAAATACCAGAGGTGAGTGCACTGCCTGGAGGCAGGGACATCTCACCATGGAAGTCTAGCTGGCCTCCACAGTAAATCCATGCTCAGGTAGCTTATGAGTGGTTTGATGTTCTAGTTCAGTTGCATCAGCATTACAGTATTACAGCAAGTCTAGTGAAAAGGAAATAATTTGTTCACCTTGGAGATTTCTTTACATGCAGCTTTTGGCTGCCATAATAGTTCTAATTCATACATGTAGTAGTTTTCATTTGTCCAGTTCTCTAATTTTATTAGCTGACTTCCTGCTTCCTTCATTGCTTTCTGTCATCATACAGGCAGAATGATCTGGGAGGGGCAGGTGAAGACTAGAGAACTGGGAATTTTCTTTACACAGGTCTGCCATAAAATGTTTTATTGTAGGTTTACATTTTGCATATATAGATAAAATCCTTTTACATTCAAAACCAAAACCAACAAAACAAAACTAAACCCAAATCTTTAAAATGCAGAATTCTATTAAGGGGCATTCATGTTGCTTACAATGAAAAGAAAAATGTATTGAGGTGCAGCACAAACTATTTTAGATGCCTTGATAATTAAAATAACACATTACCTACATTTAACCTGCCTTTCATATGTGGGGACGTTATAGGTGCTAGAGAATGATGTATTGTTTATATGTGGAGGAGATAACTGGTGTTTTATTGCAGGGAAGGAGACTGGTGGGAAGCAAGGTCCATTGCTACAGGAAAAACAGGCTACATCCCAAGCAATTACGTAGCTCCTGCAGACTCCATTCAAGCAGAAGAGTAAGACATTGTATCCTGTCAATCTGTTCTTATTATCCATTCTACACTTTGTGCCCTGTGGTGGTACTATTCCTTTAATTTATTAAATGTAACATTTAAAGGTGAAGTAGGATAATACTAGTAATTAAAGGATAGCAATGCTACTTGGATAATGTCAAAGGTATAATTATTAGTAAGTGCGAGGTGGGCACTCATGCAAATATTTTGTGCCTGCTTGCTATATGTAGGGCTAAAGGAAAAAAGATGGGAGAGTGCAATAATGAAGATAAGAATTGGGGAACATGCATTGTGTTTTCATATAAAGCAAAAATGAATGTTTTTTACTTAAAGAATTCACACACCCTAGGGTTTTATCCTTATTTTTGCTTGGTCAGCTCTATCCTTGGTAGCACCTCTTCTTACATTCTAAAAAAAAATATTTGTGTGGACAGTTATTGCTAATCTATTAATCTGTAATAACTTTTTGGTGACAAAATTGTTAGGCACACTAAGGACTACTATGGTTTGGGAAGATTGTATTGCTTTGGGTGCCAGTACTTCCTACATTTATTTACAAACAAAGATCCCAGAACCCTTACAGAATCACATAAAATTACTGTTGGAACTGTGAGCTGGGGTACAGTTTCAGGTTATGCTTGTTCCATAGAATTAATTTTATTTGTTGTACTAGAAATATAAAGCTCCGCAGCTCTTGCTTCAGTATACAGGCATAGTACCACCAGTAAGCAATTCCCAGATACATGAGCTGCATATTTCTGTGTTGCTAATGCACTTCTGGGAAAAGTGCCTGATTTCCAAGATGTTTCCTGAATCTCAAGCTGAGACTTTAGCATGTTGCTACTGCTGTCACCTGGCTCTTTGCTATTAAAAATAATTGGATCAAAGATGCACTGTTAATTTATGCCCTTGAGTTTCAGCTGCTTTTAAAACTATTGACTTCAGATTTTTTGAAGAAAAATTGAGGGTGTTTTTTTTTTAAAAAAACTGTGCAGTAAAACCATATTGTCATTACAGATGCAGTAGTGCTGAAATGGGGATGATAGCCCCTTGCAAACTAGAATTCAGTGTTTCTGCAAAGAAAGTATGGTCCCTAAGAGCTGGCTAGTTTATGTGATGACTGGAGGCGAGACTGAGAGGTGATGAGTGAGGAAGCTTTTTCAAACTGACTATTTTAAAAGAATTAGTGCTGATTTTATTAAATATTGCCACAGCATTTGGAACAGAGTTCATTTGCGTTAGAGTTCATTTGTTAACCCTGGGGTTTGATGGCATCTATAGGGTTTTTTTTGTGATTGCACTTAGTTACAAGTGCAAAAGCAATACACAGACCCAGGTTGCTAGGATTTTCTTGAAGTGGTCTTTTCTAAAACCTGAAGTCATTTATATAACAAACTGCTTGTGATGGGATCCATATTACCTGTGTGCCTTTTGAATGAGATGGGATCTGTATTATGCATGTGCCTCTTGAATGATACCATAATATAAATATTTAGTGCTTATAAAAAGAACAAGTAAATCCCACTATTATTTTATAGGCAATGAAACAAAATAACACTTTACAATACGGTTTGTAAATTGTTGTGGTAGTCTGGGGAAGAGGCATTTTCATGTGGAGTAGTTAACTAGGGTTCAGGTTTGCTTCAATAAGATTATAGGTGACATCCAAATTGTCTCACGTGTATGTACTCTCATATCCAATTCTAATTTTGCACATCTACTTAAACAGTCAACCTATAAATAAAATAAAAAAGTAAGAATAAGTTTCAAATTCCCAAGTAATTGCACAGGCCATTCTGTTTATAGGCCAACAAAATGATCCCTCTTTACCTACGTATTTCCCCACCAAATGTTTCACCCACAAAACCATTGTTTTGCAGCACTTTCCAATATTAATTTTCTTCTCACAACACTCACGAAGCCAGATTTGCTTGATGCTGTGGCAGCGTGAAATGGAAATGTTTGAAATTTATGTTTTGTATCACTTTGACTTCTGAGGCACATATTCAAAATAAAATGTAGTTAGGAATAATGTTATTCCGAAGTCTGGGGGTTCACTGGGATACGGACCTTAAAATTTATCACTGGCTCAGGACAGAGCTGTGTGCAGGCTATTCATCAGGACGAGCACACTGTGGGAGCATAAAAGAAGAAATTCCTTTTGTGAAAGAACTTAAGGCAAGAAAAAACGCAGGTGTTTTAAAACATCTGTGTAATTTTTAATGTCAGAATGAATGCCACAAAGGTGTGTTGTTACTTATAGAGAAGTAAATGATATCTACCACAGGGTTCTTTCTAAATGATCAGTAGAAAAAATTGCTCCCTCTACTGAGGTAGGGAAGGATGAGAGGCAATAGAATTTGAAACAGGAGAGATTCCAGCTGGATATAAGAAGAAACCTTTTTATCCTGACGACAGGCAGGCAGGGGCACAGGTTGCCCAGTTGGCTGTGTGGGCTCCATCATTCAAGGTTTTCAAGACTGGAGTGGACAACGCCCTGAGCAGCCAGGTCATAGCTGACCCTGCTTGCAGCAGGAGGCTGGACCAGAGATCTCTGGAGGGCCTCTTCCAACCTAAACGAACCTGTCATCCAGTGACATTTATGCACACCCACTTTGCATTAAATATTGTTTTCTAACATAGAATCATAAAATCATTTAGGTTGGAAAAGACCTTTAAGATCATCAAGTCCATCACTAAACCATGGCCCTAATCACCGCATCTGTGCGTTTTTAAACACCTCCAGGGATGGTGATTTTACCACCTCCCTGGGCAGCCTGTTCCAATGGTTCGCCACCCTTTTGGTGAAGAAATTTTTCCTAATACCCAATTTAAACCTTCACCAGTGTAACTTGAGGCCATTTCCTCTTGTCCTATTGGTTGTTATATGGGAGAAGACACCTTACCCCACCTGTCCATAACCTCCTTTCAGGTAGTTGTAGAGAGCAATAAGGGCCCCCCGAGCCTCCTCCTCTCCAAACTAAACAACCCTGTAAGACTTGTTCTCCAGACCCTTCACCAGTTTCGTTGCCCTTCCCTGGACATGCTCCAGTACATCAATGTCACTTGCAGTGAGGGGCCCAAAACCGAACCCAGCATTCGAGGTGCGGCCTCACCAGTGCCGAGCACAGGGGGACAGTCACCTCCCTTGTCCTGCTGGCCACACTGTCTCTGATACAAGCCAGGACGCTGATGGCCACCTTGGCCCCCTGGGCACACTGCTGGCTCACGTCCAGCTGGCTGGTGACCAGCACCCCCAGGCCCTTTCCCACCAGGCACTTCCCAGCCGCTCTGCCCCAGCCTGTAGCGCTGCGTGGGGCTGGTGTGACCCAGGGGCAGGGCCCGGCACTGGGCCTGGCTGCACCTCAAACAGTTGGCCTTGTCCCATCGGTCCAGCCTGTCCAGATCCCTCTGCAGAGCCTGCCTGCCCTCCGGCAGGTCAACCCTCCCCCACAACTTGGTGTCACCTGCAAACTTACTGAGGGGGCACTCGATCCCCTTGTCCGGATCATCAACAGAGATACTAAACAGCACTGGCCCCAGCACTGAGCCCTGGGGAACACCACTTGTGACCAGTCCCCAGCTGGATGTGACTCCATTCACCACCAGCTGGGCTCGGCCAGCCAGCCAGCTTTTAACCCAGCACAGAGTACACCTGCCCAAGCCATGGGCAGCCAGTTTCCCCAGGAGGATGCTGTGGGAGATGGTGTCAAGGGCTTTACTAAGGTCCAGGGAGACACATCCACAGCCTTTCCCTCATCCGCTAGGTGGGTCATCTTGTCATAGAAGATCAGGTTCATCAAGCAGGACCTGCCTTTCATAACCCCACGCTGGCTGGGCCTGATCCCCCAGTTGTCCTGTATGTGCAACATGATGGTGCTCAAGATGACCTGCTCCATAACCTTCCCCAGCACTGAGGTCAGGCTGACAGGCCTGTGGTTTCCAGTAGCCAAAACTTCTTATAGAAGGGAGTTTCAGCTGCTGCAGTGTTTAAGTGTGCTACCAATGTGTCATCTGATCCAGCTTAACCAGAATGAGGGTGTTACTTTCAATATTGAGTACTGTCAATGTCCATTGTTAAACAATCAGAAGAAAGTAGTATTTGTGGATAGAAGCCTCTTTACATGTATTTTGCAAACAATAGAAATGAGAGTCATATAAAAATAGGTCATCTTAATCTTTTGATTATATGGATGTCATTATTTTGTTGATCTTTACCTGCTTTGGGACAATAGTATTCCAGTCAACGCTTGAGATTTCACAATTTGTATTTATATGATTACCAGAGCACTGAAAGCTTTTACTTACACATGTCTTATTTAACATTTTCTAGGTGGTATTTTGGTAAGATGGGCAGGAAGGATGCAGAAAGGCTACTTTTAAATCCTGGGAACCAGCGCGGTATTTTCTTAGTAAGAGAGAGTGAAACCACTAAAGGTATGTATATTTATTATATCTGTTGTGGTTTAACTCCAGCCAGCAACTAAGTGTCACACAGCCGCTCACTCACTAACACACACCCACACCCTAGTGGGATGGAGAGGAGAATCAGGGAATAAAGATAAAACCTATGGGTTGAGATAAGAACAGTTTAATAATTGAAATAAAATAAAATATAATACAATACCAATTCTAATAAAAATTGTAATGAAAAGGGAGATAAATTGAGAGAGAGGAATATAACTCAGGAAAAACAAATGATGCGTAATACAGTTGCTCACCATGCACTGACCAATGCCCAGCTGGTCCGCAGCAAGCGCCTCCCAACCAACTCCCCCCAGTTTATACACTGAGCGTGAGGTTCTGTGGTATGGAACATCCCTTTGGCTAGCTCAGGTCAGCTGTCCTGGTTATGCTGCCTCCTGGCTTCTTGTGCAATTCACTTACAGAGCATGAGAAACTGAAAAGTGCTTGACTTAGAGTAAGCACTGTTTAGTAACAACTAAAACATCAGTGTGTTATCAACATTATTCTCATACTAAATCCAAAACACAGCATTGTAACAGCTACTAGGAAGAAAATTAACTCTACCACAGCTGAAAACAGGACAGTACCTCTTCTCTCTCCCGTTTTGCCACTCCCACCACCACCAAGATGGATATAATGACTATTTTTGTCTATCACATGATACATATGCATGTGCACACATGTATGTGTTTAATGACAGCTGGGGAGACACATTAAATATGTTTTTAAATTTTTGGTGAAGAACCAACTATGACTTTTTTCCTAGGTGCTTACTCCCTTTCCATACGTGACTGGGATGAGGTCAGAGGTGATAATGTGAAACACTACAAAATCAGAAAACTTGACAATGGTGGATACTATATCACAACCAGAGCACAATTTGAATCTCTACAGAAGCTGGTGAAACACTACAGAGGTAAGCCCAAGTGCTAATGTCCCAATGCTGCCTTGTGCCTATTATGAGGAAGAAAAATTGCATATGTAGCTTATTCTTAAAATTTACAACCATAACATTTCTTCTTGTTTTGACAAACGGTAAATGGGCTCGTTCTTTTTATCAATATTAGGATGTTGTGTTACCCCTGTTTAACTATGAAGCTTATTCTTTCTGTTTTCCAGAACATGCCGATGGGCTGTGTCATAAGCTAACAACTGTGTGTCCCACTGTGAAACCACAAACACAGGGGCTAGCAAAAGATGCCTGGGAAATTCCTAGAGAATCTTTGAGGCTAGAAGTTAAGTTGGGCCAAGGATGTTTTGGTGAAGTATGGATGGGTAAGAACTTAAATGTGACATCTTTCATTTGTTTCCGTGAATGTTTTAATAGTATTTTAAGTAAATCGGTATTGGGATCTGAAAGATAATCTGACAAATAAGTGAAGGGAAAAAATACCAATGATCATCAGGCATGTAAAAGTAAAATACTCAATATCATTCTAGTTTATAATTATTCTTTTAGCTAAGAAAACGGAAGAAAATCCAAAGTTTCAGCAGAAAATCTCTTCAGTATTATAGTGGAGAATAAAATCTGATTTGTTTCTCTAGGAACATGGAATGGAACCACAAAAGTAGCAATCAAGACACTAAAACCTGGTACAATGATGCCAGAAGCTTTCCTGCAGGAGGCTCAGATCATGAAGAAATTGCGACACGACAAGCTTGTTCCGCTATATGCAGTTGTTTCTGAGGAACCAATCTACATCGTCACTGAATTCATGACAAAAGGTGTGTGTGGCAGAATAATCTGAAGATACTACATTTAAAAGATTATTTAAGATCCCAGCAACAAATTAAATGTTTAATTATTGTTAGGTTTAAGCTGACTGGAGTATAAGTAGAAATTTTGATTAAATTAAAATGATCAACGCTTGACCTACTTGAAGCAGTTCTGATTTAGATTGTGAGCAGGGGCATGGCTGTTTTTGCGCATCTGTGTCACCCTTGCTAAACTTCCGTACAAGACTGGGGGGTTTTCTCCTCATTTTTTAGTGTGTACTGTCTGTTACATTAAAGTTGGATGGCGTAGCTCATCATGATAATATACCTGCCTGTAGACAGATCGTGCTCGCAATGACAGAATCAGTTGAATTTTGGGGTTTTTTTTTTAGTTTTTCTTTTCCAGCAGTGTAATAGTAAATGTTAAAAAAGTTGAGGTTTTCTTTCCAGACTCCCTCCTTTGTTATCAGTCTTTCATCCCTCTTCCCTTGCTCTGTATCGTTTCCTCTGCTGCTGAAACAGAGATTTAGAGATTTAGGCTGAATGTAGAAATAAACACGTTAGTATTAAGAAGCAGCAGATTTTCAAGTCATTTATTCCACTTTTTAAAAAACGCAGACTTCTGTTCATCTCACAGAGATTATTTGCTATCCTGATAAGAAATAGAAGCAATTTTAAAGTCCAGGAGAGTGGCTACTTGTGTTCACTACTCTGCCACAAATATATGGGAGTCTTCTTCCTGTTTGGATGGTCTTTTTAAAGTGTTGTGTAAGTAGAAGGGTAAAAAGGAGTAGAAAATCTAAAAAGTTCCTTCTGTGCTGTTGTTTCCTTCTGTGCTGTTGTTTCTAAGTAACACTAGATAGTCTGTCAGGTCTTAAATCTGCCATGCAAAATCATTTTTCAGTGTTCAGAAGTCAGGTTTCAGGAAGGCAATCAGGAAAAAAAAATGCTTTATAGCTTTCTGTCTAAGAAAAAGGAAAGTTTAAACCCAGAATTGGGATGTTACATTACAAAAAACAGAAGAATTGGAAAAACAGTAGCATGTTTGATTAAATTATAGGTTAAAAATGCCATTGGAAGCCTCTGTTTTCATTTGAAAAACATCTCACATTTTGCCAAAAAACATAAAACCTCTTTGGTGGTTCATACTTGAAAGCTAGTGGCAATTTTTAAAATTTTTTTTCTTTCTCTTTTTACAAGGAGAAGAGGTAGGTGAGAACTGCACAGTACCCAAAATTTTTTCCAATGCGGACAGGTTACTAAGGATCAATGTGAAATCTTTGTTCGTCTTTGGTCCTTTGAGCTCATGAGCCAAGGTGGGAAAAAGTCTGTGCAAACACACACAACAAACAGCAGCAGCAGTGTGGGTCTGGCCTGCCACACTTTTACTTTCAATGCAGAAATACAGCAAGTGACTAAAACCACATCAGAATTATCTGATTTGTGGCTACAGCGATGAATCCATTGCAAGATATGTGGTTCAGTGTTTTTTTCCCTACCATCACCACACTTGTAATTTTGTCATAATTTTAACTATGATGAGACTGATTAATCATTAGTCTTCTCCAGTTTCTTAGGAAAAGAGATTAGGTTCCTGTATCCTTATGGCATAATTACACCTGTAGGGAAAGCTGTTACGTCAGAGACCAAGTTTTACCATGTGTGTAAAGATCACTGTCTTTAAGTGCAGATCCTTGGAACTGATTTCAAATACTGCTTATGTTGTAATGTTCTGAATGCAATTGCATTATATAAATGGGATAAGATAATATATTATAAAGAATGCAAGATACTTTTGTTTTCCCCTGTAAGGAAGAAAAAGCAACAAAATGAACCCAATTTCAGAATCATTTTTCTAGTATATAATTGGAGCTGGCAGAAAGTAATGGATAGGAGGTTTTTTGTTCTTTAGTAATAAATCTCACTGTGGAAAAAAGCCCAGCTAGGAAAGACATTGATACCAGGAATATTGGAAAAAATCCTTACGTATTGCCATATAATCATCAAGCAGCAATCTGTTTTATTGAATTATTGAAATGGATTCCAAAATACTTGGAGAAAACTTGCACTAGCTGGTTATCAGGCACAGTCATTGAGTCGTGTATTCTGGTAAATGATGGATTTTCAAATACAGATTTGGGGAGATGAATAAATCGTAATGTCTAGGAAAAAAGTTCTCATTTCTGTTTTCAGATCAAATTAATGTGTTGGGTTTTCCCTTTCTTTCCCCAAAATGCGTTATCTTTTACAGGCAGCTTGCTAGACTTCCTTAAGGAAGGAGAAGGGAAATACTTAAAACTCCCACAGCTGGTCGACATGGCTGCTCAGGTACATTGTATAAACCAAGACAACTGTGATTTTGTGCTTTAGAGAAGAGATTTAAAACTATATCAGATATCAACTAAATATAAATATTGAATGCTGTGGCTATTTTACACTGTTCTGTCTTACATATTCTGTTGTAGGTTTGTAATTTGGCAAAACCAAACAGTCTAGTACCCAGTTAGCAGATACCGTATAGCCAGACACCCTGTGCCATCACAAGCTCTTGCTGTGCTATACTTCCTATACTTATACAATGAGAATGGAGCTAAAATAAAGGGATGCAGCTTAATGCTTGGGAGAAATGTATATAGTCATGAAGAATAATCTTTAATAAAACTTTATTTTTAAGATTGCTGATGGCATGGCTTACATTGAAAGAATGAACTACATCCACAGGGATCTCCGGGCAGCTAACATTCTTGTAGGAGACAATCTTGTGTGTAAAATAGCAGACTTTGGTTTAGCAAGGTTAATAGAGGACAATGAGTACACTGCAAGACAAGGTAAGACTGATTCATTTACTGAATAAGACCAGTTACCTTCAAATTACTTAGAACTATTACATTTGGCAGAATGTGTCTGTGTATTCTGTCTGCATGAATAAAGATTATTCATGTGATGTGAAAGTGTGCTTTCACGGTTATGTTTAGTTGTCCTCCTCTCCTAAGCACAATTTTAGTAAACTTTTTAATTTTCAAAATTATCTGGTAGTTTGCTTGTGTTTTCAAAAAAGTTTTTAGGGTTTTTTTGGGGGGTAAAACTTGCTACAGTTTGAAGAGAGCTGACATTCCAGAGATGATGCTTATCAGATTCTGAAGATCATTTCACTTTTTTGAAACATATTTAAGAGTCCCAGATGTCTTAAGTGCTTCCAGAAATTGTGGCCAGTAGTTTCTGCCTTAGTTTGAAACTGCTTTCCAGTTTGAAATATTAAAATACTAAACCACCTTAAATTTTGTCAACAAAGCAAAATGTAAAATTGTTTTGAGTGCAGTACTTTTTTTAATATAGTTTGAAATGTAAGCAAATTATGTATAAGCAAGGGGAACTGAGCGTCTTTCTGATGTTTGTAGGAGCTAAATTTCCAATTAAATGGACCGCTCCGGAAGCAGCATTGTATGGTCGGTTTACAATCAAGTCAGATGTGTGGTCATTTGGAATTTTACTGACAGAGCTGGTAACAAAGGGGAGAGTGCCATATCCAGGTAAGAGGGAAATTTAATAGATTTTTCTTTACCGTATTCTGCACTTCTGAAGTTACCTTTTGTACTTTTTGCCTTCATTCAGAGCCCACAGTTGACAAGCAGAGTCAAAAAATTAGTAACACTTCACTGGTTCCTTTTTTCACAAAGCTACTTTGTTTTATTTAGAGATTAACTCTTACATATTTTTTAAAATGCTCTAATAGCATTTGTAAATGTGACTGATAGTTCATTTCAGATTAGCGGGTATCCTTATGTTATCCTATCTGTCCCTGAAATTTCTACTTCTGATATTTTCCCAAGCCACAGTAAGCATCAGTAGAGTGAAGCTACTAGATCGGTTTTTGAACCTAAACATATGTAATGTATTTTGTTAGCTGTTTTCCTGGGACTGGAATTTGTAAGGCATTTCTGTTAGGTGTGTATAATGCCTTTTTGTTGACCTGATTTCAAATCAGGTGGTCCTTGAATGGAACTTAAAGGTGGGCAGAAGGTATTTGTGCTTGAGTCTCCTTTTTGAAAGGGTAGGCCCAAGGCAGTGGGAAAGTATACAAATGGAAGAAGAACCAGATACTGAGGGATTCCTAGAATAATGAAACAATTTTCAGAAAGTGTCTTTAATGCAAAATGTAAAGATTTCTTTCATTATAAAGTGCATTCATTACAGGTCCTGTTCTGGTAGATTCACATGCATCGCAGCTGGAGACACACTTGAAAACCTTCAGGAAACTGTTCTTTGCATAATGTCATTCAGACCTAAAATGCTTTTCTTTCAGGGATGGTGAATCGGGAAGTTCTGGAACAAGTGGAACGTGGATATAGGATGCCTTGCCCGCAAGGCTGCCCAGAGTCTCTCCACGAGTTAATGAAACTGTGTTGGAAGAAGGACCCTGATGAAAGACCAACATTTGAATATATACAGTCTTTCTTGGAGGACTACTTTACTGCTACAGAACCACAGTACCAGCCTGGAGACAATTTATAAGCCAACAGTCTATATAACATGCACAAATCTGCCAAATGTTAAAAGACTTGCAAAGAGTTCCTGACGTCTGTAAGGAATCAAAGGAAAGAAAATCTTTGCTACTTTGCATGCTCTTTATGGCAAACTGGAATTTCATGATGCAGTTGCACAAAACCACTTTTAAAGTGTTATAATCTAATTTACCAATGATATGTTTTTATTTTTTTCCTCTTTCCCAACTTATTTTCAGGGTCCAAAGGAAGCTTACTGAAAATACAGGGTAGAAAAATGAGTGTTGGTGTGAACAATAGCAGAAAAACCAATGTTTCAAATCCTTTATTTTCCCAACATTTGATAATCATTCTACTAAAGAGGGAATTGTCTGGAATTAGTGATCTTGGGGTAAGACATTTTTAATGCAGAAGAACTTTGTGGGACCAAGCAATTCTATTCCAGTTCTGTAAAACTCCCTGTGTTCAAATTTACATGTGTGTCCCCCACCCCCACAAAAGATGGTATAACTGTATTTGATACATAGTCTTGATCTTTAAGCTTCCTCTTGCATGGACATAATTAGGGTAGGCAGGTTAAAAGAGAAATTGGAGCAGTGAATGACAAAACTTGATCTAAATGGTAGACCTCAATAGTGAAATTAGAGAGCATAATGCACTGTGTTAATACTTGTATTAATATAACTGGAAAATAGCATGAGAGATTTTTCTTTTTTTCTTTCTGCATAGCTAATTAAGAATAATGAAGGTAACTAGAAAATGAGGTAATATTTTATAAAATTGTGTTGATAAAGTTTGATGATATTTGAACTTGAAGCTATGTAATACAATCAGGGGGGGAAAACCTTTACTCTTTTAAGCTCCAATCCAACTGCAAGCTTTTGTATGGGAAGGCTACCTGAACAAAGCTCACCAGGAAAGCAAGACTGAAGCTGGTAACCGGCCGCTTTTTAGTCCTTTTTCAGAGACAGGTCTGGTACTGTTGTATGTGGCTTATACGTGTTAACAAGGGTGGGTGCCACAAGCACTAGCTGTCACTAGTTCAGGGATTTGATTGCACTTTTGCTTTTCTTGACTATTAAGACACACTTACACGCAGTTGCTCTTCCCACTTCTGCCCTTCCTACAGAATTATTTAACTGAAAATAAACAAAAGAAAATGTGAAAGTTTAAAAACTAAAGGGATAAAGTATATTTAATATTGTCCGAATATAGTGACATTGAAATTTGCTGGCATTCAGCTCAGTCGACACTACATCTAGATTTATTTTCTTTGGCTAATGACATATCAAGCAATAACACCATGTCTTTTACTCAACAATTTGCATGAGGTTCTTGAATTTCTGATTGAGCTTATGTACTTTAATTTTGAAACACTAAACTTAGCTACCAGGTTGGAATTCATATTACCATTGTAAAGCTATCCACAAATGAATTTCAGAAAAACTGGTAATATAGTTCTGGTACTAAACTTAACTTTCTTCATGGGTTTACACTACATTGAATCCAACTACCAAACAGATCTTTGTAAGAACAGTGCCATCATTTTTCATTATCCCTCATCATTGCTTATCCCCTATACATCTGTGGTTATCAAATTTTAAAAGGGCTTTATGTAAGAAAAACAAAACAACAAAAAAACACACACACAAAATAATCAAAAAAACCCAAAAAAATAAATGGAATTTTAATTTTTCTAAATATTTTAAAATCAATAACACAATCATATGAGTTTATGTATTAATACAGTTATAACAAAAAATGCCAAAAATGACGCCGGCATTGTTTGGATTTTTAATTACTGAATGGAACGGTTCATTGTAATAACACTTGTATAGTAAAGGAATAAAACACTAACTTAATGAACGTGTTCATTGTAAATGGTTGTGTATTATAAAACTTCTCCAAAAGAGTTTGTATGTTTATGAAAATTTATTTGTTTCACCTGAAGACCTTGATGTGGTTCTTACCCTAACAGAGTTTAAAATTCACATTCACACTTTTTATATAAATAGTAATAAGTTTAATTATGTAACTAAGTATTTTTATAAAGTATGGCATTGTTGAACTGTTTTGCAGAATTGGTTCAAAATAAATTTCTCCTTGATTGCATCTGCTTATTTGAAATGGGGGGGAAAGGTGGGAGGGGGACAAAACCAGAGTAGTTTTCATATTGAGGGGAAAAGGAGGGGAATTAATCCTTCATGAGTTTTGGGTGTATTTTTGTGCTCTGTAAACTATTTTAATGTACTTTCATACAAGATGCTGAGTTCAGGGTGCATTATTGCTGTGAAAAGGGAGACATTTTCTAGAGCAGTTCAGAAGCTCTTGGCAGGAACGGACTAGAACAGTGCTGTCTGGACATAAAACTAACCCTCACGACAGACAGATGGACAGACTTGGGATTCTTGTGAGAGCAAGCCCAGTATAGAATCTCAGCTGGCGGTCACTGCCACTGCAGGGCAAACACATCTCCTCTCTCTTGCTTTGATGGTATTAGCAGCCACTGTTGACTTCTGTGCAATTTTTCAGGGAGTTTTATACATTTGTTCTTGTGATAGCTGGTGGTTTATCTCAACTTCATTCAATGTTACCTGTCTCAATGACCAGTAAACTCAAACCACAAATCCTGACGTGTATGTACAGTGCCACTGTAGATTAAGGAGCGAGAGTACTGTTTGAGTTTCAATAACTAATACAGCACTAAAACCATTCTTAACAGAACCTAAAAATGGCAAAGTTTATTGTATTTTTAGTATTTCCTGTAATGTAATTATTGTTTTACTATTTTTAATGACAACAGTAATGTAATTCTGGTAATCTGTGCTCTTCCCATTGTCCACCAGAACCTTGTGATACCCATTCTGCATGCTAGGCCTGCAGATTGTTTCTGTCATGCGTTGTTTCAAGCTGTAGTATTTTAAGAATATTTTCATACTGTCTTTGAGTAAACTTCCAAACATAAAAATGTGCATTATCCTACTATTTAGATAAAATACATCCCTATTTTAGCATAAAGCATTATAAAAAAAACTTTGTCTTTTTATCCTTGCAGCCACTGGACTGTCATTTCACTAGGCTTGTGCGTAGCTCTTACCCCTGAAAAGTATAGTCTTGGAAAGGTCTTACCTTTTTTTTTTTTTTTTACAAAAAGAAGTCTCCTAGAGTTTGCTGATGGGTAGCAGCAAGTTGGAATTCTATCATACCTGTAGTCATCTACAATACTGTTTATTCTAAAACACATTATCCACAGCTGGAACGCATATAAATGAATTTTAACAACGAAACTTAATGAGCCCTCAGTTTTGTTATTTATTTTGATCTGTTCAATCCAATAAACTTCTGAATTTTTAAGTTTTCTGTGAAGATGCTGTAGATATTTGTATTTGTGCCAGCTTTCCCCCAACACACAAGACTTCACTTAGAGCTACGCAGTTATGTTGGGTTTAAACCACAGGAGCACTCACTTAAGCTAAGCAGTACATTGCAAACAGGAGACTCAGATTCTTAAAACTTGCTAAAGAATTTAGGACTAAATTTGAATATCTGATTTGGGCACCATAAGCAGGTGGTGTATAACTGCTGGCGCCTGGAACTGTGGTTCATCCAACAGCCATTGTGTTGTGCAGTAGGTACTCCGAGTCTATTTGTGCAAATGCCCAGAAGCGTGGGTGCTTTGGTAGCCGCGCATCTTGTTCCTACTTCAGCCTGATCCTAATGCAGGAACAAGATTGCCATTGACCTTGGAAACGCTGCAGAAGGCTGCCTGGCAGTGCAGGGCTGGTAACCCCCATGATGCACATCTGGCAGACACCTTTTCAAGTCAAGGTGGGAAGAGTCAGCAGATGGGAATGGGATGGTTGCATCTATTTTTGATACAATGACCACGAGTGTAAAACCTGGGCTCTGATCAAGAATCCTGGATAGCTGGTGGGTCTTACACAGGTGGTTGGCAGCTGTGAGAGACCTTTAGGAGGTTGCAGAACCTGCTGCAGGACTTCACCTGCAGCCACAGGCTTAAGGATTTGCTCAAGGACCAGGTTTGGGGTTTTTTTCTCTGCACTTTGCTCTACTGCCGCTTAGAGGGAGAGTGTTTGCTGGGCAAACAACAGCTTCCCTGCTTCTCCCTTACCATAGGGGAGGGAAAGGGAGAGAGTGAGACGGAAGGATGGAGGCGAGCAGCTGAGGTACCACACTTCAGTGGGCAGAGGGGAGCAGGCTGAGGGGTGTGGCATAGCAGATGTCTCTCTGTCCGATTTTGAAAAGGAGGTAGAAATGCAGGGGAACTGAGGAGCATCTGTTCCCTTGCGCGCAGTGGAAATGGAGCAAGGCTAATGCCAGGTGCTGCTTCTGCTCTCCGTGATGGTTGTGGTCAGCTCAGCCTGGTTCTGAGCAGGGCACATTCCGTATCAGCTGGGGAGTTCCAAGCATCATTCTGCCGTCATTTGTAATGCTGAACCTTGATGGGGTCTTGGGGTAAAAAAAACAATACAGAGAGCCTAACCAGAGAGATTCTGATTCCTGGATCCCAAATTTACAGGGATGCTTGCCTCTGGAGCTCTGCTCCAGACTGATAGCATTTCAGACGCTGACTAGTACCTTAGCATTTCTTTCCTAGTGGATGTAGGATTTTATGTGGGGTTTCCCTTCTTTCCATGTGGGTACAGCATGCCTAGGAACTTCACAGAGTTCAGGCATTACCCATGGGATTCATGTTCTTTACTAGTCCTACTCTTTGAGCTTATTTTCCTTCTTAGTTCTGCATGCAAACATGTGCTTCATGTAGGTAGCACATTGTTGTCTGGTTGGGTTTTTTTAACATTCTCTTTTAATTTAAAGGTGTATTTTTTTGTCAAATTGTAATAACCACTCATATTAATCTTGGTGGGGGATCAAAGTATTCATAGCACTGTACACTTTTAGGGAACATTGTCCACCTTCTCAGTATTTCATTTACTTTGTGAGTAGAAACACATGTTGACTATTGTGTTGCTTTGGATTTGTTCTTAAAGGAGAAAGAATAGTTACATAGTTAAACCCAGCAGGGTCTAAGGAACAGACTGGAAATTTAAAAGGTAAACCTGAATGCAAGCACTCTTGGTGAATCAGGCATGTACCAACACTGAAGCTGACTGCTGTGAAAACATTCCTTTTTTTATCAAAAAGCTACTCCCAGCAGGAGCACTTCACCCCTCTCCTTTGTGCCCTGCTACTAGTTTATTGAGTTTCTAGTTGAGGCTACCGATAAGGACATACTGGGAAATTAATAATCTGTGCATCCTACATTTGGCCCTGAAAATCCATTCCATGCATGCTAACAACTCACTTTTTTCCTGGACCTCAGCAGGTGCCAGCTGTTGCATTCACCATTCATTCAATACCCCCACATTTATTTACATTTGGGGCAGCCTTCCAGGCGCTCCATGGCTGATGATTTTTCACTCGGCTTCAGTGTTTGGAAGCACCAGAGTTGTATTTGCTGGGTAAAGAAGCATTTCTGCTCTTTCAAAAATAAGAAAGGATAAATCTCAGTTCAGCATGACTCCTATGATGAAAGTGCCACAGATACGGAAAACATTTGACAGCTTCATTATGAAAACAGTGAGGATGGCTCCCTGCTCCTCCAGCAACCGTGGAATACACCACTCACAGAGGTGCCCAAGATGTGTTGAACAGTGAATGACCGTGCTAGATTGTAGTCCCTGTTCAGTCCTGGCAAGGAGGCCAAGTCTGTGGTTCTGTCCTTCTGAAGAGTTCCCAAGGCAAGTGTTGGCTCACATTTCTAAGAGTGGAAGTTGATGACTAGATGACTTACATCCCTTACATCCCTCTACCCACCTTCAGCTCCTCTCAGTTCTAGCCTAGGTGCTCACTCTTCACCATCATGTGGTGTTGCAGTAGTAGAATGAACACAGATGAGAATTGACAGAATTAAAGATTAGAAGCCTATAGCAGCCTTGTACCATCTTCTTTTTTCTTTCATAAATGGGCAGTGCCTAGCAAATTGAGCAGCCTTATTAGAGCAAGGTCAGATCCATATCGCTTTCACTGGAGTTTTGATTTTGTTCTATTGTTACCCTCTTCTCTTCTGGAATTTCTCCCTCTTTCAAACTGGCTTATGACTGGCATACATGTATATTCTTTCCATTGTGCCAGAAGACTACCAGTACAATAGAAATAGTTTCTGTATTTACATTTTAATTTAGCGTTATTTGTTAAAGGTGACTGCATCAAAATCTGTGCATTTAACCTTCTTGCTACCTTTATCAAAGGAATAGCATTTGCAAGGGGATATTTTTTTCTATATGAAACTGAAGTTCAATCAATAGCTTCAGTGGGTTTAAGGTTATAATAAGTAGATTGCTAATAGGCTAAATATAATCTCTGGTGCCATTGTTTAGAATGGCCCCAGCCTTTTCAGACTGCTGCTAAGTGTTTAAAGAGCAAGTGTGTGTATACATAGCAATAGGTATGTCCCCTGAGTTCAACTGATCATTAAGGTAAGAAGGAGTGACCCTCTCTGCTACCTGGGGATGACAAACGGCATTCAGGAAGATAGTGGGATACACGTCTGCTTTAGCAGGCCAGCCTGCCTTGTGCAAATACTCTTGATTTATCAACAAAATTGCACAACCCTCATTTGTTTTTTGTCCCAAGACAGACATTGTCATGCCAGGTAATATGCAGAAATTACTGATCTGCAGCACGTCTCTTTGGGGTTTCTAAGGCACCTGTCATCTTACCCAACAATGCTTATTACCTAATATATAGCTTTTCTCACTCCCAAACTCTTCACAGATGAGAGACAAGAGAAGAGACATTTTGACTCATCCAGGATCAAGTTCAACACTGACCATGCAGCAGCCAGAATCTAGCATTTGGTCTGCTGGGAATTTCCTTTCAGATAGAAAGACTTTAGCATTACCTACCAATCTCAGCTCCGGGTCTTGAGCTTGGAGAGGTGATTTCCTAAGACAAGCCTGCAGCAATTTCCTGTTATGCCCCACAATGGACACTTGAGGTACTCCCAAAAAAAGGAAAAAATCTGGGTAAAGCCTGTGAGCCCTGCACAGCAATTTGGCTGCAACAAAGCTGATGTATCAGTAATATGTGTGGACAGCATGGAGCTTGAGCTGGAAAACCCTGTCAGCCCCTAGCACGCTCAGCCTGAGGCTAGCCCAGGTGGCCCCAGGGTACAGCCAGCCACCACACAGGCAACCTACATGTGGGGAGGTGCTTACCTCAGCCTCTGAGCATGGCAGTGGCTGTCAGCAGCATCCACCTTCCCAGCCTGATGGGCTGCCACATCTGGGACACCATGGTATGCGGAGTCAGGTGGTCAGGAAGCTTTTGTTAGGCAAAGCAGTTTGTTATGACAGGATGGGGCTTCAGTGGTCTTCTACAAGCACTGCCCAGTAAGCACATGGAGTTCCTCTGCAGTTCTTGCTCCCTTTTTGTACCAGAAGTAACTTCCATAACTGGTTTGCAGGAGTGCTTTAGAAGGACTTTCTAGTGCCCTTTCAGCCAGTCAGTGTTCTAGACCATGGAATGAGAAATTCCTTCTTTGCCACTCTTCTGTTTCACTGACACTGCTGAATATGTTAAACCCTTCTAAGCAATCAGATGAACACCCACAAAACATGTGATTTGATGATATCATGCCTTTTCCTCCTTCAGTCTACCTTTGCAATGGTTTCTTACAGAAATGTCTTTTTTAAAAAAAAAAAATCACTTAGCAATCTGGCAAGTGCACAGTTATTTTAAGCTTCTTTAATGATAAATTACTATCTTTAGTCAACCTAAGATTGGAGTCTGTGTATCACCTGGTCTTTTATAAGATGCTGAACACCCTTCTGTCATCATGACTGAAATGTGCTTGGTACAACCTGCCTAGATACATAAATGGCCTCAGCCACCATAGTACAGGATTTATCACACCCAGGGAACGTGGGATGGGGTGTTCCTCCCGTGGTGCAGATAGGAACAGCATAGAAACTGAGACACAGGCAAGTAAACTGTCTTAGCTCAGACCACAGGAAAAGGTTCTTACAAAACTGAGGTTTAGACACTGGTTTCTCAGATCTCAAGCAAATACCCTGAACAGGGGAGACCTCGCAGAATTGGACTTGTGGTTTCATATTTCTTAAGACCCTTTTTATTGCATGATGCTAAAGAAAATGATGCTTAGCACGAGGCTTCATACTGTGTCTGTCCTTTCTCTGACACTCCGCAGTTTGCTAGACGTGATTTGCATGCGGTTTACCCTAATAAAAACCCTTGCTGGGAATATATGTTGACATTGACTAGTGGTATGTGGGGCTAGAAAAAATAGAGAACTCAGTCTCAGCCATGAGTCTGGTGGACTTGAAACAGCTGGACCACAACTGCCACTATGTCATTGCCAGAAACAGAATGTCTTATGAGGAAATGAGAACTGGAACGTGACTATAAGTACCAAAACAGCTCTGGGAGATGCAGCAGTTGCTTGAGTAGGATGGTATTTAAAGGTTCCCTCATTTATGGATATGCTGTTATCCTCAGAGATGTGATCTGATGGCCTCTTTCTCCTTAACAGTGTTCGGGGCTGTCAGTCTGGGACGGCTGTTTTCTTCCTCTGTGAAGTTGGAGGAGATACAGGAGCAACTCTGTCTTGAAACCCCTTTGTAATTAGCAGTTGTTTTGAGGAAGGGATCAGCATCTGGAAACAGGCAAGTGTTAAGATAAAATATGTCCATGCAACTAAATTGGCAGTGGCCAGGGTGCAAGGTGAATGGTTCCATGCTGATATTTCAAATTCATAGACTGTCAGAAAAGTTACTTCCCCAAGTATCATCTGAGGAAAGGGCCCACAGTCATTCTGTTACAGGCAATTGGCTGTAATGAGGCAGTAAATTCTGCTGTGCTTTACAGTCATATGTGCTGTGAAGGCTCTCTTTCCTCATGTGGTCAATAGAGACGTGGGAGAAATTGGCAACAACTTTGGAGGCTTCGACAGAGAGCTCACCAGCAGCAGGTAACTGCTGGCTAAGACACATTAGGGGTGCTGTTATGAAAAGGATAGTAACAAATGTATAAGTTGTACATTTTCACAAAAGATTTCCATTTTTATTCTCAGAAATCAGGAACATGCCTGGTGCTAAGGCAAGCCAGTGTGAAACTGCTGACCACTCAGTTCCAGGTGGGTATTTAATGCAACTCGCACATTTCAGCATCTACTTCTTTTGTGATTTTTAACAATATAGAGTTCTCCTTTTTTTCCAGTATCAGTGACTTTTCCCCTTGCTGCGTTATTAATAGTGCTGTCTTTTAATGTCTGGTGAACAAAATATCATTTAAAAGAAACTGAGACATGGAAGAGTATCAAACCATTGTGGATGGCACTGGTGGATGTACAGTTGTTTGCCCAACAGCTTGGACCAGAGAAGGGGTAATTTATACATATGTTAAATACATATGTATATGTTAAATACATATATTAAAGTAATTTATACATGTTTAGCTTTAAAATATCAAATAAAGTACAGACATCACCAAGTTTTCAGAGACTCTGCACATGCTTAATTTTTGCAGGGTGGAAAACTAGCAACTGCAGAGTGCTTAGTGGTGGAATTGGGCAGAACATTTCAGAAGTAATTTTGCTGGAGCTCTGGCATTTCTGAAAAAAAAAGGCTTTTGCCTAGCCCTACTTATCAGATGTTTATCTGTATGCCTGTCTCTTAAATCTTGGAGATTTTAATTTGAGATGTTAATCTTTTAGCCACTTCTCTACTGAATATTCTGTTGATCTGAGAGCCAAATCTTGTATACCTAGCCTGTACTGGATATTAAAAATAACCTTTTTTAGTCAGTGAAGTGAACAGCTGTAAAGGTGGCCTGGTTAGAAGGGGAAATTACCGAGCAAAAGATATTGTCTGTTAAAAAATACTGACAGAGAAAGGGCTGTCAGCCTGGAACTACGAGCCTGGAAACCATACAATAACATCCTGTGAACCATACAAAAACATCCTTGAAAAGTCCAGCTGGCCTCTCTGAAGTCCAGCCAGGGTACCTAGAAACCAGGGATAGAAACCACAGATACCACCAATAAGCACAAAACAAGTGACTGCAATGGCAATGTATCATCTGAGAAGGTGGAAAACAGTCTGAAAAAATAAAATGTATCTGAAGGAACTGAAACCAGCATCATCTATTGGCTGTTACAGGTGAAAATCATTTGCTGCTCAATGTCCTTCTGGCTGTTATGTCTCTGTAATATAAAAAGGACTTAATTTTTATCCAAAATGGAGCCTCTCTCTTTCTGAGAACTTCCCAGGTGAATTCCATATGACCTTTCTATGAGCTCCTGGGCTCTCCCCAGGGACACCTGGCTGAAACCAGAGTCTGTGATGTGGATCATTTTGGCAGTGAGACTCTGCATACTGTCTTATCAGCTGTCTGTCCTCCCCTCTTTTGGGGATGGTTGGTCCCTCTCTGAGATCTGTTTGTTCAGCCCTTTTGGGATGGTTTGGCTCCTTCTGAAAACTAATTCACATCATATCAATATTATATTTATTCATATTAGTAATCTATCATAACTTTATCTGCTGTTATATTGTTGATAAGTTTGCTTCACTAATGATAAACTGTAGTAATCTGTCATAGTAAACAGCTACTGGCTGCTGCTGTTATTGGTTGTACTACAATACTGATGGATGCTATTACTGATTGATAACACACTATTGTTTGATATGGTATTATTAATTGCTGATTGCAGTTTTAACAGCTTGATATATATTCATACATATTCATTTTATTAATCATAGCTGTTTGCTAGTGGTGATTTTTGTCGTAGTGTACTAGCTTGTGATGATTTTTGTGATATTTGTAGTAATTTGTAATGAAGTAGAGAAATTTAGAGGGTTAAGCTTCCATGTTCTTGTGTATCACAGAATCCTACAAACAGTCAGTTGTGATCTCTCCATACATGTAGACCAGGTAATCCTTTAGGTCATGACAGGCAGAAACCGACCTTTTGCTGTGAGCTTAAAATGCTTGGTATGGTGGAGTCCTACTCCAGAACTAGCACTTCAGACCCCTGCAGGAGGACAAATAATGCCTGGTACAGTGTTGCTGTGGCCATATCCTGACAGGCACGGTTGGACATGCTTGCTGTTTGCAGACCTTCTGATTTAAGAGGACAGAAACAGTAAAAAGCTGTAGCTACTACTGGACTGGAGTTGCCACTGTGCATGCTCATGTACCGTGTGGCTTGGGACATTCCACCGCACTACCCTGACTGTAGAGTTTGCAGAGGAGAGTGGGCTTGAGTCTCATGGGCTCAGGCCTGTCAGCATTCACTCTTTTCTTCACTCTGCTCTGTGGATTGAGCCTTCACATATCATTGCTTGTGAAAGCAATCAGCAACTTTCAGCTTGCCGAAGTCCAAAAGAATAATACAGCCCAAAAAAGAGGCTCATCAAAAAATTCAAAAGAAGCCATCTTATGTGTTGAAAGAGTAGTTTCTGTGATGATGATTTCCAGCAAGGGAGGGGGCCAGAGGGAAAGTCACCATTTCAGATAGCTGGTATGAAGTGGGCTTTTTTTTCTTTTTTTATAATCACCCCACCAATATTGCTTCCATAAAGAAACCAGGTTAAGAAGGGTGCTCAGTCTTTACTGATTTTCAGGGGGAAACGTCAAATGTTCTTGCTTGAGATTGAGAACCACATTGCTTTGGTGTCAGTAATTAATTTTGTGTGCCAAATGCAAACATACTTGCATTTTGTGACACTTTCTTATAAAGAAAAAAACATCTCTGTGTTGGATCTTTCATGGCACCCATGTGGTTCCAGTTATTTGTTTTGTTTCCTAGTTTATGTGGAAGTTACTAGTCAACATGGTAAGGAAATATGGTTGTATTTCCAGTCAAAAGGCAACACGGCCCTATTGTTTTTAACTGTATTAGAAGAGTACATGTTTTAGTTGGTGTCCAAACTAAAATGATCTTAGAGTTTATTTCAGACAGAAGCTATTTCCCTGGCAGTGCGTGTAACTTTCTACTCAAAGATGTCCTTCCCTCCCAGTATACCCTTTTCATGTCTCTACCCTCACACAGAGATGCAAACTAGCCCCTCTTCTGGGGAAGCTGTACAGCTTGTCTTGTCTGGCATCATAGCTGGCAGGTGGAACTGATGTCTACTGCTAATAGGAAGCTATGTACTTAAAGGATTGTGCTTTTATCTGTAAGTCTTTGTTTATGATTTGGCCTAGGAGATGCTTTCCTTTAAATCCGCGCAACAGAGGGCGTGCTTTACTTTTTTTAATTGCTGGGGGCTTGTTCCCAAATATAATTCTTTAAAAACTAAAAACTCAGTAGTTGAACTGCATATGCTACCATTGTCTGCTAGCAAATGCTTGGGCCCCAAGTGTTGGTCTGTTTGCTGAAGCGATCGGTCATTTTAGGGGAATTCTGTTCAGTATTAAGATCTAAAAGAGCCTACTCTAAAATAACCTGGGTTTCCTTACCTGAGAGCAGGAGGTGTGACAACAGGGGTGCTTCTCTGTCTTAATTTGATATCTGAAAAGTGTGACTTGGCTTTCCTGTTTAATTTTTTGCTCCTGCTTCGATGGAGTTTAAAAGGAAGGTGAAAAGGGTTTATTATCAGCTACCCACACCACAGAAGTAGGCACACACACATTTGGCAGTGCAACACAGGTTGATGAGGTGGTTGGGGGGGAAGGTTTAAAATATCCGCTGTCTCAACTCCCTGCTTGCTTCAGAGAAATAGGGAAAAGATTGATAGCCATTCCTCAAGCGACTAGCATTACTTAATCTTTTTCATCATACAGTTTTATTATGCTATGCTTTTATATGTCATCCTTGAATCAGGATGCCAAACAATCGCTATTCTGCATGAATTTCAGATATATCATTGATGTACTAACAGATGAAGAATCTTATAGTAAGTCATCTTCCTTCAAAGCTGGACTTTGGTACCCTCATCTTCCTAATCCTTGGATTGTCTCATCAGTTTTGGTCAGAGTAGCTCACCCAGGAATATTCCAGCAGCCTGTGAAACTAAGACAGGTTGGAGGGACAACTGTAGTGATGAAATCTGGAGGGTGAGGAGAAGTTGTTGTTCAGTATAATTTGGCATTTATACTTGTTGTCCTCCAGAAATACTCCAAAATGGCCTGTTTGGGAAAAAGGAAAGGGGTGAGCTTAAACAGATCTGTGCCTGATGAAAACCGTTACTCTGCATGCCTTAGAGAATGGGAAGACAACTGTGTGAGAGGAAGCTTGTTGTTTGCTAGCATCTCATGTGTTTCAGGACTGCAAAGTCAGACATCTGGTTTGTGCTGCATTGATGACTTTTTGCCATATAACTCTTTGTGTTGGATTAGCAAGAAGATTATGCTGTTCTCCGCTTTTTCCAAGGATTTATCTGGTTTGCAGTTCTCTTGCAATGAAGTATCTAGGGAGAAGAGGGAAGGAGTTATTCAGCAAAATCAACCTATTTGATTAAAATGATGGAAAAAAAGAAGTCAAAACCTCCAGTCCTTCAGTTTCCTCACAGAACATTCTTTGATGCACTATTTAACAAAATAATCCTCTGTTGGCTAAAGCACAGCCTGAGTTCAAACCATCCTCATCTGCAGTTTTCCCAATAAGGCACAGTGTTAGTGTTACAATCCTGTCTATGATCAAGAATATACCCAAGGAATTAAGGTAGAAATGGAAGTCTCTTTATGTTGGTATGTAACAGCAGGTTTGCATGGGTGCAGCTGTGTTGGCTTAAGCAAGGAGTTTATGCACTCAGAAGAGTGGTATCAGTTAACCAGAAGTGTGATCATTAAGAGTGTTAATGAAAGCACCTAAAATCTGTGATTGCATAGCTATGTTTACAAACACAGTGCCCTTAACTTGCAATAACTTCACAGATGAGAAATGGGGGTGTCTCCTTCAAAGACAACATGAACCTGAAAAGTTTGATAATTGCTGGTTTCTTCTAAAGCTTCTGGTTGCTGGCTTTGAGGGATACTCTGGAACTGTCAGCAGCAGAGGGCCCTTAGCATCCTTCATAAGGCAGCATCCTTATTGCCAGAGAGAGTTGCATGTGCTTGGCTTTCTGTGAAATATTGTGAAAGGTTTGGGCAGTTTATTGGTGTCAGATTTAGTTAATACAGCTGGGATTTATCTTCTGGGAAATACACACCTTGGTATATCTAGAAATAGTGTTGCTGAGTCATGGGATGTTCATACCTGGATTAAAAAAAATTATCGTATGTTACAGTTTAGCTGGGTTGGGGGGTTTGGTTCAGCTGGATGTTATTGAATATATCTGATCTTATTTTCTGATGTTTTTCTGCTACCTCCTAGAAAGAAAGACGAGTCTTATTCTAAAAATGTGTAAACTAATATTATTCTAGATGCAGTGTTGTAGAGTTATTTGGAGATGTATAGCTGATGTAACTTTGCTTGCAGTTACGCACATAGGCCTTGAGACAGGGCTGGACAATGTATTGTAAACAATAGTATTGAGCATTATTCTTCTGTGGTTCATGATTTGAACAGATGGACTAGACCTAGTCTAACTCTTCCAGGTCTATGATATGGGCAGCAATGACTTTGCTTCTGTATCTGTCTCAGGCACTTCTTTCTACCACTGCATAATGCTGCATTGCAGGAAAACAGTAATGGTGTGGTGAAGCTAAGGGCTGATGACAAATGAAGATAAAAGTGTTTCCACTGATTTATAGGAAAAAAACATTGCTCTCTTTATTTTCAGAGTAGAATGAAGCTCACTCACAAGGGAAGAGAAGTAATAAGAAAGTTCTTTCTGTAAGACAGTGATGCTGAAATTGTAAATTCTGGTTTACGGATTGTAGTTTACTGCTGCATTAATCGTTCAGAGTGTTCTATATCTTGTTCCAAATATGCATCTAGGTTCAAAGTAAAGGTGGGTGTAGATCTGCAGGATGTTATTTGCAGATGCAGATTTATACAAGAAATGATTGGCCCAGACAAAATAATGGTGAATATCACTTTTTGCTACTATACTACATTATTTTCTATTTAAAACCAGTAGACAAAATATCTGTCATTACATGCATTTCTTGACAAATTTTTTTTCTTCCTTCTTCCAATCCTGAATAATGATGGCAAAAAATGTTGATATATATCAACTAAAAGGAGTACTGGACATGACCGAAGTAGATGTATTACTAAGAATTTTATCCTGTATTTCAGTGCCAGAACTTCCACTCAAATCTGCAGGGGAACCCACACTTCCAGGATTGTCTTTTAGAAGATTTGAAGTGCCTTTAATATCCAGGGAGGCTTCCAGAGTAAAGCCTGTTAATAATTATTTCATCAAGATATGGCCAAAAATAAACTGGAAAAGAGGTTTTCCAAACTAGAATATTTAAATTAAAAGACATAATTAGATGGAAGTCACACATTTATTCTGTTGACTGCTATGGGCTGGATTCTTTGACCCATGTGTTCCCTGACACACCACAGCTGCCAATCTACTCTGGGTGCTGCAGTGCAGCACGGAGCTTTCATGGGATGCTATATATCATGAAATGCTGAACCAGAAACTCTGTGAATACAGGATGGCAAGGACCTGAAGAGCCTGCAGAGGAACTGTGGCATCATTTTCAGATGTTTCACTTTTTTAGGGAGAAAAAAATCTCCCTTGTGTGGGAGAGAAGTGCTACTTGAGAAACTCATCTTATTTAAACTACTACATTTTTTTTCCAATAAGCTTTTCTGCTGAAAATTTCAGGCAGCCATGTCCTTGTTTTAGGGTGCTTTACTCAAGGAAAGATGCCAAGATATACTCGTTCCCACAGAAGACTCTGCCCTACTTCCTACAGCTCCTGATCTGCTTGATTCAAACCTAGTCTGAATATTGCTATAGTCATTGCAACTCAGTGTAAGTGTGGCCAAAAGTACAAAACAGACAGAATGGCAATTCCAGCTTTTTATTTCCATTCTATTTCCTGAATTACTACCACTTCATATCAATTTTTTAGCTCTTTTTATGAGATTTTGACAGAAAAAAATCGATAGAATCTTTCAGTGTATTTGATTCTTATTTTTCTTACCCCCACTGGATGCAAACCAATGATGGGGAATAAAGGGAGCAATAGATTAGGTCACTAAATCAGCTGAGTTCAAACCCTTGTGGATTAAGAAGCCAGCTTTTCCAGATGAGGATATGTGTGTTCAGATGGGACATGCAACCATTTCAGTGGTTGGAGAGCTGATTTTTTTATTTCAGTGGTAATACAGTGACTCCAGTCAGTGCTGTAATGTAATGTTGATACTGTTCCTTCACATATTCAGAGTTCAGGTTTAACTAGTTATTCAGAGCACCATTAAACATATTTGCTACAGTATTTGGACACACATTTTGCACCTATATTCCCTTACGCTTAAAGAAAAAGCTTGTTTCTAAAAAAAAATACGTAAAAGGACTGTAATGCTTGCATGAGGAAAGCAGCCAACATTTAGTAAAAAATATGAACGGGCTTTTTTTTTTTAAATGTGTGGCTTCCAGTGACATTGGGAGTTCAGTTCAGAATCTGTGCTCCCAAACCACTATATTTAGTAACATTGTTAAAACCCCAGATGTACAGTATGTGCATGTCTTCACTGCTCCGCATACCCTGCTATATAATTCTTTACATTGCTTGTGGAGCAGAGAAAGCTGAGGGGGGTGGGGGGTGGGGGGAATCAATAAATGGTTTTAGAACGTGTTATATTTTCTATAAAATGCATAGAAAGCAGTATGCTGAATCAACTGTTATTCCATCCTTTATGCTACTGAGTAACTGTTGGGAATTAAAAACAAGAACCAAGTCTTGAATGTTTGTTACTTCCTTGCAGGTCTTAGCACTGTTAGGAATTAGTGTGACAACCAGAGAACACGTGAGTGTATGTATAAGTGCTTTGGGCTTTTTCCTAATTACTGCTTATTTAATGCAACTACTGCATAACCTTTGGAGCTGGTGCTAAAACTCCTTTGCATTTCTCACTACAGTTAAATACTAAGCTGAAAATGACTTGGTATCTTTGCCTTCACATTATCTCCCTGGTTCATTCTTCCCACACGCCATTTCTGCGAACAACCTGGAAATATCTGATTTTTTAAGTATTACTATTACAAGAGTAACTGCTAAAACATATTCTCACATCAATGAGAAATATGAAATAATACATCCATGCTCGTGATTGCCCATATGAAGGGTAGAGAAGCAAGGTACAAAAGGGTAAGTCGATGCTGCTCGGTGGAGCACACTGCAGTTCCATGAGGCAACTTGAGTAACATCTGTGCAGAAAAAGGTAGGCTAGACACTGTGGTCTGCAGAGAGCTGCAGGGCTGCTGAAGCTGATATCCCCTGCAGCCCAAGGATCATTGTCACAGCTCCCATTTTGCTCTGCGGGTTTGGTGCTTGAGTGTTTTGCTCAGCACAGCAGCATAGATGGTCACACCTGGGGGTAGCTCAGGCAGGGGCTGGGGGCCATGACCTGAGCTGAAATGGGTCCAAGGGTCGGCGTGAGGGGGGAAGGCCTCCAGTGAGGCTGGACAGGGCCAGCAAGGCCAATCCTGCCCTCAGTGCCCCGATGGCAGCTCTCCCCGCCAGAGGGATGTGTCCGCCCACCCAACAGAGATCTGGGCTCAGATGGGACATTTCAGGGGACACAGAGACAGAGCAGGAACATGGGAAAGGGACATGGCAAGGAGGACTGGAGCCAGGTGTGGGGCTCAGGCAGACCCTGAGTAGCCCCAGAGCCTTGGTAGTCTTACGGGGGGGGGGGGGGGGGGGGCAAGGGAGGGATTCTCAAATGGCCCCCAAAAAGCCCCAAAGACCTCTGTGAGGAGTTTGCTCAGAAGTTTGGTTTTAGGCAGGGGCCAGTGCTGTGGGATGGTCAGAGGCCAGAGCCAGGCCAGGTTTGTAGGGCAAGGCTGTGCACAGCCATGGGCCTGGCTCTGTGGTGCCGGTTCAAGGCTTGAGACAGCCTGAGGGAACTGGCAAGGTGTCACAGCGGCCAGCTGCTCCCGGGGGACACGGACTTGCACGGGGTCCCCACGGGGGCAGCAGGGCAGGGGCCTCCCAGCCAGGCCCAGCCCACCTGTGTCAGGAGCAAGGTTGGTGGGGGGCAGTGGGTGGCCCCAGTCCCACGCAGTGGCCACCTCCTTGGGGACAAGGACGCGGATGGGCTGAGGCCAGGCCAGGCCAGCAGTGTGTGCCTGGTTTGGGATCAGGCCTGATGAGGGGAACCGCAGTCAGACACAGCCCAGGTGTGACTGGGCAGGGCCATGGCAGAGCAGGGCCGTGATCACCAGGCCAGGCTGGGGTGTGGGCCCAGGGCCAGACACGTCCACAGCTGTACCACAGCTGGGAGCAGGTGCACCTGCAACGCAGCCCAGGCAGAAACTAAGGCCCATGGGCAGAGGGTGTGGGCCCCGCGTCAGGGTGCTGCCTGTCAGTGCATTCAGTGCCCTGTCTGGCCTTGGGTGGAATTTGGCCGGTATATATGCAGCTATTTTATAAGGTTGAAACCTTTCTTTTCCCCCAAGGAAACTCGTTGCTAGCATTAGTAGTAAGTCACTGCCATCAGCTATATTTAAATACTTTTTGCATTAAATATTTTTAATGAGTCCAAAGACCAGAACTAATTCGCAGATACATCATAAATAGCAAGATGTCAATAGACAGGCTTGTACCTTTTAGAATACTAGTCTCCAAGATAAAGTAAATTGTTTGTTATCGCACTCATCATTTTGCCAAGTCTTGACACCATATCTACAGAGCTAAAAAATGTGAATTAACAAATTCTTGGTTTTCTGCAGCAACTGGAGCCAACAGTGACAGCATTAGCATAGTTTCTCTGCTGCCAGTTTCTCATGGCAAGCCCTGCTATCAACATATTTCATTGTGCTTCTTGCTTTCAGCTCTTGTCTGCCAGTAGATAGGAGACTTAATTTGGGAAGGGGGATGTTTTATAGTGAACTTCTATTAGGATGGGTTTGATACCCATTAGCGTAGCCTTGCTTTACAAAGTAAAGGCCAGTCCTGAACACTAGCTTTGCCTGATGGTTTGTATAACCTTTTTCTTCTTTTCACCATAACATCTGAAAACCACATCAACATTTAACGTATTTATCCACAGAATTCCTCTGTGAATGAGGGGAGTACTATTATCCATATTACAAACTTGGGAAGTTAATGTAAGGCCTGAACTAACTGAACAACTTAGCCAAGCTCCAGACGGGAAATCTGTAGTACAGCTAGAAATGGAATCCTGACTCTTATCCAAGCCTATCTTGCCTACAAGGCCATCTCTCATCTGGCTGGACTGGTCTCCAGAAGAAGGAATGATTTCCTACAGCAGAATCACTGCTATATTCACTTTAGCTGTCTCAAAATGGGAGTCGCTGTTCATTCACATAGGCAAGCACATACCAAAGCTGTGCAGCCCTGAGCGTAGTGAAGTGGGGATAAGACAGTCCAGTCCCCAGTGTACCCCAAGTCCCTGCCTGTGGACACAGTTGGGTGACCAGAGGGGGGTGAGTTGGCTCCTCAAGGAGCCTACATCCTAAAAAGATCTTGAGGCAGTCTGTGAGGCAATTGTCTGGCAGAGCTGCCCGATCAGTTTATGCAAGCATTCCTTAATTGTTTCACTACAAACTTAGCTGTCTTTGTGTAAGTTAAGGCCCTGTCCTTGTTCTGAAACAGAAGAGCCATTTTCACTTGCATTTTCATTTCACTTTCATTTATGTGGTTCAACATGCAGTTAAAGGGCAGTAATTTCCCCACTCATTCCAGTATGATTATGCCCTTTCGCACTCGGTGATTTTTTTTCAGAGTAGCTCAGTTCACTGTGTCAGGTGTAGTGCTCTTAACATTGCAAGTATAAGCTGGCTATTTTTGGTATTGGCAGCATCATTGAACTCCACTTCATTCAAATTCTCATGTGATCTCCAATTAAATGGAGTAATTAAAATAATTTGGATTTATTGAGACACAAAGGAGGGACACTGTACAAATGTTTTTATACGAGTTGCCAGCAGCTCTTGTAATATGTTAATTTGGGAGACTTCAGGTCTTAACTTTTTATTTTTTCCTTTACACTGCCACAACAGAGTGGTATTTAAACAGCTTCTACAGGCTAAGGCCTTGAGTTATCTCCAAATCGACAGCTGCAGGTTGGGAAGTGTGAATGAAAACTTGTCTGTGCTGCTGATGGCCAGAAAGTTCCAGGGTAAGGCTCTGCAAAATGCAGCAGCAATGAGTAAATCTTCCTCTCCCCATCCTCCAAGTTAGTCTGATTAGTTTCTTCAGCTGTCATGCTTGTGATTTCTGAGCATAAGCTTCCATGCAATGCTGTAATATTTTTTTTGTTTCACGTCATGCTGTAGGAATACACCAAAGGGCTTTGGATGTCTTTGTATTGGGCACTGTCTTTCTCTAGTTTGGAATTGGGTGTCTCTGTGAATTAGTCCAGCACTTGCTAACATGAGATTATATCCCAGTATCTGAAAGCCTTGAAAGCAGATTAGTTATACAAAAAAACCCAGTAGCAATTGACTGTGGTGATCGTTCTTAAAATGTTTCTTAAAATGGTGGTCACAGCATGCATTTGCGGGCTGCAAAGCGAAGTTAGAAGTGTGGATTGCAGTTCAAGCAGGTGAAAGTGAACAGTTTGTGGCTTTGATAAAAGTACTTGAAACCTGGGCTGTATTCCATATTCAGACACTTCATAGGTGTCAGTCACTATGGTGGCAAATTCACCAAAAGTCAGACTAATTAACAGACTGTTGATTTTGACGGCTGATCAGATAGGTGTTTGTCTCAAAATTCAGAAACAGTTAGTTCCTGCTTTTCTGACCCCTCATCTATCATGACCAGATAACTAATATTCTTTCTGGTATTGCAGCAAGGCCAATTTTGCAACATATCATAACACGTCAGAAATAATGTGAGTTCTAAAAGCTTGTCTAAGAAGGGAGAGCATAAAGGAAGTTGGCATTTAAGTAAAGTGGTAAGAAATTTCTTGGCCCTCTCCGAGTTCATTGAATAGCCCTTGGCAAGTGGGGAAATGATGTATTTGGAGGAGGAGTGACAGAAGACAGCAAACTCTTCCAAGGCCAAATTGTGAGGCAGAATGAGTGTAGCAGTCAGCAGGGCAAATGGCAAGGCAGAAATGCTATGGATATGCAGAGCTGGTAAGGAACTGACTTCTAACGCCACCTGTACAGCTCTTTAAGTCATCAGCTGGGGAGTGTGAGGGACAATGAGCTACTGGAACAGCTTACTCACTGGGAAGCATGTCCAAGAACACACCTTCTTTTAGTAGGTTTATAGGTTCCTTTCATAGCTTCCCAAAAGGATCTAACAATGTATTGTGCTTCATCTAAAATACCGCTCTGAATATAGCCTGCAGTTATAGTAGTCATCTTCGCAGCAGTGAAGTCTTCGTATTCTGCAAATCAAAATTCCTTGAGTACCTCCTGTTTAAGTGTGTATGTTCAAATTCTTTGAATATTCCCTTTTTTTTGCTTGAAATCATAGAAGTCTTATACCTAGTAATTTAAAATAGTGTATTTTCACTTTTATTCACCTTAAAGTCTGCTGTGTAGTCTGCTTTTTCAATCTTTCTGGTCTTTTGAGCAGCATAAACCTTGGACTTTCAAGGTACAAGCTTCATTTCAACAACTGCTATTGGTAGTAAACTGTACTGATAAAGGGGAACAGTGAAGTTGTAGTTAATTCCTGTACTGAAAAGCAGTAATTCTTCCAGAGCTATATATACTGGTCTGTTTAAGCACGCTATGTATGTCCACACACCGAGGTAAGAATAGACCATTTGTTGTGTTTCGTAAAGGTAGTATTTAAGAGTTTTAAAAAAAAATTCCTTCCGATTGGACTAACTCCTCTTTAATTTATGAAAGGAATTAAATTATTCCAATTCTAAGTTCTCTTGGCTAGGTATTCCTGCCCTGGTTAACTTCACTAAGACTGCTAATTCCCACTACTCAAGCCCTGCAGCCAACATTTTGTTTCACGTCCTCTCTGTCTACACTTGCTAAAATGCCCTGCAGATTCCACCTTATCTGACGTGTTGCATAAAGTGGTTTCCAGCAAAACAAACTTAACTTGCTAAGTGTAGGCATATCTGTTCAGTGAATTTGCAACCTAAACTGTTTTCTTGTACTTTAAAGGACGATAAGTACACTTAAGAACATTTAATTTATAAAAGTATGCACATGGTAAAAGTTGCTGACAACCTACAGTTGGGAGGTATCATTAATGCAGAATGACACCTGGAGTATCTGAACTAGGTGACTTTAAAATCTAACGCTAGTAGAGCAAGGATGAAAATTTATAAGCATGTGACATGGCTTTCAGGTCTATTAACAAGAATACTGCTACTATCTCTGAGTTCAGTAATGTGAAAGAAGGCAAGACCCAACTGTGTTTAACCGTAAGTTGGCTACTGAGCATCCGTTTAATGCAGCCTCAGAAAAAGATAGGTTTAATCTTTCCATCTATCAAGCTTCTTAGATGATCTCAGCTGTAACAGCACATCATCTGATCATTGCTGTTCAAGAGAGACAGAGTACAGTAGACACTGAGAATGTTTTTCATAAGCAGTGGCCTATTTACATTTGATGTACTTAGAAAAGGTGATGACATCCTTTTTCTGCAATCTTGTGTTGGGCTAAATGTCAGGAAAAATAGAATAACATATTTTTTTGAGCACATGGCACTACAAAAAATTTAGTCTGAAGACCAGTGATCAGTATAATGAGGTTTGCAAATAACTTTGGTGCAAAATATGCTTTTGAAAGTTTTGCATCTTAAACCAAACTGATCATGAGTCCTCTTATGCAGGCCCTTGAATGAATGAAATCAAAGCACAGTGTATTAAATTCTTAGAATTATCTCCTATTGTACAATTTTACAGTATTTACCAGTTTATAAACTTTAAAAATTAATCAAAAAATACTATGCATTCCTCCATGTGTTCAAATACATATTGAATATGCTATATCTGAATATTAACCATAGACATATTCACAATTGAATTCCTGAAGAGGAATTTTAGGAGGACTGTTACTGCAGAAGTTGCAAGGATAAGGAAACATGAAAGCTGAATTCTAACATTTAACTAATAAGCTCCAGTCCTACAGACACTACTATTCCTAACCTTCACTGCTCCAGGCTACAAAATTAGTCCATGTGTTCGTGAGATCTGGTTTTAAATGATGACAGATTGTTACTATCTAGTAACCTCTAACTACAGCTCTGTTTGATTTATACCAAATTCTTCATTCATGTAGGGTTGGGGAATAAATAAAAAAAATAAAATGCTGATACAGAGGTATTATGCAGAGATTGCATTTCAGATCAAGTTCCATTAAGATCTTTTGTCTTCCTGCTGGTTCATCTATGAAGATGACAGGAAGTTAAGAGTTTGTTTTTCATCGCTAGATTTTACCCTGCAACATCCTAAAATAAAATGGAATTTACCTTTACTTTCCAACTCTTATTTACCACTAGCTATAAACAAACATACTAAAATTAAATATGCAGCATCCCTTCCAGATTTTTTTTTTAAAAACTTTATTAAACTCTTTAGAACACATTTAAACACTTCTACAACCTTGAAGGAATCCTCAATCATACACAAAAGTTCTTGTTTTCAGCACTAAACAAAGGATGTAAGCAAGTGCTACTCACATGTAATAACTACATGGTAACAGAACTGGCCACTGGTAACTGAAACAATCTGTAGAAAACTATCTCAGTAACAAAACTGGGTTAGCACCTGCATAGTACAGCTGGAATAAATAATCATCTGTTCTGTATGACCACAGTTTAGTACTGAAAGCAGTACTGGTCAATTAGCATCTGTTTCTTTTCCAGTATCGTATGCATCTTTTGAAGTATATAGAAAAAACTAAGTACAGTGAAAGCTAAGTAGCTTAGGTACATTTCCACATTAACAGAAGCCAGTTTATAGCATTAAACAGCCATCTCCATTTTAATAGGTGGATGAGGATTATAATCTTCAATCTGAAAGTCTTCTGCCTTGAAGTCACTGATGTCTTCAACCTTACGAAGAATTCTGAGTTTGGGGAAAGGTCTTGGCTCCCTCTGAAGCTGAAATAAAAGCAAGTTGACGGTATAAAACTAATACTTGAAGACACAGATTTTGTTATAAAACAGATCTCATTAATCTCAATTCAGAACACACGATGTAAATTTTCCCTCCTCCTCAAAAAGACTCACTTAAAAAACAGTTAGGTGGAATCTACTTTACTATTTTGATAGGGACCAGTAGCATAATTTTGAAGTGGATCCCCTGGTCATCCAAATGCACCGCAAGCATTTTCCATTTGCAGAGCAATTCCAGTGGGTACAGATTAGATTCCTTCCAAAAGGAAACTAAACTGGAAATTCTGACCCAAACGTGCACCAAATGCGCTGCAGTTTCTCACAGGAACATTCAGGTCTGAACCAAAAACTAGTTCTCCGGATGGTTTGGAACCATACGAATGGTGAGGACATTCAGTGTGAGCTAAATCTCATGAAATAAAATTCTGATTTGTTCATACTGCAACAAATTACTTCCTGAAAATATAGTCTTATTCAGTCAAATAGTAATAGTGACTAACTCTGTGAATGTATAAATTATCCTTTTCTGATATAATACAAAGACATTTTATTTTGTGTTCATCTGTATTAGGCAGAATGGTTGGTTTTCTAAGGTTTTGGAACAATGAAGTCAAAAGTAGGGGTACAGATTTTGGATCTCTAACTTCATTCTAAAACACTGATGCATGTTTCAATCATGTTTGTATTGTATTTCTGTTTGTGACCTGAGCTGAGCAGAGGTTAAGGTACTACAATTATTAGGGTAAAAATGAGGAAGAAAAGCCACATATTTGCAAAATGATATTTATAATACCAACTTTGTATTGGATAAGCATTATGGAAGATAAAAGGATACAAGAATACAGAGTGAGTACTTACTTGAACTTTCAGAGGTTCCACATGATTCAGATATATGTGAGCATCTCCTAATGTGTGTATGAACTCTCCAGGCTGAAGAGAAAGGAGAATATATGTGGTTTTCAGTCAGGAAAGCAAAACATTACAATGCTTACAGTATTGATTCTAGTGTGGAACTGCAGCTTCTGTACTGGATTGGATTACCAAGACATCCTTGCAAGCTTTGAAGGACACTATCTTCTCAGACTAATGGAAAATACAATGACATTTCCACTAGTTTACCAAAAAGATTATCTTTGAAATCCTGCTAGGATAATAGCTTTGGTAAATGAATGGAGCACTACTGATTTGCTCACCAAGATGGAAACAGACAGGGCAGTGACACCCAGCTTTTACACTCCATTTCTAGCAAGTAGGACTTGCCAAAGCTGGTTTCCAACTATTTGCCTTAATCACCACTAAACAATGTAGCTTGTGGCAGTGGAGGTGTCGGTCACAAGCTAAACCACAAAGCACTATCAAGCATCCAGATGGGTCTTGTAAGCCTGCAAGTTCTGTGACTTAGCAGCCCCTAAGCAATCTAATTTAACTTAGGGAAGTTTTATCAATTATTTTCCTGCCCTCTGACCAGTGCAGATCAGCCCTCAGATATATTATGCTAAAACCCACCACTGCTGTGAGATGAAGTGGCAGAGAGGCAATAGCTGCTTTATGGACATAATGTTAGACTTCACTTTTTCTGGCACCTTGGCCTAATTTCTCAAGTATGTCTGCAATTGCCGTTAAGTCCAATCCTTCCCTATTTCAAGATCCTCTTCATGTTGCTGTTAACAGGAGGATCAGGCCCAAATGGCCTTGCTAGTATAATTTTTTACATGCTCTAAAGAAAAGGGGAGTTCACTTGTGCCAAGACTGTAGTGCATTTAAATTACTGTGCCAAATCACAAAATACAGCTCTGGAGTCAGAAGTCACCACTCTACGTAGTCATTTACAGTAGGAAATGAAAAAAATACCCAGCTGAAATTATAGCTAGAAGTTAGGTGGACAGAATATCCAAACTGGAACCTTGACAGTAACCGCTGAGCTACTGTTCATTTCCAATAAAAAACACATGCTACAAAATGTATTCACTTGTATGTTACCACCCCATAAGGACAAGCGTTCAGTTACGATTTCTAAGAAGCAGACTAGTGGAACAGTTCAGTTTTAACATGTTCAGTTAAAAAGACCTGGAGGATCTTCTGTCTGTTTGACGTGAATTCAAAAATTCTTACATTGCTGATCCCGACTGCCCATACAAACCAGAGACAATTCACAGTAAATTCATAGGGCCCTTTCTTACACATTTTTCAGCAAAATTTTGAACACTATGTTCATGCCAGTTTTTCTTGGACATGACATGAAGAGTCTAATCTTTTAGTGCCTCAGTTCTCAGAGAAGATTAAGTAAAATGATTAAATAGCCTACCTTTAGTCCTGTGACATGGGCAATCATGTATGTGAGCAGTGAATAGCTGGCAATATTGAAAGGCACTCCTAGTCCCATATCTCCGGACCTCTGATAGAGTTGGCAAGACAATTCACCATTTAGAACATAGAACTGGCAAAGGGCATGGCATGGAGGCAAAGCCATCAGAGAAATATCTAGAAATTGCAGTACAGAAAGGAGCAGGGGGGAAGAAATCGTAACAGCATTAGTGTGTTAAAAATGTAGCAGACGCAAAACTTGAACAAGCATTTAATGAGATACAGTAGAGAGCAAAAATTCAATGGCACTATCATTCTGTTGCTTTTACTCTTGTATAAAGGCACCTGCTGCCTAAGCAATTAAGTCTGGGTCATGACAAGCTGTCTCCTGGGCTGTATGACCAGAAGTCATAAACAGATATTCCACAGAACAGATTTATGCCATAATGCTGCACAGCAGTTTAGTTTTACTCACCTCAGTAAGACAGTTGATTTCCCTAAAGACATTAAGAGTAAAATTAAGCATGTACCCTAAAGAAACTTCCAAGTGCTTCATATTACTCTCTTCCCACTGCAATACTTGTTGAGATATAAAAGTAATGTTCAATAAAAAAATAATAATCAGAAAAACAATAGTTCTTTTGAGTGTTTATCTACACTTAGAAGTGCAATAGTGCAATTACAGCTTGGAAAGGAAAACTTGCAATGAGGTATCTCCTCATATCTGAGAATATTTAAGCTTAAAAATAACAGCAACAGCATGTGGCATCCCCTTAGAGAGACACGAGTGGAAATTGCTGGGTAATTATTTTTTTATGCACAGATCAACTGCTGTTGAAGTTAAACATGCTCTCTGGCACTAGCTTTTGTTTAGAAGTAGCCCTACAGAGTGAATACATATCTAGACAACCTATGTTTAAGGAGATGATAACACAAATATTTTTGTTCTCTAGTTTCAAGGGTTTTGTCAAGTTTAGAATTTATTGTATGGCTAAAAACCAGACACACTGCTTTGGGATACTCTTTTTCAGTTTTGTTTTTTTTAAGCTTTTTAAAATAAGAACTGCTGTCTTTGAACATAGACTGTATGTCAGACACCAGTAGCCAGGTATATTCCCCACTTTAAACTGGGGAGAAAAACTTTAAAGTAATGGTTCAAAATTTTTGAAGTCTGAACATGGCAATTAAGTAGAAAGAGAATCAAGCTTATAACCCCTGGCCATTTTTACTGCATTCCTGGTAGTTTTTTAAAGAATAAACAAGGAGACCAAATGGAACTGATTGTTGACACAGGATTAGAACATAGTTTAGCACACAGCAAGGTAACATGCAACTGCATTCACTTGAAGTTTGCTGTTCAATACCTTTGGGATTCCAAGCACACATAATGATTCTTCTGTCATCTGGATTAGTTTTGATCGTTTCAATCACTTTTTGCAACTGATCAACTCCTTGGTTGGTATAATCTGAAGAAAGATAACAAATAAAACCTAAGCCAGATAGATTCAAGTCATGGTATTTTTTTAAAACCCAGCCCACATCCCACTGAAAAGTGATACCCAAATAACAAGCTCTGAAGATTTTATTGTAACTTTGAATGTGATCAAATTTATCAGTTGGCACTCTCCAAATGTAAGCTTCTTGGTCTTCCTTAGGGGGTGCTTTAAGGCTTGTGAAATTCCTATGATGGTATTTTCGTATGTCCTCCCATGTGCTTTGAGTACCTTTAGCACCCACTGAAATAGAACCATTCCTATTTAGAGCACTTTATTCCAGCCTCAACAACCTGAAGTTTTTAAAGACCAAATAAGAAGTCTGCATAAATACTACAGCCCAGGAAATAAAAGCTGCAATACCAAAAAATGAGTTGGACAAAGCATGTTTATCATTCATTATGACTTGTTACCTACATAGGACAAAAGCTGTACAGGAATGGGCAAGATATTACCACCTAGTCATTCATGGTATTTAAACTAATTTGCTCATTGAATTTCTGGATTAAGATGCCTTTCTACATGTTAAACTTGCATGCTACAGTGCTCCTTCTTAAAAAATAAATTAAAAAAAGAACAGTAACATAGGGATACCAGCATCCTTTGCATGTTCAAGAGGTGAAAGTTTTTCTCAGAATCCCAGAATGGTTAGGGTTCAAAGGAACCCCTGGAGATCATCCAGTGAAAGCCCCTGCTAAAGCAGGTTCTCCTAGAGCAGGGTGCGCAGTTATGTCCAGGCAGGTTTTGAATGTCTCCAGAGAAGGAGACTCCACAGCCTCTCTGGGCAGCCTGTGCCACTGCTCCGTCACCCTCAGGGTAAAGAAGTTCTTCCTCATATTCAGACGGAATACAAAAGATGAATAAAGGCATCCATCTAGCACTCACAAGGTCATGTATGAAAACAAAATTTCCATAATACTTAGTGCCAGAAGGAAACTTGAATCACGTATAGCACAGGATATTACATTTCACCCAATGACGCTCCCAGGCTGACTTTTAGGTTCAATACCTGCTATATAAGAAATTCACTGGAATTAACTGAACATTAGAATGGATTCCAGAATAAAAGAGTCATTAGTTGTTACTCATTGTTCTGACTCATGCCAGTGAATCAGCACAGCTGGTAACTAATTTTTTTCTAATAACTCTTACTGCAAAGCAACAGCAAATTATGGTTACAGGGAGACTCAAGCTGGCAAACAAGGTAGGAATATGTAATTAGCATCTCAGGGAATTCTCCTGCCAGCAGCACTGTGCCAGAAGCCTTGTCAAATGGTTATGTTAGTTCCTGAAGCTAATTACCTATCCATTAGTAATGCAACTTAAGGAAACCTATTCATAATGAAACCTATGGGAATTTATCTTGTTCATTTTTTTCCAAACCATGTTATGCCTCAAACCTTCTAAGTTTAGGAATGCTGAAATATTTTAGTAAGTTTTTAGACTTGTCAGTTCACAATCTGCATGACTTGCATTAGCATAAAACTGTATTCTGCCAGCAGTCAACACGCCACTACTAAGTGTAATATCTGTAACTAATGTGAACTTTGAGACTGTTAACAAAAAGCAAGGGGAAAAAATATAACCAACCATGTTGTTAATCTGAGTTAAAAATCTCACCAACCCAATAGGGTCATTTTTTTTCTCTCCTTTTGAAACAGTAGTCCTCTAAATCTTTTGTACACCCTTGGCTTCAGTGACTTAGAAAAGAGACATCAAGACACTTCAGAATAAGTTAACGAATCAGTTCCACTGAAAATAATACTAACAGGTACTGCATCACATTATAGCTTATTACAGCTATTCTGTCCACAGCATCATCAGCTATGGATACATCCTACTTTCTTCCAGCTGTAGAATGGAAAAATTTCTCTTCCAGTCTCCAATGAATGTAGTGCACTAACAACAACTCTTGCCTGCACCACTGTATCATGGAAATTAGGACCCTGCATTAGTATTCAGAAATGGCAGCCTGTGTTCCACTGCTATCAAACATAGCTAGCTCGTGTTTCTGGACTACAACAGACACACACCCTTCCATCTATCAGTGACCATACCTGCTCTAGATAAAAGTACAACATATGCCTTATGATTCATCTGTTCCACAAATATCAAACTACAATAAACACAGCTACATCTTTCAGGATATGAGTTTTCAAAAAGTTAAATTAACCCTCTCAAAGACTATTTATTCCGGCTATCAGTTCACACTGTGAATGGTCCCTTTAACAACAACCCGTTCCCCAGGCTTCTAAAATCAAGGTGTCACAGTTGTCTCACTAAGCAATCAAAATTGTATTTGCATGTGATTACCTGTGTGCATATCTTTGTATTCTGCTCCAAAGTGCCTCCACTGGAACCCATAAACTGGTCCCAAATCCCCCTCCTCTCTGGTGCTAAAACCTTGCTTATCCAGGAACTCACGTGATCCATTAGCATCCCAAATCTTCACACCTTTTGCAGAGAGCTCTTTGGCATTTGTAGAACCCTAAAACACACAGACAATAAGAACTCTACCTACTAATCCCAACACAGAAGACATGATTTGAAACAGCTGTATTAAGCTTTGCTCATCTATAAGTATTTCTCCACTTCTAAAGGATGAACAGTCTAATTAATGTACTGGATGAGGTTATTGCACATGGACAGAATAAAACTTATGAGCAACACACTAGGATAAAGTTTGAAGTGCCATGCTGCTGTTACTTAACTCAGGATTCCTCTAACTTTGTGAATGCACAAAGCATACAGCCTCAAGGTCAACTGTGGTATACTACTTCATAAACACATTTGCAGAGAACAATTTTACTTTATAGACTGATGAAAACAGACAAACAAAAATTTTATGGCCAAGGCATTGTCCTTCCCCAGCCACCTATAATAAGCTTAAGGTCTTAAAAATCCTTTTGTTAAAATGACGAATATGATAAAATGACCCAGAGAAATGTCACCAAGTTCTGCCACATATCCAAATCAGGGCATTCAAAAATACAACTTAGAAAGTGTTTTGCTTTGGGCAGTGTCTATAGTCTTTTATATTTGAAAAAAGATACTCTAAAAAACCCACACGTGTATTTGAGTCCTGCTATCTAGCAAATGGTTAGGTAGACTTTCCCATATGTGCACAATGTCACAAAATATAAAGGAACACTTACATCGTAACGTATTATCTACAGTTGAATTTTAATACTCTGACTACAGCTGTTAGCTCTATTAGATATCAGCTTTTTGCTACTAAAAAGCCTACTGTTTATATCAGTCTTACTTCATCCGTGGTATCGCATTGCTTGTTTCTGTTGAAATCAATACAAGCTATCTAAATTTAAAAAGCAGATCATTAAATTGCTTACAATCTACTTCATCCTATAGTTCTTATACAAACACCAATAAAAAACACTGTACTAGGCTCTGTAACTGTGGGGTATATTCACATCAGGGAAAACCCTCACTATTTCAGACTATTTCCCTTAAAAAGAAACATAAAAAAACCCTCTTCCAATTGGTAACAATGCAAGTCTCCACTAAAATGCACAGAATGTCTTTAAGATAATGGCCTTCACTGTGGTCAAAATACCAGGTGGTGGCACATATTCTGTTGCCATAAGAACAGAAGCATCTGCAGTCACCCTAAATTCCTTAATCCACTCCACACTGGTTCATTCTGTTGATATCACTCTCAGAGGCACACCACCCAGAGACACCCAAATACTCAACCTTGATGAACCACAGCAGCTCCTCCAGCACTCCTTTCCAGAATACCCTCTTCGTTGTTAGCAGTGGAAACTGATCTGAAAAAAAAGTTTCAGTGTCAGAGGAGACCAGCGATTTGTCAGAACGAACTGACTTAGCTTTTTCCTCCAGAAACGGTAATGCCACCATCTGACATTCAGAAGTTTGGGTATGAAGTAAGGAGCTGGGAAAGGATGTGCAATTCTTATATTCAGATCAAGGAAGGCAAAAAGCTGACTTTTATTTTCCTGGACGGGGGGGAAGATGAATTTTCTGCGGGGACCTGGATGAACCCCACTGCGAGGGCGCCACAGTGCTGCACACCGATGTGTGTGTAGGCATTTGCTGCAGAAAGCAGAGGCTTAAGATAAAATTGTTGACAAATATATTTCACAGCCACCCTGTCTACTATGCTTGAATGGTAGGAAGGACCAGCACAGGCTATTTACAGATCTAATCCGGTTTTTCACCAGGCGCGGCTGCGGGGCCGCGGAGAGGAGAGGCCCGGGCTGCCGCAGGCCGGCGGGCTGGGAGAGGGCGGAGGAGCCGACGGAACGGACCGAAACGCCTCCACAGGCCGCTGCAGCGGGTGGGAGCCCCGGCGCGGAGCGGCAGGAGGCCTCCCGCTCGGCGGGCGCGAAGCGGGGCAGCCCGGGGATGAAGCTGGCGCCCTCCCGCCCACGGCGCAGGGCGGCGCCGGCCGGTGCCGCGGCAGGCTGGGGTAGGGGGCCGGGGCGGGGGCCGGGGCCGCGGCGGTGCCGACCTCTCAGGCTGTACCGCGCCTGCATGCCGAAGACGGAGATGGTGCCGGTGCCGGTGCGATCCTCCTTCCGGTGGCCGTGCTGCAGGATGTGCCGGACCTGCCGCAGGTACTGCGGCTCGCCGGGCTCCGGGCCAGCGGCACCCTCCTCTTGCTGCTCCCCCTCGGCAGGCATGTCGCCGCGGGTGGCTCCCTGCACGCCGGGGTGGCCTCCGGCTGTCCCTCTCCCGCCGTCCCTCTCCCGCCGTCGGCTTCTCCTCCGAGCCCGCCAAAGCCGGACCCTTCCCGCCAAGCGCGCCGAGGGGCGGGCGCAACGGGACGCCACCGCCTCCTCCCTCCCTCCCTTGCCCTTCCCTCCCCGCCCGGCCGTCTGTCTGCCGAGCGTCCCTCGGCGGCGCCGGGCTCTGCCTGCCCCCCGCTGGGGAGCGCCGCTGCGTCCCCGTCGGCCCCGCCGGGCCGGGCTTAGCGCAGCCCCGCAGGGGAGGCGTGAGGGGGTTGTAAGAGCCTTACGGCAATGGCTGTCGTGTGACCGCCGAGGCGCGGGGTTGCTGAGGGGACCTGGAGAGGTCGGCGGGGCGTAAGAAAGCCCCAAGGCCGCGGCGGCGTGGGCGGCCTGTGCCTCTCGCCTTACGCTGGAAATCCCGCACAGCCGCCCTTTCTGGCCCCGCACGGGGCTTGTCGCGCTGAGGGAGGGCAGTGCCGCGCACCTAACCCCGGTCTGTGCGCCAGGCCGTGCTGATTCTGCCTTGTTCTGCCCCAAGGGCAAGGTAACGCTCTTCGCGGGCTGGAAAGTGCTGCTGGCATTTGTCATCTTCCGCTCTCCAGTCTCCGGCATCACGTTTTGAAGCTGGACGAGGCCAGAGCCTTCGGCTGGGCCTGGCAGGTCTCACACCTCTGGTGAGGGACCCCTCCAGCTGGGATATCCCAGACCGCCAAAGCCCGAGTGCAGCCCGGTGCCAGCCTGCCTTGGCTTTGGTGTGGTGCTCCGGCAGCGCCATGCCCTGCACGCAGGCGTGCCATCTCTGTTGCAGCAATATTACACTGCCCTGTACCGTTAAAGCCAAGATCCTTTTATGGCATTACCTTGTCAGTTGCTTCCTGCCTCCTATTTTATTTACAGGTTTGCTTTCTCACTAAGGGTAGTACTCCTCACTTGCTTGTTTCATCTTGTTGATCTCATCTCTCCCATTTCTCAGTGTCGTTTTGCATCCTGATCTGTGCCTTCCACACCGATTGCAACTGCTCCCGATGTAGTGTCTGAAAATTTTCTAGGTATACTCTGTTAGTCAGAACAAATTGACTCTTCTCTGAATATTTCTTTGTTAGTAGATCTTAGAAGTCAAGCATTTTGTAAGAGTCGCTTAGGTCTCAGATAAAGCCCAGTTTTCTGACAGCTGGTGTGATTACAGGAGTTGAGACTGCTAATCTCACACGATTAGGAGCCTGTAATACAGGCATATATAATAGAGGTTGAATGGAACAGAGGACTGTGGATCAGAAAATGCTACCTTTCCTTACACCAGGCAGGAAAACGTATCTTTCCCACTAAAACAATGAAATGGCCTTTTTCTTTTATAAATGTGTGTACTTACTTGCATGTATGGAAGTAAAGGAAAAGGTATGGTTTAATTAGAGTATGGTTGTTTTTCTATAGTCTAATATAAATGGTTTTGTACACTTTGAAATTAGTACAGTTTATTTACCAGAGATACAGTTGGAAACGGTGAATATAACTGTGTGCAAAAAATGCTTAGAAATGCTAGGCATGGCAAATGAAACCAAATCACCTAGAGCCCTGCTTTTAACGGAGAAATATATCAGTTCTTAACCCTTATTATAATTTGCAAATGCCATTGAAATCTAATGTGTATAATCTAGGGGAAAAAACCCAAACATCTTTTCTGATAAAGGCTTCCCTCTTAATTAATTAAAAAATTAAATCCAGGGGTGAACTAGAAATAGGAAATGCCAAATGCAGAAGACCTGCTCATTACTGCATATTCAGAAAAGTCATTTAATGTATATGATAAACATCAAAAGCAACGGGAAGAATAAATGGAACATTTTCATTGGAAAATAATATGCTACATGCATATGGAAATCTGGTTGATTCAGACTAAGCTGAATGTGTAACATCTGTAGCGACCAATCTTGAAAAGGCTTAAGAATGTGCTTGAATTTAAGTATGCAAATAGGAATTATTTGTAAGCTTAGAGCTGATTATTTCCTTAAATCTTTGCATAACCAGGGCCATAAATGGTTATCAAAGATAACCTGATTTGCAACATAAATAACACTTTATTTAAATAAATGAATATTAAGATGGATTTTAATTTGGTTTTGAGTTAAAAGATTTCTACAGTCTTCAGTTGCTAGTTCATATGTCACAGTATTTACTAAGCAAATTTTTATTTATATGCAACTATTTTAACCATAGTCATTTAACAATTAGCTGAACATTGAGGTTAGGGGTATTTCACTTAAAGGAGTATATACTGGACTTCACGAAGAAAGATTTCACACATCTTCTTTCTAGGAGAAAAAAAAATTGATTTAATGTTTTGATTGTGGACTGAGAAAAAGATGTTAGAAAAGTAAGCATATGTGGAATGTATCAGTGCCCTGCTATAGAAATATGCAACATAAACAGAAATTTTTTTTCTCTTTTTGCCTTCTTATAGATGTTTCTCTTTTCTTGTAGAATTTTAAATCTTTGCTTCTGTCACACTTTCATGTACCCTAAATCTGTTGTGCAAACTGAATGGAAAACAGTATTGTGATTTGGAAATTAGTGCCACTTATTTCTCTCAGGTATGAAATGGCTACACAAGATATGTTGCACAGGAAAATCGGACTAAGATTCAGGCTAAAAATCCTAATCAGACTAAGGAAATGAATATTGTCATCATTAGGCCTTGAAGATTAGTCTTGCATGATCTGAAAGAGTATACAACATCAATAACTGCATATAAATTACAGAGAATTTTGAAGAAAAACTGTAGAGAAACTGTGCTGAGCATTTTATTTGATAGGTTCATAAATATTAAAATATTTTTGTATGTTAAATATAATATCCACAGGATTTCACTAATATTTACGTAAGCAAAGTTTGTGGTGAGGCTTATTATATTCTAAGTTCTGCAGCTCACCTCAGCTTTTCTGGTGGAAGTGATTTCTTTCATCTGCTTAAAAATTATGAGTCTGACCTCAAAAGAATAACCAGAATTAATATAGAATACTGAAATTTTCTTTTCTTCATCTACTTTGTTAATACTGAATTCTTTTCACGTGTCTCTCGTGACTTCTGTGTGCATTCAGGTCATGCTTTATTTGCTGAGATGAGGATATCACACACCCGAGACCTAAAGAGGAGCCACGTTCAAATCTAGTGCCTCCTTGAAAGACTGGGGGACACTACAGTGATTTGCCTGTAGGTCTCAGGTGTCGTGGCTCCAGTCCCTGAGAGAGCCAACTGTGAGAGTCAGAGGCCACCAGAGCTGTGCATCCTGGAGCCCCCTGGGTTTCCCTGGACAGCTGGCCAGCCCCACAGTGGCATGACGACACCTGAAACCACCCTTCTTTCATGGAGGTTCCCCGTGGAGTTAGAGAGTATGAAGCACTGTCTTCCCCTGCCTCTCTGCCTGGTTCTTCCCTCCCGGTCTAGAAATCTCTTAAGCACAGAGAGAGGCCTTTGTGAGCCTTTTCTACAAAAATGGTTAGAAGCCCATGTGAAGGATCTTTCTGTGCACATTCCTATGAGGCAAACTGCAGACTCTGCTAACAGTCTGAGCAGAGTGCTGCTAATAGGAAAATGTTATGGTAAGAGAGCTCTTTCATGTCCTGGTGCCGATTCCAACTTTGCACTCCTTTATCATCAAAAATGATACAGAGCATGCTCTGAAAAACTGCCAAAAATAAAACCCATAATGAACATGGTAATTCCAGTTCATTTGTGATGAATGAACACAAAGACGTGGTTTCCAATGCCAAAGCTCTGGACTGTGGTTGTAAGGCAGTTCTCTTCTGAAGTAATATTTATCATCACATTACCTCATCCCAGATGCTGCTTAAAGATCCAGGGTTTCACAGTTAATAAGGCAAAAATTTTAATATCATCATGTCTGTGTTTTGCAGGCTAGAACATTGAGTACTTGTTTTTGTTTTCCATAATGCTTGTTTGTCTCAATCAATGTGTGTTTCTGAGGAGACTGTCTTGTATATACCAGGACTGAATCCTGTTCCAACTAAAATTAATTCCAATGTAAGCACCTCTTATGAAGAATTGTGTTCTGTATGAAAGGAGAAAGAATGAACTTACCACTTAAAAATTCTGCTTATATAGTTGCAGTGCTTTCCCAGCTATGTATTCAATGAATTCACCACTCTTTGGATCTAAGTTGGAGGGAACTTTGATGGTGAAAGTAGGTGAAGTCAGAATATTCACCTCTACCACAGTTTCATTATTACCAGAGGGATCCCCAGGTACCACCTAGAAGAGAACAAATCAGTACTTTAGACACTACAAACTAGTGCATATTTTCAGTTTTGTTTCTACCTACTGTGCCTACTGTCTTTAATAGGGGGAAATTAAACAGAGCAATATTTTAAATTTGTATGCTTTCTTGAAATTACTTTCTTCTTGAAAAGACAGTGGGTGTCTGAATTTTATTGTAGGTGGTGGGAAGAGCTGACACGGCACTGCAGGACCATATTAAACTGCATCTTAATATTTGTACCAGGAACTACATCTACAAAGAGCTTCTGTTCTGCTAATGAAAACTTGCATGTGAGTCGTCCCACTAATTTCAAGACAAAGTTTGTGTGATTGAAATTACTCATTCCTGTGTGTTTTTCAAAACCAGACTGACTTCTGTAGTTTTATTTTTCTAGAGCAGATAGCTTGGACTCAGTTGGGAAAGCGTCCTTAAATATTACCTGTCCCCTTGTTCCTGATTTTGTGCTTTTTTTGGTGGACTGCACAATTGTTTCATATAAAGTTCATGTAGTAATAGTAGTACATTGGATTTCTGAGTTGGAAGGGAGAATGGGACTTGTCCTTCACCCAGCAAAATGGATTGTATTTACCTTGGATATATTCTTGTGTGTTAGATACAGTTAGTCATGATGTATTTATTGGAATATTGACAGATGCTGTTACAGATAGGCAGCTTCCACTGCAATAATCTGCATAACATTTGCCACCTTTGAGCTTTGGGATATATAGGTACAGATATAGACATATAACTGGATATTCAGGGATCCAATAAGGATGTGTTACTGACCAGTACAGTGAAATTTATCTGTGAAGGTAATCTGAGGCCAGTCAAAGCTGCTAGTGTCAATTTATTCTTATAAGACAGTGATTCAGGTTAGCCTGTCAGCCATCCGTCAGACTAAAAGGATTTAAAGGAAAATAGTTTCTAATCTCTGGAGTTTGAGCTCATCAAGGGATTATCAAGCATACATCAATTCAAGATGAGTAGGAACTTTGTGTTGTAAAAACCAAACATTACACATGTACAAACATCCACAACCCCCAAGAGCATAACTATGAGCAATGCATAGGTCAAAGACAGCACTGTGCAGTAGCTCCCTTCGGCAGACAACCCTTACCTTAACTATATTGAAAATGTTTTCTGGTCCGATGGTCATATTGGATAACTCAGACACCCACCCAAATCTTTCTTTCATTTTGTTCAACAAGTAGGAAGTGTCTTCTGTATGACGCTGAACCACCTGGAGAATCTGCTCATACTGCTTCTCTGAGAGATTAACCAGTTTAAAGGCTTCATCAAACTTTATGTGCAGTTCGGGAACATTTGGGCAATCTGTTAAAAAAGACAGCCACCATGAAGCTTATAGGAATGTAATGTCTTGTACTTTTTCTTTTCCATCTGAAGTACAGAAAACTGTTAAATAGTCTAGCAAGGGGGTATGTTTTGGGTCGGTGTTTAAATAATACTTAAAAAGAGTAATTCTTGCTAACCTATTTTGGTAGATTTTGTTTAGGTTCATAATGACTAAATGGATTAGTTATCCCATTTGCTGTATTACAATGATTTACCAAGTACTTTAAGGTTTATATCATATGTCATGGCAATAGATTTTCTGTTATGCTAAATAGGAATTGTAGATTTTACATATGGCACCTTCATAATCTCCTTATACATTGTTGTTTGTTTTTTTTTTAATTGTTCATATTCCATTGTCAATCCATCCCAAGCAGTGGGATGCAAGGCAGGGACTGGGGGAGCAAAGTCTTTCGCACTGTAAGAGAAGATCAGGTTTGAGAGCACTTGAGGAACACGAATATACATAAGTCCTGATGATGATGATGCATCCCAGAGTCCTGAGAGAATTGGTTGATGTAGTTGCCAAGCCACTCTTCATGATATTTGAGAAGTCATGGCAGTCAGGCAAAGTCCCTAGTGACTGGAAAAAGCAAAACGTTGTACCCCTTTTTAAAAAGGGTAGAAAGGAGGGCCCTAGGAACTACCAACCTGTCAGTCTCACCTCTGTGCCTGGGAAGATCATGGAACAGATCCTCCTAGAAGCTATGCTAAGGCACATGGAGGACAGGGAGGCGATTTGAGACAGCCAGCATGGCTTCCCCAAGGGCGAGTCCCACCTGACCAACCTAGTGGCCTTCTGCGATGGAGTGACTACCTCAGTGTATAAGGGAAGAGCTACAGATGTCGTCTGTCTGGACTTCTGTAAGGCCTTTGACATGGTCCCTCACAACATCCTTCTCTCTAAATTAGGGAGATATGGATTTGTAGATGTGGCACTTAGGGACATGGTTTAGTGGTGGACTTGGCAGTGTTGGGTTAACAGTTGGACTTGGTGATCTCTTAAGGTCTTTTCCAACCTAAATGATTCTATGATTCCATGATCAGTGGACTGTTCATTGGATGATGAATTGGTTTGATGGTTGCATCCAGAGGGTAGTGGTCAACAGCTCGATGTCCAGATGGAGACTGGTGATGAGTGGTATCCCTCAGGGGTTTGTGTGGGGACCAGTACTGTTTAGTGGGATTGAGTGCACCCTCAGCAAGTTCGCAGATGACACCAAGCTGAGTGGTGTGGCTGACATGCCTGAGGGACAGGACACCATCCAGAGGAACCTGGACAAACTTGAGAAGTGAGCCTGTGTGAACGTTGTGAGGTTCATCAAGGCCAAGTGCAAGGTTCTGCACACAGGTCAGGGCAATCCCCAGTTTCAATACAGGCTGGGGGATGAAAGGCTTGAAGGCAGCCCTGCAGAGAAAGACTTGGGAGCACTGGTGGATAAAAAGCTGGACATGAGCCAGCAACACGCGCTTGCAGCTCAGGAGGCCAACCTCTGCTGGGCTGCATTGAAACAAGCGTGGCCAGTGGGTCGAGGGAGGTGATTCTGCTCTGCCCTGCTCTGGTGGGACCCCGCTGCGGCGCTGCGTCTGGCTCTGGGGCCTCAGCACAAGAAAGACAGGGGCCTGTTAGAGGGGGTCCAGAGGAGGGCCACAAAGATGATCAGTGGATTGGAACACTTCTCCTATGAAGACAGGCTTCTGTCTTCTGACAGAGCTGGTATTGTTCAGCCTGGGGAAGAGAAGGCTGCAGGGAGACCTTATTGTGGTCTTTCAGTACTTTAAGGGGGCTAATAAGAAAGAGGGGGACAGGCACTTCAGTAGGGCCTGTTGCAATAGGACAAGGGGTAATGGTTTTAAACTAAAAGAGGGTAGATTTAGACAATATAAGGAAGACATTTTTTGCATTATGGTGGTGAAACACTGGAAGTGGTTTCCCAGAGAGGTGGTAGATGCCCCATATCTGGAAATGTTCAAGGTCAGGCTGGATGGGGCTCTGAGCAACTTGATCAAGTTGAAGATGGCCCTGCTTATTGCAGGTGGGGTTGCAGTAGATCAGGGGTCCTCAAACTACGGCCTGCGGGCCGGATACGGCCCCCCAGGGTCCTCAATCCGGCCCCCGGTATTTATAGACCCCCCCCACCGGGGGTTGGGGGGGAAACCAAGCAGCCGCAGATGACTGCCTGCCACTGCATCCGCGCGCCGGCCCCCTGGTTAAAAAGTGTGAGGACCTCTGCACTAGATGATCTTTAAAGACGCCTTCGAACCTGAACCAGTCTATGATTCTATCGTACAGCTTATTATAAGAAAGCTTGTATATTACTATTCCTGTTGAGTGTTAAGGCCTAATATTTACCTAACAATAGCTAGATATTAGTATGTGACTAGTATCATCTGCCGTGAATTCAGAACTGAAGTGTGCTGTGTTTTTTTCTTTACTAAAATACAGATTTTTAAAAAGGACCTATTTAACCAATACAAAAATTATTGTGGAAAAGTAAAATTTATTTCCTGTCAAATAAGAATGTCAAAGGACACCTTCAGGCTGATAGTACAGTAACCACAGATACTAACTGGTATTCGTGATACAGAGTTGTAGACACATACTTTTACTGAGATGGAAGTGGTCTAGTGTTCTTTTCAAAATGTGTCATTGGATCATTAGTATTTGCTACACTGGAGATATTCTGAAGACACAGGTTTAAGCATATTCTGTGGCTTTTAAGACTTAAATAATTCTGGAAATACAGATGTGCTATGCTGCAGCGGGAGTCGTGAGAGCAGTTCTAGGTCATGCAGTACAAATGTTTTTTCCAGGTGTCCATGGAAGGTGCATGCCAAAGCTTTTCCATCTCCTTATATACTGACAAGCAGTCCCCTTTTTGTCTTTAATATCAGCCTTGTTTGCTGACACGGTTCAGCAAAGAGTAATTATAGGATCTTCAGTGCTTGCTTCCTTGCGAGGAGCTGAATGCTATTTGATGTTACATCTGGTTGACTGCAGGAGAAGCAAGAGTCAGGAGTCTGAGCTTCTCCTCATTTTCTGTTCAGCACTTCTGCACCCAGGCAAGATCGATTACTGCCTGACCTCTTGCTTCTCTGCAGGATGGCAACTCTAACAAAATATATAGTTATTTTGTTAGAGAGTGTAGAACTTTTTGCACCGCCAGTGGTATGTTAACAACTGAGTTATACTGACACTCTGTGGAGACAGTGGGGAAAGGTAATTGAAATCATCTGGAATGAGGAAGAGTGTTTGTATCCGTAGTTACAGTAAAACCTCTGTGACTCAATGTTAATTCCAAAAATATGGAAACAGCGCAGTAGAAAATGACAACCTAAAAATCTACAAACTGCTGATCAATTCATTAAAGAGAAAAATAATTGGAAAATGTCTATTTACCATGCAAAAGATTGTCTTGACATTTCTGACATCTCTCATGAAACTGTGGGCATCCAGAGGAGTTCTCTCGAAGCTCCCTGCACTGAGGTCTCTGGCGCCCTGACACAATTTTTGAGAACATGCCTCTTCTGTCAGGATCTAGAATGAAGTCACAGTATTTTTAGACTGTCATTAAGCTTAGGGTCTTGATAAATGTACATTTGTTACCTACTGTGTGTGCTAGAATATAATTTCTTGCCCTTAATCTGAAATGACTGACATAATTTCCATGCTCACCCTCCTCCCCCCCCCCAAAAAAAAAAACCCAACAACAAACCAAACAACTAAGAAAAAGAAAAAAGGAATAAAATATTAAAAAGTAGAAGTCAGGAGAAGATACAAAGAAGATACAAAGAAGATGTTTTCTTCCAAGGAATTCATGCCACTATAGTATATTCCCTTATAAAGGCATAGTAGTGTATTCCCCACTAATAGCCAAACAATTTTTAATATTATTACATGTTACTTCTACAACATGCAAGTTCTGGTAAGATCTCTTTGACCCTTAGTAGTCAAAATGTTTCATAATCACATACAGCTAGATAAGAGCCCATTACCAAAGCTTTTTTCTGAGGTCACATGGGTCATGATACAGGAAAAATTTAAAAATGCTACTGAAGAATCACTTAACTTTACCTGCCACTCAGAGTTATGGCATGTGCTTACTGTGATCTCCTTATAGACAGGCACCAGCATGTATTTGGATGATGCTTCTTTTTCTGTTTGTGCTAGTAAAATATGAAGGATAAGGCTTTTCTGTACTCTAAAAATTGATTATGATTTTTTTCCTCCATTGAGAGTTATCACCTGAAACCAATCTTATGCCCAGATTTTTTCTGGTCATTGGAAAACATGATGGCTGGTTTGTATTTGATTGGCACACCACATTGCTGCGGTAGCCTGGAATAGGGCTTGCAGCTGTCTGACTGAGTTTAGTATGATTTGGAAAGGGCAGGGATATGACTTGACATGTCACAGAACTACCCTAATTTTTTAGAATTGGTGACATGTCAATATGATATGATATAAATCATATCGTGACAAATGCTGAGATCAGACCTGTCAGTCAGCCTTTTAAAAACCTGCATCCATCATGAATTCAAGCACTTCTGAGGAACTGCAAATTCTTCGAGAATTGCCGTGAAAATCAGGCTATGTAGAACCCATAAGTCCCCCTGTGACATTTCTTTGAGATTTCTAGGTGATCTGTACCTTTATATTTAACTGATGAAGTTATCCTCTGCCCATGCCTGTTTAACCAAGAAAGCCTCCAGAGCTTCAGCACAGTATCTCACACTAACATACTGCAAACTGAATCATTACCCATAGTTTAGCAATCCCAAGGGATCTGATGTCATTGACAGTGCAGTTGATTTTCATTTTCTAACACTTGCCTTTGGCTTGTTCTGGCACATCTCTTCTACTATCTCTGTATTCATCAAATGCTTCAGTAATCACCTCACTGACACCTTCAAACACCGTCTTACTGAAATCAAAAACTGTCTGTAAGAAACCAGGTATATTCCAGCCTTTCTGTGAGCCATTATTTCTGGTGATGTCCTCAGGTAAAGCTGTCATGCTGGGGGACTCATTCAAGTCCAGATCAGACATGAAATACATTTGAAAAGACTGGTCAAATTCTCTTTGCATCTGCTTGAAAAATACGATACTTCTGTTAAACACTGAGCCCATATCTGATAATAATTGTCTAAATAAATCTTCCATTTTTTCTAGCTGGGTATCCTCTTTCTCAGGCTTTTCATTAAATTGGATGTCTTTTTCTTGATCCTCATGAAAAGTAAAAATGAGCGGAGGTATTTTCCTCAAAAAATCTTCAACCTGTGTATAAGAAGGAGATAGATCAGCTGCCGGACAAGTTACCAGTTTTTCATCGCTCAAGGAAGTGGTTCCAATTTTTATCTTTCAAATACCCATAGAAACAGTGCCCTCTTAATAACTGCAAACTCACCATATTCTCCAAAGTAATTTAAGACACTAGACTCTAAAGAATGAAAGTATGTTCAGTCTAAATCATTAGCTCTAAATCAGATCTGGAGTAAAAGTGTTGCCAGTTGGCCTTTAATCTGTGGAGGCTTGAAGTTAGTATTGGCGTTTGGGTTTCTTCCAACAAACAATTTGGACTTTATCTTGGAAACATTTCCGTGGTACTTATGCACAGTGTAGGGAACAGAAGGCAATTGTTCTCGCTGTGATCTGTAAACACCCTGTCCTCTCTCACCAACAGCCAAGTCCTTACATCCTTGTGCAAATGGAAACCCATTAAAATCAATGCAACAGTGGTTCCGGGTCCATGGCTTGATGATGGAAGAGGTCAAGTGTTGACTCTGCTTTAGAGAGTTCCCACTCCCTGGGTCTCAGCCACTGGTTCCCTGCTTTGTGCTTTAACGCACCACCTTTGCCTGAGCAGATGCAGTGGCGTGTGGAGCCACGCTTCATGGCATTAGCAAAATGGTAAAGGTTTTGAAGCACCCTGCCAAACTCACAGAAGATAGAGACAGAGATAGAGATGGAGATGGAGATGGAGAGAGAGAGGGAAAGATACACATATACATGTGCATATAAATATACATATGCATATAAATATAGTTTTTTTCTTTTGATTCGATCAGCTGCTTGAGCTGACCACTAGTGCAGTTCAGAGGGAAGGTGAATTGTGAAACAGCCCTGCAGGAACAGCCTAAGCCCGTATTGCCCCTATTGCCTGTGTATCATCAGCCACAGCTATCACCCTTGTCCTCTTTTTTTAAAATGATTCAGGTCACAACACATTTCTTACTTTGATTGCTTCAAAAAACCCATATAGCTCAGTGAGGAAGTAACCAAGAGGGTCAAAGACAGTGACAGTGCAGTATATAACTTCTACTGCAAGAATTTCAACCTGATATCCACAGACTCTTGAAAGGCCAAGAGATACATTTGAGGTATCCATGAAAGTTATCTAAAAAACAAAAGTATCACCAATAGTCTTAAATTTAATATCTTCCACATTTTTACCTGAATAATTTTAAGAATATGCACAAATGTTTAAACACCTTTGCTCTAAAGCTTGTCACTTCTGAAACACACAAGTTATTGTGTTTTTGCAGTGCCTGGGGATGTGAAAGCTAGGTAATCTGACTGAAATTTCAGTAGCAGTAATTGTGCGGTTTCGGTTGTTAAGCTGCACTTAAAGCATACGGCCAAATAAAAAATGTTATTACAATTTAAAAAATCTTGTAATAATAATAATGTGCCAGCCAGGGAAGCACATTTTCTTTCTTGTAGAATTAAAGGAGTCTCCTTTGCTGACAGTTTCCTTTATTAAAAATCAGTTGAACATTTTAAAGCTATTTTGTTACTCAAGAGTAGATTTAAAATAAAATAAACATTGGAAAGAATGATGTTGTACAAGGAGGTGATTTTTTTCCCATGGAATTTTGCTAACTATATCTACACTTTTAATTCTGCTGATTTTCAGATAGACCATATTCTGTGTGATATTCTTCACACACAGTTATTGAGCATCTTAATGCAAATCCTGCTGTGAGAGACAACACTGTGTATGTTGAGTAACTCTGTTGGAGTCAGGGGAATAATCAGTGTCCATGTAGTCACACCAGGTGCAACTGAACACATTTTGGCTCAGTGTTCAATGAATATAATTGTATATAATCTCTGTCATAAAACTTCACAGTTATTTGCAGACCCTCCAAATCAAATTAATTTTAGTAACCTGATATAATTGGCAGATCTGGTATTGAGAAAATAAAATGTGCTCTCTCTAAAACTATTAGGTGAATTCAAGAGTATTTCCAAGATACAAAATCTTTTCCTACCTTTCTTCTAAATGTTGAAAACCCGTGTTTGCAAGTTGTATAATATCTCATGCAGGTACTTTCTAAACAAGATTCACATTCATCCCATAAATTTTTCAAGGATATGTGACATTGTCTTTCTTCCTCTTCTAGTCTTGCTTTTACTTCATCCATAAGTTGCAAGGCTTGCTAAGTAAGAAAAAAGATTCAGTTGAGGGCAATTTTCAGATTAATATTCTAAATACTTATCCTGGCATTGATCACTCATTTAGACTATTATGGTTTCTTTTTGTTGCTAGTCCCTAACCATTAAGTTGTCTTCTCAGCTGCAGTCACATATGGAGGGAACTGAAAATTGAAAAACTTTTCTTATAGGGTTTTTCTGATGTTGTTCTCTCAAAGCGCACAGTCTACAAAACCAGACGTGTCTCTACAGTCTACCTGGATCTTTTAGGTTTTGAAAATAAAACACACACCTGTCTGTGAAAGATGCATTCATCCTCTCACAAGGTCATGTGCTCAACTGGTATCATTTTTTCTCCATACAATATTTGCAGTATTCATCTGTTCCACAAACAGCCCTTTTTTGTAGCTTTGCTCTGTTCTTCAAGGGTGTGATATTTCAAGAGGCTAGGTCCTTACCATACATAAATTCTTCCTTTAATGCGGAAATAAGTAAAAGTATAGCATTTTGTCTGTAATTATACTAATCAAAAGACTCAAGTAAGGGGCTTTCTTCCTGCTCTTGTGGAAGTGTGAGGCACTCCTTCCACACTGAAGGGAATCAAGACACATTTTACAATGTTGCTTCTATTTACTGGATCAGTTTATCAGGTAGAGCACAAAGCTGAGCAGATCAGAAGCAGCTTTTTAGAGCAGATTTGGCAATGGAAAGACAGAAAGACTTCCTATTGAAGTAGGTTGCACATCATTAATTTTTTTTTTCAGGCACAACATATTTTAATAGTTTATGTTTCCAAACAATGTTCCAAGTTGTTGCTGTGTATGACAGAAACCTTTTATTTGGTCAGTCTTACTCCTTTCTGGCAGCATTTCAATAGGGAAGCAGCTCACAGTAAAGAAAACTTCTGTCAGAATGTGCTGGGTAGAGACAGTAACTGTGGTCTTCATAGCCTATGTTTAATTATTTTCTGATCTAATACATTTATTCAGTGTTTTATGAACTCTAGCTGTGGGTGTAAGTTCTGCGTAAATGAAATCATCCAGTAAAAGCTAAAAACAGCACAGATCGTGGCAGTGTACTGGTGTTCCTAAAGATGTTAGAAAGCTATCAGGTACTTTTGGGCTTGCTGATACAAATAGTTTAAACTACCTACCAGATGCTGGGGCAAGAGGGAAATTTTCTTCAACTTAATTTAAAGCAATAGTTAGAATCTTTGTACTTTTTTAAATATACAGTAATCTCTAGTTCTCAGGATCATCTGAGCAGATGGCTGTGAGCTAGGCATTGCACTAGGACACTTGAAATTCCCATGATCCCCTGTATTTTCTCTACAGCACATTATCATTTGTGGCTTTGATATTTTCCTGAAGGCCTGATGTTTGCAAAGCAAGCTGGGAACCATCTTGTAGCCTGAGGTGTGTGAAGACATGCAGGGCAGGACTGCTGGACATTCTGCACAGAACACCTTTATACAGTTGCTTGCAGTTGCCTTTGTGTGAATTCAGCGAAGCGGGAGATTTCTAGACATAAGCAGTAAGTGTGATGCTTTATTCAACACACTGCTGTTGCAGCAGCTCTGGCTTCTGGATGTTAGAAAACTCGGGTTCTCTCACCAAAGTAATGTTTGAGTCCACACACAGCATGCTGTCTCTTTTTACTGCAGAACTTCTGTATCTCCACATGATGGTCACCATCAGCTTGACTATGCCTAGGCTGCTGCTGGTTACCTCCCAATTGCAGAATAAAATGAGAGCTTAGGTCTCAAGATAACATGTTTTACCTTGCAACCAGGGCGGCCTAGGAGAAGGTGACTTGCTAACTAGTGGTTACTCAGCTGTATTTTGTCTAGTGCTCACACTTCCAGTTTCATTGTAGAAATAGCTTAGATATTCAGCCACAGGGGAAAATTAACAGTATGCCACTCAGTTAGAAAGCTGTATTTCTGAGGAAGGATGGAAAGTCTTCACCTCTAGCTTTCAAAAGAACCGTGCAATTTGGAAGAGGCACCAGTGAGGCAGGTGGTGCTCTTGTTCAGTGCTTTATTCCAGCGCAGTCTGAAGGCTTCCCTCAGGGTTGAAACCTCAGTCTGCCAGAGTCCTGCCAGCAGGCAAGCTCTTTCCTAAGAAATTGGTAAATATGAACTGATGTTTTAACTTCTGAAATATGGACATCCAGGTTCCTGATAGGCTAGTAAAGGATGCCTGTTGGCCCAGCTCCTGCTTCCAGGAGACGAGCAGTGAGAACCTCTTTAGAGATGCCATGAGAGTTTTCTTCTGCTAGGAAAGAAAGGGACAGAAGCAGATTTCCTATCAGTCCTGTGACTACATAAAGAGATGTATGCTGCTCAGTGTACATACAGTGTGGTTTTCATCTTTCCCAGAAAAAGGGAGACACCAAGGGATCCCTTCTGGGTTGCTTATTGGCCTAAGCACAATGGCATGCTGTACTACTTTCAGGAGACTATGCTAAATCCGTGCACAACCTGCCTCATCTGTAATTAAAAATACCCACAACTTAACAAAAATACAAACAAAAACCCCAGATGCACTTGTTACCTGTTTTTCTTCACTGCTCTTCTTCAAGGTTTTCATCAGATTTATGTGCTTATCTTCATTTCTTTCCATCATAATTTTCATCTGCTTAATACCAATCAAAGCTTTCTTTACTTCTTCATCTACATACTTCTCTCCAACATCAGATAATACTAAAAAAAAAGCCAAATTATACAGTGACTTAATCAGATTTTAACACTATCACAAATTGTCATGCATTGATGATGAAGGAGAATGAAACAGCTCTGTTTCCCTACAGTTGTGGAGCCAAGTCTTGAGATAATGAATGCTGAATAACAGAGCCAAGACAATTTCATCAGATAAGAATCCGTCCCAGAGCCTTTGCCAGTGATCATCTGTGTGCAACTCAGGCTATACATTCAGCTGTCCCCCAGAATAGTTGAGGCTGGAAAGCATCTCTGGAGATCATTGAGTTCAATGCCTCTGTTCAAAGCAGGGTCAACTTGAGCAGGTTGCTCAGCAGGTTGCTACAACTGAGCAGGTATGCTCAGTATTCATAAAAATACTATCTCTAGGTTTTCTGTGAAGTAATGACCATAGAGTTTTGTTGAAAGCCCAGGTTGGCCCACACATTGCACCTTGAAGCTCTGCATGCTTGCCTTTCCTTTGTCTGTATTTATTCCCTTTGCAGAAATACCTTGAAATATCACTGGAGCTATACAAAACAAGTAAAGAATATATCACTCTGACACTGCCAAAAGCACATGTCAGTCATTTCTTCCTTTATGCCTTTCTTCCCCTCTCCTGTGTTTGTTACAGGAATATTATTAATGTAGACTGAAACAAAGGAATATTTCATGGCTGATCCTCTTGGGATTCCTATTCACAAAATTTGAAAGTGAGTATAGGCAGAATAGCTGGGGTTTTTTCTAAATTAAGTAATTTTACATCAATTATTTGTAATAACCATCTTTTCCAACAAAGTATATAATTGTAGAATAAACATTTTCAAAGATTATATAAACAAAATTATTCAAAACCTGTTGAATTGAATTTTGGGTTCAGTTTATATTCCAATGATTTATGAGGAACAAAATCACCTATAAAAATGCTGTAAATACTTTTTTGTAAGGGGATGCTTATCTGTTAATCCCTTTACTTTCTCATCCTGGTTTTTTTTTATCTCCCCATTGTATGTGTGTGTATGCATGTAGTCATATGACGGTTTTTGAGCTCCACACGTGAAAGTGGATCCTCTTGATGCCAGTGAGTGTGGAAGTCAAAATGCACCAGGAGACTGGAGACCTGTACCCAGGGGCTTCGCACATTTTTGGCAAGAAAATGCTACTTACCTTTCAGGTTTTCCTGGAGATTCATTTCTTCCTGCCTTGTTGGTGCACACTGATGACCATTCAGCCATAGCACGTATATTATAAATAACCAAGAGGACTTCATGTTCTTTCTGTTAAAGAAGCAGGTCAGTGCAGTTAAAGTAAGCATCTTCATGATGCTCAAATGCCTAGGTGTAATTTTTACTAAGTATTACAAAAGTTTCCATTAATTTTTACTTAAACTATGCTTTCGGAGATCAGTAACATGCACCTAAATGCTACTGTTAGTGAAAACATTAGTAAGAAGCTTGATCTCATTTTTCATCATCTATTCAGACCAACTAGATTAATTCCACTGAATTTGCACAGTGTTGTAACAGAATCAGGACATAGATATATATATAAAACCAAAAGCTTATGCAGCTCAGTTGTCCCTTTTCTACCTTGTGAAACACACTAATTACTGGTCTCACACTATGTTCTTAGTTCATTCTATAAATGCATCCATGCTAAACATTATTGCAAAATTTAAAAAGGGGAATTTCTAGAATGTTGTTCCCTTCTTCATCTCCAAACATGCAATTCCTTTCATTGTCCTTCAGGATAATAGTTAACGTAGCAGACACAATAATAGGCGTGCCAAGCAATTGGCAATTAGATCAGTTTTGTAAGCAAACACATCAGCAGTTGACAGAAAGTCCTACAAAATAAGGGGAGGAAATGCCATTTGCTTTATTTCCATCTCAAGAGCAGTTAGAGGAGAAAAGTGTATTTTTTAAAAACCATGCAACTACACTTTATAGTTATCATTTGATTAAGTGAACACAGTATTTAAATGCCGCCTTCTTAGGCAGTATAGCCTTCTTGGAGATGCAGCCATCAGCTGCAAGTGCGAATGTAAATTAAGAGCCTAGATGTATTTATAGCCTGGATTTACTTGTTATAGTTACTTGCATATTGTACCTTTACATTTATAGCGAAAGACCAATTAAATTTGCAAAGAAATACAAATACATTACCAAAGAAAAGTAAAAAAACCCAACATATTTACCATTAATACCGAAACACCTCCTCTGCAAAATTGCTCCCTGCGTCAGGAAGGGGTCGGGCTGTGTTCTGATCTAATTGCTGGGAGTGTCAGGGATTTTTCCATGTTCTACTTATCTGATGAGAAGGTACTTAATCCTATTAACGGGACATTTTGTCATTAGGCTGGAGAATTTTGCGTGGATAGGACTTCATGCTCATCTCTGTGGTCAAAACCACTAGGGGGAGTGTTGGGCAGAATTGCATAATTTAATGTAATTTGGATCTGTTATTTTTCTGTAGTTGGTAGCTTTTTATCTTACTAGCTCTTCCATTGTCTTGCTTTTTACCTTAGGAGACATCTGCAGCTTATGTTCTTAGTGAAATTGTTACAATTAGTTTGGCTAAAAATAGCTTCATTTAATCTCTTCAGCATAGTTTTAGTTTGCTATAAAAAACACTAGATTACATAATGGCCTTCATATACCTTCTGAAGATACAGAAATCGAAAAAAAAAAAAGGAATCCAGCTACAGGCTAGCATATGAGTAGAATCTGAAATGAGATAAGCATTTTGTACATCATTATACTTGCTCATGTTTTAGGGATTTACCCTCTTAATGATTTTCTTCAGTTAATCCATGTGTCTGAAATATGTCTGGGACTTGACCTGCATTAAGTTTTGCATACTTTGAAGTAAGATACTGAAATACTAACAGATGCTTGATATAAAATATGGACAAGTATTGTTAGCAAATCATATCCCACCTTGTGATGTTCAGCAAAAATACCGCCTTGAATTCAAAGAGGAGACAGGGAAAACAGGTGCCTGTAGCTCAGTCTGTAAAAGCAGTTTTAAAACATCCTTTTTTTTTTTTTTTTTTGTTTACCTCATTGTTCATAAAAGCCAATTGATGATTGATGGTTAAAATCTAGTAGATTAATGCTGCTTAGGCAAGAGATTTGAGGGGTTTATTTTTAAACATGTTACCAGGAAGAGTGGAGAACACGTTAGCTCTAATGTGAACAGCAAGTCCTCAACTTGCATTAAAAATTAAGATAGCTCCACTCATTTTCTGAAAATGATGGATGGGAGGGGAATATATATTTTGGTTTAGTATATACATATTGCTGGCTCACTTAAATGCTGGCTCATTTGACCAAGACTCATCACTACTCAAAACCTTTCAAGTTCTCTTTTGTGGCAATAGCAAGCAGGCACCCACCCCTGCAGACTTTGCAGTCCCCTGGCCAGACTGTTTGTTAAGCACCCCTGGGGCTTGGGCTGAAGTAAAAGGGGCAGTCTCCCTGGGCCCCGTGCTTGGCTCAGGACAGAGAGTAAATGGAAAATACAATTGCACAAAGAAAGACAATCTATTACAGACACTTGTGAAATGTGTGTTACTAGCCTACACATGTAATGAATCCTAACACACTTTAATCTTTCACTGCCAGAGTTTGCCCCCTCATTTTTGGCATTTTTCTTTGCTAATACTCATTTACTAGCAGTAGTTACTGCTGGCCTTTCTGGACCTGACTCAATATAGAGCAAGCTTTACTCAATCCAGAGCAAAAAGGGCAATTTCAACACATCACCCATAGTTCACAAGAATTTGCAAGAAAGCAAGCGGCCCCAGCCATGCAGGGAGGGAGAGCAGCACTCCTGCCCCAGGGTGGAGAGGCTGGAGGCTGTCTCTGGCACAGATACCACTGCTTGTTTTCAGAACTGCCTGTCTTCTGAAGGTCTGTGGGCAGCGACCTCTGGTCAAATATGCTCTTGCACCTTGCAAAGCCAGTCTTTAAGGAAAATCTGTACTGAAGCGAATGCTGAGACATGGAGTTCTGGGGGGTGTGAGGCTCCTTTTCTCAATTCAGTTGATTTTGAAAATTGCAAAGTGTATGGCATTGTCTTAGATGTCGATCCTCACACTCTATTGTAACCACTATGCAACCACATGGAAATACACATTACTATATATAACTATTTCTTATTACAAAACCACCAAATCCTAGTCCTTTGCTCTCATGTTATTTCATATATATCTAATGGCTGAAAGAGTAGGTCTAAGGAACCTAAGGACAAAATTGTCTAGAGCTAGTATGCCTATTAAAGTTAATCTTGAGCTTAAACTTAACCTTGAAATGCACTCAAGAACCCAACACTCTGTTCCTGAAAGGCAGTTACTAGTCGTGCTGTCTATGGAAATAATTTCCTCTCTCATCTTTTTTTGAGTTTAATTAAAAATCTTACCAATTATACCTTCAGGTTTCATATGAGATATCCACTCTCTTTTCTTTTAACATTCCAAATCTGATTTGCAGTGATGCATTATGGAGATCTCCAATTTTTCTCTCAGCTGCCATGCTCAACAGTTCCCTCTTAATATTTTATTTTCCTCTGAATTTGATTGCCTCAATCAGCAATAGTATGCCGAGTCATGACATTGTGCTGACACATTCATCTTTTCACAGATTCAGTGCTCAATGAGGCTGTTGAAAATTATAAGGCACTCTTCTATTATTGAATCATTTTGGAGACAATCTGAAGAAACTAATGTGAGCAAATTGTAGAAAGTGTCTTTTTCCCTACCCCAACTGTTATTCCAGTACTGCTATATCTTAATTGAAATTAATATGTATATATTGGAACAAATTAAGGAAATATCTTGAAAATTAATTTCAGTAAAAAGAGGCTTTTTGGAAGATACTGATAAATTGAAACTTAAATAATCGTAATTATACAGATAGACACTGGGCTTGAACCAGGCTGAACTTAAGCAATGAGAGTTGTAGCTGCTTTGTGGAGTTTCCCTCTGTCTTGTTGGATGACCTCCACAAATGTATAACATTTTTTCACAATGTACTGTAACTTCTCCCTTTTTGTTGATCCATTCCACCTGGCAGGATTAAGCATCAAGAAATATGCTGAAATGGAATTTCCTGTGTTATACATCAGCTGTAGGATTTTGTTCCAGTTATATATTTACACAATTATTTTGCTGTTTGGAAGAGTTGTTTCCAACTATGTATTTTCACATTTCTTTCTGAGCTAGGCCAGTCATGTAATGATCAGGCTAAAAATACCTGTACATACCATAGAGGCTCTATGAGTCATGCAAAGTGCTACATATTGACATTAAATCTCTTGATACTTGTATGAAATAGTCCCCAGTTCTACAAAATCTTAATTAGCTTTATTTGTAAACACACCCTTAGTTCCACTGCTTTCAACTGAAATTAAATCCTAGTGGGGGTTTATGGTGTAATTACGTGGCTAATCTAAAGCATGCACAAAACTTTGCTGGCAGTTGGTATGGGGTTTAAGGCTATAAAACTGAACTTTCGTTGTGTGAACTTTTTGTTTTGTTTTTAATCCTTCCTAGTACTTCAGGAGCCCCTGAGTGGTTTCTGCTTTCTCTTGTATTTCAAAGGCTCTTGGAGCCCTCCTTTAGTTTGTATTCACTCTGTCTTTGAGCTCTACCTGAGTAGCTGAAGTTAGGAATGGAGGCTCCTTCTTTTGTCCAGAGAGAGTGGCAAGCTCCTGAGATGCTCTCAGCCATTCTGGATGGCCTCAGACTAAGGAGCTGAGGCTAGGGTAGCTAGAGTTAGTCTAATTTGTAGATCTTGCAAAAATACCAGCTCAGTACCCAAAAGTAGCACAGCTGTGTTAGCATGCCAGGATACCAAAGTTCATGCGCCTTGCAGCTCAGAGTCAGGTTGATGCAATTACCCGGTCTGGAGGAGGGTCAGGCAATGCCAGGTCAGGACTCTGCACTGTGCTCAGCACAAACGTGAAACCAACTGGAGGCATGAAATCAGCCTGCGTAACTGAGAGCATCACACTTAAGATTTAACGTGGCTTTATTTGGAACTATTAAGCTACAGCTTTTGAGGTTAGCAGTACCATCTTCACAAGGCTTAGTGTGCTTTAAAATGTATGTGCCTTTTCTGATTTCTTTCTGCTTGTCTACCTATGGAAGCTCAGGAGGACTATTAGGGGTGGAAAAAATGTTCCACTTCACTGCTGAAGTTTTTTTTTCCCCGAGGGCTTTGACATAAAGTTCTAAATACCAGCCCCAGCAGTAACCCGACAACTGTTGTTCACAGGGGCATGGAAAGTTTCTTTACAGCTTATCCAGAGATGTTGCAGAGGGGACCTATTGTGATACTGAGCACCATATTTGGGAAGACAAATCTATAATATAAAGAAATTTAATTCATTATAAGGAACAGAATTGAAACCTTAGAATTAAATGTAAGACAATACAAAGCTGACACCTAAAAACTATGTGGCTATCTTCAGAATTTGTGCCTGGGATATCAGCTGACTATTGAACTTGGAGTAGCACCATTACTGATGTTATGTTATCAGCAGGAGATATCAAAGTCAGTGCAAGGATAACAAAATGAGTTAGAAACAATTTATTATAAAGCTATGAAGCAAACCTGCATGGTACAGTTACACAAACAGATATCAGGAAGCATTTAATATTAAAATGCTGAAGTTTTGAACCAGATGTTCTGCAAGGATTTAGTTTCAAGTTTCCCTAGGAACATTAAAACAAAAAAGTTTTATTGCATGCAGACATGTAATATATCAGCTTTCAGCCTGCAACTGAAAGGAACAGGGTTCCTTGTGTGTATTCATCTGGTTTGCTCAAGCATATCTTCATCATTCAGCCCTGTATCAGCTGGTTAAAAGAGTGGCTGCTTATTGGAAACAACTCTGGAGTTTAATGAAATTAAGGTGACTGAATTATCAGTCTGTGAGGTGCTGAACAACTCTTGAAGATGCTGCTAACTGCCCTAACCTGTTGCTTTCTTGAAAAGCAGTTGAAGGAATTCAGGATAGGGCCTTGATAATATTTGATGAGGAAACTGGAAATTGCTTTGCTGGGGAATAATCCTCTGGGTTGTAACTTGGCCTCTGGCTTCTGCTGCATTTAAAGTGGAACCTGTTCAAGTGCCTGTGGGACAGCAAGCCCAAAGAGGGATTTCTGAAGATGTCTTCCTCAGTGTAGCCTATGATAGGACACAGTCCCCTTGCTTGCAGTAGCACGAAAGTGGAGGAAGTAAAGCTGGAATGCTGTCTGAAGCTTACTTTTTTTCCATTTCAAATATTAGGGACAATTTCTAAGAAGAGCTTTACTGCAATTAGAATTAATGACTTCATGCTTCTAAAAGTTCTCGCTTAATTGCCCTCGCACATGTTTTTACAGCTGTCCTTTTATATAACTAGTACACTGCCCTATGCATCTTCCTCAGTACTCAAAGCTTTTTAAGCACTGTGAAGAAACAACAACATTAGTTGCAGAGACATGACAAATGGGAGGAGAATAAGAAAGCAAAACTGATTTCAGAGCAAATGAGAATTAGAAATGAGACAAAAAAGGCAGAAAGAGAAATGGAGGTGAGAGAAGAAAGACCACAAAGTACCAAACTGGAAGTGTATGAAGTACACTTCTATAGCCTCTACCAACAGCTGATTAGTTGTTGCAGACAACAGTAATGTAGGAAGCCCATGAAAATGCACATGTGGCAGAACAGGACAACTGTATAACCCTTGAAATCCTTTATTGTTCCTCCTGTTTCCTTCTGCTCTGGTACAAAACCATTCTGGCAAAGGCTGGGGGATTTGCCCACACTTCAAGTTTCTTAATAAATTCACAGGCCCTGTGAAATATTAAGCACTAAGACAAGTACCTGTGGGACTTACCAGCCCAGATTTGAGTGTGCACAGTGTGTACACCTCAGCTAGTAAGTGTTCCAGGTTTTCTTTGTAGCCAAAGAGGAACTCTAGGCTAACCTGCAATTTAACTGACCTGTAGACCTTGACCTTAGTTAGATGAGTTGCACTTTGGAAAACCCTGGGTTTCTTCCCTGACTAGAAAGTGAACACAGCAGACTAACTTAAATGTAGACCTCTAAAACTGGGACAAATGAATCTCACTGATGTGATATGCAGTTTTCAGCAAGACCTGGTTTGTTTGTATTTGCCAGCAGCATCCTGAACTGCATTAAGAAAAGGAGTGCCGTCAGGTCAAGTGAGGTGATCATTCCTTTCTACTCAGCACTGGTGAGGCCACACCTGGAGTGCTGGCTCTGGTTCTGGACTCCCCAGTAAATGAGACATGGACACAAGGAGCAAGTCCAGTACAGGCCTATAAAGATAATTAAGGGGCTGGAACATCTTTCATATGAGGACAGGCCAAAAGAGCTGGGACTCTTCAGCCTGTAGAAGAGAAGGCTCAGGGAAATCTTATTACTGTGTATATGTACCTGATAGGAGGGAAGGAAGGTGAGGGAGCCAGGCTCTTTTCAGTGGTGCCCAGTGACAGGACAAGAGGCAAACAAAACACATGAGATTCCATCTGAACACAAGAAGACTTGTGGTCTGTGAGGATGGTAAGACATTGGAACAGGTTGCTCAGAGAGGCTGTGGAATCTCCATCTGTGCAGGTATTGAAACATGACTGGACGTGGTCCTGGACAACCAGCTCTAGGTGGCCCTGCTTGAGCAGGGGGAATTGAGTAGATGATCTCAAGAGGTCCCTGCCAACCACAACAGTTTGGTGATTTCCATGTTTATCCAGGTTTGGGAACCCCAGTACAAAAAAGATATGGACATGTTACAGTGGGTCCAGAAGAGGGCCACAAAAATGGTCAGAGGGCTGGAACACCTCTTCTGTGAGGAAGGGCTGAGAGAGTTTGAGTTGTTCAGCCTGGAGAAGAGAAGGCTCCGGGAAGACCTTATTGTGGCCTTTTGATACTTGAAGGGGGATTATAAGAAAGATGGGGACAGACTTTTTACCAGTGCCTGTAGTGATAGGCCAAGGGGTAACAGTTTTAAACTGAAAGATGGTAGGTTTAGACGGGGTATAAAGAAGATTTTTTTTATGATGAGGGGGGTGAAACACTGGAAAATGTTGCCCAGAGAAATTGTGGATGCCCCATTATTGGAAGTGTTCAAAGTCAGGTTGGACAGGGCTTTGAGTAACACGATTTAGCGGAAGGTGTCCCTGCCTATGGCAGGGTGGTTGAAAGTAGATGATCATTAAGATCCCTTCCAACCCAAACCATTATATGATTCTCTGATTCTATCGTGTGTATGATACAGGCCAAAGTGGGATGCATAGATAGCCTGCTAAATACGGATATGTACAATATCTATCATGGAAGGTGACAGGTTCTGAGAATTCACACTTAAAAGCACAATGAAGTTAGACATTATTTCAAGCTGTACAAAATCCTGTCTGCCATTTCCTAGCATAATCTGCAGTCAGCCAAGGTGGCAGCTACCACATCTAAATCATCTTTCTGAAAACTTGAATCATAGTGTCAAACTCATAAAAGATGAAGGCAAACTCCTACAGAGCACAATCATTTTCTTAGGATTAGACTCTAACACTTCAAAGTCATGCTAGATTTTCACTTAGGTTTTGGATGAGCTACATTATAATTGCTGTCCAGCACAGTATCACACAGCCTACTTTCTGGACAGTGGCTGGTAGGGATTCCTGATGCTAATTTTTTAATTTTGTTCCTACAGATAAAGGATGTAAAAAAATCTTGGAAGATAGGCTTGTTGCAGTTATGTAGCACAATGGAGAAAATGCTATCTCCAGATCAAGAAGTCTATGAACTTCTACCTGCTGGAAGGATATTTGGGGAAGGGTCTCATTTATGCATTTACCCAGGAAGTATTTGTTTTCTCACAAAAATGCTAAAGTGAGATACTTCACTGGTTTTCAGTGCTACAGGGTTTTTTTTATGGCTTTGCTTGTCTGATTCAGCAAGTGCATCAAAATATTATTGCAGAAATTATTAGAGGTAACAACCTCTTTGTTCTTAGGGGTTCTCTTTACAGTGGAGCACTGACTTCCCTGATCTGTGGAAAATTAAGCTGTCTCATATGCAAATCAAAGTATTTTGCAGCTCTACATTGAGATTTTTATAAAATCTGATATTCATCTCAACTTCAGTTGGAGATTAGGCAGAAAAACATAACCATTTGCTCATTCAAGTTAAATTAATTCTTTAAGAATTGGATCTCTGTTACATACAATATAGTTTGTATATGCAAGTTACAAATAGGCAATTTAATGAAAAAAGGTTTTGCTCTGGAGTATTGACAAAATTCTGTGGTATTGGGGTAGTACTGTATGTTAAGGAGTAGTCCCACTATATTCTGAGCACCTTACAGAAAGGGCTCGGCTCTGCATCTGGTCAACAGACAGATATAGAAGCCTCCAGAAAATAACTGAAACCATGAGTTAGGCAATACTCCACTTCCTGGTTTGGCTGATCTGAAACAGCCACTTCTTATTGTTTGCAAAGGGAGCCAGAGCCCCTGGTCACGTGTATGTAGGACACAGGAATGGTCAGTGATTAATACCAAAAATTCTGAAATAATGCAGAATCATTTGAAACACCTTAAGTGCTAGAAAGCTTTCAAGGGCCCATAGCACAGGTGTAATCATTTTGCAAACATTGTTCAAAAGTATTTTACTATTGGTACTGGGAGACAATACTGTATAACGTACTTTCATACCTGACCTCAGGAAGAAAAAAGCTTTCATTTCAGCATTTTGCCCTTGTGTCTCTAATATTATATTTCATATCCCAAGAGGGGATTGTTGAAGGCCTGTTCCTTTGCCCAGGTTTTACAGGTTTAACTGCACATATACATACATTTATGTATTAACACAGTAGGCAACAGGTCAGATCCTTAGTTGATGTAAGAAAGCACAGATCCCTCATCTCTGCAGACAGCTCTGATTCGTACCAGCTGAAGGCTAGTGTATTTTCCCTAGGTCTGGATTCAGTAAACCACACACACACAGACTGCAAAGCAGCCTATTGTTTGAAGGAAACCTTTCTTGTTTAGGGCACTGCTGAACAAATAAACTAGGCAGCAGAGGGAATTAGCAGGAATGAGGAGCATTAGTTCCTCAGAGAAAATAACATCAAAAAAGCCCTTGGTATCCTTCAGTCAAAATTCCTTCAATGCTGGACAAAAGCTGCAATGGAAATTGCTGTGTTGTAACCTACGTGATCCCATGCTGAATAATTTGCTTGAAACACTGTGCTTCCAACACGTTGTACAGATCAAGTATCATGAGTAAGGAATGACAGTAAATGAGAAATTGAGAAGAACTTAAATACTATTCAAGCAAAGCTCATAATCATGCATTTAACTTCTAACCTGTGAGTAGTCCTGTTGAAGTCAATGGGATTACTTATGTACTTGAAGTAAATCATGCAATTAAATGGTCCTCTGGATCAGGATTTTAAAAATCTGAGTGGCTGTAACTTAAAAATGGACACAGTACAACAGGGGAAGGGAAAGACAAAAATCTGTTTTCCATCCTCTGTTTCAAGTATGCTGACAAAGGCATGATAAGATCTAGCACCAGGAAGTTAGTGTTGGAAAAATCCAGCCTTGAAATAAGACATTTCCTCATAGCTGTGAGGAAAATATTGAGACAGCTTATGAGAAGGAAGTGGATTACCCTCACATAAAATTCGTATAATGGCATTAAATATTAAAAGGAAAAGGGTATTAATCCAGATTGAGTAAAATCAATGGGTTAAAAAAAAATAATTAGGCAGTTCCTGGAGAAGAGACCCCTCCACCAGTTTATTGCAGTACACTGGTGCAGGTCCACCCTCCAGTTCAAGGAATTCCTAAACTACTGATTATGAGACAGATGATTTTATATTGCCCTGCCTCTTGTATTTATTTTAAGCATCTCCTACTTTTGGAAGTAGTACTGGTCTAGACGTATTTTTGATTTAACCTAGTACAATGGTATTTCTTTTTTATATTGTGTTACACATACACACACATCATGAGAGGATCAGGCTGGCCAGTATTTGCAGTCTTTTCTGGCTTTAAAGTATGTCAGCCTGACTTCGGCTTACCACCTTTGTTCATGAGTTTGATGGGAAACAGCACTGATTAAATTTCCTGCAGCAGTCCAACAATCCTGAGCTTCCTTCAGGAACTGGGAAGGAAGCGGGTACTGTGCTGCGCAGCCAGCTGAATCTCTGGCTGGCAAAGAATCTGCAGTCACCCGGGAACTTCTCACCTGAGCGGGTCCCAGCAGCCAAGGTGCCACACTGTGAGGAAGGGACCTCTGTTTCTCCTCTCCACAGCACATGCTTTCTAATCTCCTAAGGAAGAAAATGTTATTTCAGTACTGGCATATCTGGATAAAACTTGCATATCCTGTGTTTGACTAGAGATCGGACCAGATGATCTCACTTAGTTTATTCTGGCTCCAAACTCTTGTCCTGGGCTAGGGTCCATCAAAGCCCATCTGAGTCCCTGGAGATGCTCCTATTGACTTCACTCAGCATGAACAAGACTTCAACTCAATCTACAGCCTCTGTCTGAGTCAAGGGGAGTCCAAAAAGAATGCAACTCATCTTGCAGTAAATACATATACCTAAATGACCACAAGCAGAGCTATTCACAAAGGACTAGTAATAGCATCTTCACAGAAATTAAATGTGTGAACATTCAATTAGCTGAATATATCTGCAGGAGATATTCTTCTCAGCTTTCTCTATGAAAGGTCTGTTAAAAGCTTTGAAAATTACTTAGAGGAGAGAAGTTTATCATGGGCTATTGGGCTCTGTATGATTCAGCCACAGGAGAAAAGTTGTTTCACCACAGTTTGTCCATTTCCCAAAATGAATCCAAGATCAGTCCACATAATTTACATGAGTATTGGCTGAGTTTTAAATGAGAAAAGACTTATGCTGTGGGCCAGAGGCACAGCTGGTATAACCCGAAGGATCTAGTTTGTAGCAGTAATATTTTTCTGTAGTTTTAAGCCAGAGCCCCTGCAATTTTCAGTGTGACAGCTCTTAGCTTTAGACCCGAGACATAACGGAGTGCTGGGAGCAATTAACTGTGCACTTTTCCCCAGAATATCATAGTTTAAGAGGTCTATGTCTGTTATGGCAGAGATATGATCCCAGTTTAAATGTTACATTTTTTTGCTAAATACTAAACTGTGATTTTTCTGTTCTTGTTTATGCAGTGATATAGAATCAGTGAGAAATAGATGTATCTTTGCATAGGAAGTAAGTCATCATTGTCATAAGAGAGCTGTTTATATGGCATTTATGTGTCTGCCATTTAAATAATAAATTATGTAAGAAAATTGAGGAACAAAGAATATTTCACTTTTTACAAGTTGCAATAACACAAACATCTCAACAATTTCACAACATTATTGTCTTTACGCATAGTCACAAGAAGGGAGATTTGTGTATTTTGTGTCTTTGTGGGTGGATTTGTCTTGCACACTTTCCATCCTTGGAATATAAAAAGCTCAGGACTTTATGAGTCAAAGGTAACTTGAGATATAACTTTCTTCTACTTGGCAATTCAAAATTCCCACAGACCAAAAATTTTAAAGCATATAAGGATTAGGGTCAGTTTTCTTCAATGTGGGTATATTAAATTAGGGAAGTAGCTGGTTAGCCAGGCATGATAACAAAGGCCATGATTTTCAAATATGCTAACAACCTCAAATTTCTTTTCCAGAATCTAAGTCTCCTTAGCTACATCTATTCTGCCACACCAAAACTTGGACTTTGATTTGCTAAACTACCTCAAAGCGCTCGTTTCTATACTGTCTGAAGGAAAGGGCCAGTTCTTCAGTTCTTCCCTTGTTCCTGGGCTTTTCTAGTTGTCAAGCTACTATAGCTTGCTTGGGACGTCATCCCAGAGCTCGAAGTTTCATGTAGGCAGTGTGGATGATCTGATAGTTGGGCTCAAGCATGAGTCTGATCCCAGAGTTCACAAGTACTTATGTACCCAGGGTTGACTTCTGAGGCTGCCTATTCTGGTCCTAGCAGAAGTTGAAGGTGCATCAACTCAAATTGCTTGAGGGGTTGGGGCCCCATGTAGAGCCCAAGGTCCAGCTCAGCCTTGTGCACTGGCAAGCAGAGACCCCATGCATGGCCATCAGGTGTGACTGAGGGAGCAAGCAGTAGAAAACATGAAGCACTAAGTATGTACATGTGGTAGCTGGTCAGATAGCAGGCTGTGTGTGTTTAAGAGAGATGATTGACATGGAAGATTTACTTGTGGCTAATATAATAACCTGTTTTCATAAGACAGAGGTTTTTTCCTCCTGCTTGTTTGTGAGTTGTGCTTTGTTTGCATTTGTTTTCAATTATATTGTTTGTAATTGTTGCATTTTCCTGAAAAATTACAACTTTGGCACATACAGTTGAAAACCAGTTTTCATCTATGTCAGAGGCATGCACTCAAGACAAATAGAAGTGATGTGTTGTTTTTTTAATAAGAAATTAGTTGCCACATGAGATTATCTTGGTAAAGAAATCCAGCAAAGGCTGCCTTTGCTATATGATATATTTTAGAAGTGACTTAGCTTTCTCCAAACTGCAAAAACTATATGTGTAATTTCAAAACACTCCGGGGAAAGGCAGCTGAATCCCACTTTTAATTGTGAAATGATAGGCACAGTTTCATGCTTTTGGGGGAATGTAAAATATTCCTATTATTGTTTCTTGCCTTTCTCCTGATCCCTCCTTCCTCCATCTCTCCTTCCCCCCTCACTACTCAAAGCAACATTTGGGATGGGACAGCCATTTATCAGGAATACATATGAAAAGATTTCCCACAGAGTTTCATCAAAAATATAGATTGATTAGAGGCGAGGGAGAACAGGCTTTTTCAAGAAAAGGCTTAACAGGAGAAATTGAGATTTGATGCAGGAGTATGGAGAGAAATGCTGGACCATTGCCACAGGGGCTGGCAGCTGAGGGGAGAGCAGAACAATGTGGGGTAGCACAAAGAGATCAAAGTAGCAAAAATTTAGTCTACATGTAAGAGGAAGCACCATGGCACTGTTGGACTGGAATAGAGTCCAGAGGAGACTTTTCGTGTCTGAAGACAGAGACTGGACAAAGGACTGGAAGTGTTTCCTGGGCCAGAACTCTGCACTGACAGGGAGACCGATGCATGTCTGTCAGCTCAAATACCGTAAGCAGACACGGGATTAGTCATGAGCTACTAACTTCCACATGGCAACCCCGGGAGGCTGCAGCACTGACACTGCCCGTTACAAATCTCTTGTGAAGAAGCAAGGTACCCAAGAAAGATGTCTAGCACACAGACAGAGATGGGAGACCCGACTTCCATGTATCTCAATACCACATCCTTCCTGGTTGTCTTATTTGCTCAGATGCTGTTTCCTCTGGAGACACTTAATTCCAGGGAGGCATCTCAATTATGTAGATCAGCAAATCACAGCTGTTTCTTAAACCAGATGTTAGAAACTGCCTCCAGCAAGCTTCCGTGAGGAGCTGAGTCGCCTGTGGTTGGCTGCACAGACAGCTCCTCTGCTGCCATTCTCCCCATCCCACCAGACCTGAAACTCAGTCCCCCATGCTCCTAGGTGCCACTCCACCAGGCTGGTTGTTATCACAAGTCAGGACAGATAAGCTTCAATCTGACAGTTCAGAGCTGTGGTTGAAAGAGAACTGGATCATTATGGAGCTATTTGTCTTTTCAGATTGATGAGTAATGTTTTTATTTCAGACAAGGATGCTTGGGTAATATGTGCATTACCAGTGCTGTCTCCACTTCCAGTTTCTGGGTCCAGGCTGTGCTCTGTGTCCAGATTGACATTAGACACCAGTGTATATCAGTCAGCCATCTCCCCTGTCCACCCAACCCTGACATGTCTGCACAACCTACACAGCCCACACAACCAGGGAACTAGCACCTAGGATATATGCAGAAGTGCAATCTAGAACACATATGGAGAAGCATGTCATGACACTTGCTACAAAACCTTTCACTAATTGGGCTATGAGCCCAAGGGAGACAAAGAACAGCTGTAGAAGCTGCACAGGAACTCATCTGCAGTTTGAGTTCAAGAGCCGTAGCTCCAGGGGGAACTGTCCTTCTGTCGGACACTGTTCTGCATTACCAAATAAAAGGGCTCCTGTCCTCTCCTGCCTCAGTGGCATTCCTTCATTAAGAGCTTAATTGTCTCAGCTGTCACTGTCTGAGGGAGGATGATATAACTGAGAAAGGGTCTTAGGAAACCTGGTGGAAAACAAAGTATCTGGCCAGCAAATTTAATTCAGTAGATAAAAGGGGCTTGAATTCTTAAATGCCTATGTGCATCTGACCTGGACTAACATTAAGAGTTTAAGTTTCTTTTCTTCAATATCAAGCAACATTTAATTAAGATTTACTATACAGAGTTGCATCTCACAGCTTCCTGATAGTAATGCAGATCCTTCCATTAAATCACATTTTTAAGAGTGAATAATACCCATTCTTTTGCCTAATAAATGCATAAAAAATATTTCTTGCTTGCCCCCTAACAAAGGAACTTGACACTGGATCGCCTCATGTTATTATTTGGGTTGGGTATTTTCACTGCATCTGAGGAAACAAACCAGATGGGTCACTTATTCTGCAAAGTATACTTTAAAATGTTTGTTTGGCACCTCTGAACTATTTATTTCTTTTCACTGCCATTAAAGAAAATTTTGGTTTCATAAACATCAGTGAGAAGCTTTCTATTCTTGTTTAAATAGAAGTAAACTTGAAGACTTTGTCATAACAAGTAGGTTAAGCTTTACTAATCAGCTGAACTCAACCTATTAATAGCCAAGGTGGCATCATTATTCCATTAAGCTTTGTCTGGAATATTGGGGGCAGGTACATATATCTATACAGAAGAGGTTAAACCAGATGAACCTTTCCAAAATGAAAATACAATCATTGCCATTTACTCAGTATTTCTTCAGTCTGGGAAGGAGTATTCTGCCTGAATGAACAAAAATCAGGGCACATGAAATTGAGACTTTTTCAGAAAACATTAATCTGTTCTGCAAGAGGGCAGTTGCTTTTTTATGGTTTGGTTAGGTGGCGACTTAAGTGATGTTGTCATTCTCATAGAATATGGTCATATCTGTAGTCAAACTATGTGCATTGCTTAACCTATATAAAGTATTTCTCAGATAAATTATATCTCAGCTGGGACATTAAATGCAATCTGATGCAATTAAGACAATCAGGAAACAAAGATGCACTTTTGATTTCTGTCAGTCTCATGGTAGAAGGATGTAAAATTGATATAAAATTGAAAGAGAGTTAAAATCACGTTTTATATTTTCAGATTAAGTAAATGCAAATTTATCAACTGCATCCAAACTGTGGTTCATTATGTGGGAGCTCATGTTCTGTTGCTATTCACTGTTTCCTTCATCCATAACATGAATCACTTAATCCAACAGTGCCTTGTGTAAAGAAGCTAAGTCAGCACTAGGGCATCTGCCACAGCATTTGCTTTTTTTTTTTTTTTTTTTTTTTTTTAAACAGATTCTTCTCCAGCTTTAACCAATAAGTGTTTGGGTATGGCTCCAAGAGGAAGCTGAATTTTAGATATTTCAGTGCATAGTTTCTCTAAATGATCATCAGCAAAACAGAAAAACCCAGGCACTTTCTTATGAAAGCTCTTCCCCAGCAGCAGTTTCTCCCTCTTGGCTCTCCTAGGAAAATGTTTCCATCTCCGAATCTCTAACCCAACAAACAAAAATGCAACAGAATCTTTTCTTAAGAGAAAGGGCCTGAGCCTGATGTTTAGGCATTGCTGTTAGCCGCCAGCCGAGGCAACAAACTGCAGCTGAGGGCTGCTATCTATATACTGCCGGATCCATACAGCTAAGCAACTAGGACAAGCATCCCAAGGTCCCAGATATCTGGGGTTAGGTAAGAGCTGTGTAAGCCATCCAGAGTGCAGGGGCACAAGGGAAAAGCCTGTATTTTAGCCTGCATACCTCCAAAATATTAATGATATCACTGAAACTTTTTCTCATGTTAGGAACATAGAAACATTGAATGGACAAATGATCCCCATCTGTGGAGCTATAGGACACTCAGATCTCACCGTTTCAATAAAATAATTTAATAATCTTTGCCACAGTCCTTGGTTGCTATCTCATGGCATCTATACTATACTTTCTCTTTAGCAGTACAATCTTATTGCAATGCTTTCTTACAAGTGTAAATTTCCATGACTTGAGACCTTGAGGAGATCAGATCCATCACGTAATTTATGGGAACATTAATGAGCAAAAAATAGACTGCAATTCCCCATCTGCCTGAAATGTTTATGTTAGAAAGAGCTGCATGTGTAAGGGCACAGTGCATTAGTAAGAGAGATTGCTATCATATAAGTAACAGGGGCCCTCTACTTTCCTTACAGGTCATTGTGTTATCAGAGGACTTTACCACTATTGAAACCACAGCTAACCTCTGTTCTCACTACACGTGACAAGTATTGTAGTGTTTAAGTTAGGCTTCAGTTCCCACATACACAGACAGATTTAGGATTTTTTGGTCACTGAAGAAGTGCACACAGTCACATGTAATTCAGAATGGAACAGCTACTGAAGAAATTATAATAAAAAGTCATTTCATGCTCTGTGGCACATAGCAGCATTAGAAAATAGTAGTAGTTTTAGTTGTCAGATTGTGTCCAAAACCCATTTCCAGTTTTCTTGAAGAACAGAAGTGGGTTCGGAAATGAAAGATATGTACTTCATTTTGCAACTCGTTCAGAGGTATGGACAGTATGAACATGTTCAGATGAAGTGCGCTCTTAGATATTTTCAGTGTTAAGGTGTAAAATTAAAATATTTTAATTTTTAAAAGTTTCATGCTTCTGTACCTACAATTGCTGTTGCTACTGTCTTTATTTACTTGTTCTTTTTATTTTTTATGGGGAAGCTATCCTTCCATTTCTTTCAGCTAAAGGAAGAGCTTCCTTCCTGTTCTAGATTCAGAGCTAATAGATGATATTTCTTTTTTGTTCAGAGAAATTAGTATAGAGTCGTTTTGACAGAAACTTCAACAAAATGCTTTTACTTCTGCCCAAAGACCATGATCAACTGGTATAAGTTTATCTTCTTTACCAGGAGAATCTTCAGGTGTGTAACCCCATCAGAAGGATGCTCTTCTGGCAGTCAAGCAAACATTATTTAGGACTGAAATAGTCATATAAATTGCTCACTTACCCTTCATGCATCTTGACTTATAACTATTGTCAGAGCAGGGAGCAGTTTAGAGAAAAAAGCCTTATAATCTACTTATTTCAACACTGGTCAATATTAAAGATAGATGTGTATCAACAGTCTTCCAAGTGGGAGCAGCCAAACAGTTGTATTCGTTCTATTACGTGCAGTTACAGCACTTGCCTTTTACACAAAACAAACCCCATGCAAACTCTACTCAAACTTACGTTTCTAATAGTTGCTTGCAATTAAGTAGCATTTGCAGCTAAGCCTAAGCCTTGGTGTTTGGACTTACTGCAAAAATAGAAAAGGGTTTTTTCATCTTGGGGATAAAACAGAAAAATTAAATTTTGTCAACAACTCATATCATTTATTGACATCATGTGAAAAGTCCACTTAAATGTGGACATTTGCCATAAATACCAAGTCTATATCCTTAGCACATAATTTTTCTATTTCTTACTTTTCAGCTGGGTCCTCTAAGGCCTTGCGCTTCCATGTCTTATTCATTGTGTTCCAAGTAGCCAAGAAACTGATGATAAAATGAAAGAAATCTACTGACAGACAGCTCCCATTTTGTGATTATATGAAAACTCTATCTGCATATGCAACTGGAGACAATTATATTAGGAATCCAGTTATGTGGCTCTGTATGCCACTGCGGACTTTGCAAGATATCCTCATAGCTTTGCCAGCCAAAAGTTTCCATCAAATGTTCTCTGTAAATCATCTTGCCATTTCACCGGCAGGATGATTCACACCATGAGCTACAGCTAATCTGTCCAAGCCAAAGGAAGCTGTGCTGATCATGTCTGTGTGGCAAAGATAGGACTGTCTGGAGAGGGGAGACTTCCCTGGAGAAATTCTGGGGCTAGGAGAAGTGCTGTTGAGATCTCCTGCCTTTTATAGCCCTTATAAAATGCTTCAGTTCAAGATGGCAGTACAATATTGAATGGTATCGGGCTGCAATAGCCATATTACCCACCAAGTGAGAGGCTGTGCTATGCATAGCTCCACCCATGGAGGAGCAGTCTGTCTTCACAAGGGATGAGGAGTTTCGGCTAAATGCCATTATACAAATAAATAGATCCTCCTTGCCTAGCCCTTCTGGTTTCGTTCATTTAAGAATGTGTTTTCTTCACCATCCTGCCTCTAAATGCTTTCATGGTGATGCTAGCATGTTGCAGTAGCTGCACATTAGCGATATGATTACAATAAGGTAAATGCTTTCTGTTCCTCAAAAGCACTTTGTATGTGGTGTATTATGTTGCATTTGATTTTTATTTAATCCTACACAAGCGAAATATCAATGACAAATCTGAATAAGGACTAGAGTAATTTATTCCACTAGTAAGTGCCTATTAAAAGTAAATGGCTTCTCCTATCTGATAACATACCAGCCTAAACTGGAGAAAAACAGACATTCACTGTATTGTCTAGTCTCTTGTTAGCTTTTCTTCAAGTAACCCAGATATTTGCAGAGAACTGGCCTGCTCTGCTTTGCCTGGAGCATTGGCCATAATACAGCAATAACTGCTTACTATACCCGGCTCGTACTTAATTTTAGCTTCTTGCTGGTTAGTCAGGACAGGAAAACTTATACTGCCTAACATGCCAGAGATGAAGGTATTTCTGCTCATTGTCACATTTTCCGTAACTCCAAGTTTAAGGCCACCTGCCTCACTGCTTTCTTCATCTTATTTTCTAAATGTGCTTTCTTTCTATCTGTTTGGATCATGAAGGTAATACATTTTGGCTGAAAACTTTTGAGCTGCTTTTCCAAAAAGCAAGCTCTGCTTTTCCATTTTTTCAGTGCATCGCTCTCTAACTAGAGCAACCTCTCAGGGTAGTCATAAGGGAGTTTAATCCTAATGCCTCTGTAAATAATTGTACGAAAGTATTTAGAGACGGAAAGTACCTATTCTCCAGGCTCAGGCTTGGATTTCAATATATTTACCAAAGAACATTGTCTGGGGAATCTTCTGCTGGAGACTTCTGTGGAAATCATCTGAAACCACAGGGTTGCACAACAGTAGTCCTGCTAGGAAAGGGCAGATGTTTGCAGAGGGATGGCTCACTTGCTGACAGGTAACTTGGTTTCTTAGGGGAAATAGCCCTCCTGCCCACTAAAGGTTCCTTGACAAATCAGAGGTGGCAAGTTCAGTCCTTGGATGGGTTGGGTGGTATTTCCACCGAGGAAAGCAAAGGCAGTCCCACGGACAAACCTCGGGGAGAAAATTTGGCTTGCAGAGTACATCCCACAGGAGTACCTGATCTCAAGTGGCCTCCCAAAGAAACCAGAGATGCTGCTCTTTGGTTTGGTCACAAAATAAACGGTGTTATTTCAGGATAGCTTTGCTTCTGGGTTTTTTCATTCTCTTCCTGAGAATTTTGTGGGGTTTTGCTAGTTCCTTGTTATCCACCGAATGCACGTCAAACCTGCTTGGTGTCTATTAGCTTTTCGTTCTGTACACGCGGATGGAAGTGAGCAAGATTGCTTTGCTGTTGTCCCACACAGTTCTTGCAAAAACAGCCGCTGTGATGTCAAAAGAAACAGTAGATCTCTGGCATAACAAAAGAGAATCAAAGTGACTTACAAAAAAATATTTAAGCGGTATTATTTTCCCAACACACACACTCCACAGTATTGTAGAAAATTCCTTAAGCAACAGAAATGGAAAGAGAAACAAAGTTTAACATTTCAGTGTCTTACTCAGCAGAGTTTTCTGAGGAAAACAGATCAGGTGAAAGAGTACACTTTGTTAGTTTTTCCATATTCTTTATTCAAATAAAGATATGTGAGCTACATATGTTCCTGTTTAATTTGAAGACTTTATTCTAAATGCTTTTGATGTACATTAACTTGATATTTTTATTTATTAGTTATTGAAAAGAGTGACACACCGGAATAATGTTGAACGTGCCATAAGTCAGCGCAGTATTTACTTTGTAGAGATTTAATCAGAAAAGAAAGTTTTGTAGAGGGAGGAATTCTCTTTTATTAGCCTAGCTGCCATAGTTGAAAAAAAGGACACAAATGTAAAAGCTTTGCCCATTTTTCCAATTAAGTCAGTCAGTCAGTCTAATAAAAAGATAGTACCCTCAAACCACAAAAGCTACAGCAACACTAGTGTGATGATACAAAAGATCAATCATTTGTGCAGACATGGCCGTGAAGATGTGTAACCTCATTGTCCACATCTTCTCCTCTGCCCATAATACAAAGTATGGTTATTGCACTTACAGGTAATGATTTTTTTAGAAAAGGAGGGGCTCTAGTTGATGTATTTCATGAGGGAAATGAGTTTAGGCAGACAAAACTAGCCTGTCTCAGCCTCATGTAGCAGGCAGGAGGATGGTGTGTGCAGGACAGCTGCAGTACAGCACAACACATACGACCGGGAGCAAACTCTCCATTTCAAACCCTGAGCACTCACAACAAAACAAAAATAAAGCCCAGCTCTGTGATCCTTGTTTAAAGTATTGCTCAGGCTCATGAAAAGACACAGGATTGAGTTTGAGTGACAAGCTTAGCCTCCTCTTAGGGCAAAGGTTTGAAATTCCTTTACCAAATGAGTAATTGTATCATACCACCCCTGCTGAGCTGCTAATAGCAAATGAGAGACATTTTGGGACAGAAGGAAACTAGGAGTCCTTTCTAATTAAGTGTGCCCCTCTCTGAGTCTCTGGATAAATTCCACAGTACTTTTTAGCCCATACTTGCATACCACACCTTTTTCTTCCTTCGCTGTTTTTCCTGCATGCTCTATCCACTGCTCTGCAGGCAGAAAATTCCACTTGAATTCCTTTTGTGTCTGGTCATTCCATAGATTAAATCAGAGCCCCTTGCTTTATTATTAGGAATGCAATCATCTCTGCTATTGACATGTCTCTAGACCCTTCCTATTTCTATTTCCACCCTTAAGGCTCCTTCGAGTCTTTTATTTTATAAAGTCAAAAGTCCTGTTTCTTTAATCTTCTTAAACTACGATCTGTGAATTTATGCATCATCTGGTTTATCTCCAGCGTTTCGTCTAGGCCAAGAAATACACAGAGTATCATGAAGTGTGCTTGGTTCTGCTCTCAACACATCGCCACTTCTCTCAGACTTCAGCTAGACGTGCGCGAGGTCACGCTGAGCCCAGGATCCCTGCAATGGCTGAGGTACTCTGTAAGGGATGGATGTGGCTCACCATAGCCTTACACCCCATAGCCTCTGTGCCTCTTGGTGAAGCACCCTGTTTCTTCTTTGTGTCTTCATGAACATGCTGTTCTGCCCCATGCCTTCAGTTCCTCCCACGTCCCCCATGTTCCCACCACCACAGTACAGACAATCCTCTCCAGTGTCCTTCAGTGCCCCTGCATCTTCTGGGCAGCACAAGCTGTGGCTGGCTGGGACATGCCTGCGTGCCAGCCAGCCAGCTAACGTGCACGTGGGGGACGGGTTGGGTGGCCACTTCCAGACTGAACAAAGGCTGAGCTCTGTCTGCATTCCCTTGAGGAACAGATGCTCCTCTGGCTCTTGTTTCTCTACACTGACAAATGGCTGAATCAAACGTTTGGAAACTGAACAACTTTGAGCTCTGTGCCCTTCTGCTGAATCTGATTTAAACAGGTGAATTGCATTACAAACTTTTTAAGGGAAGAGTGATAAAAGACACACAGATTGTCGTACAAAACAGGCTGCAAAAATCATGTATGAATCATTTTCTTAAGCAATAAGGTTAAAAATCGAACAGCCTGGTGGAGAATGACATCAGGGAAGCTGGATTTGGCTTCCTGATTCTGAGACACAGCCTGTGCATTGCCATAAATAATGTTGCTGACAGGCAGTTTTAAATTGCACAACAAATGGGCCAGGGCAGGGCTACTCGACGGAGCAGAGCAAAACACATCCCCTGTTCTTCCCTGCTTTCCTGCTCCTCGCTGCCAGATAGTACCTCCTTCCCCTTCCCTTACACAACTAAGTGCAAAGAAGAGTATCTGCACTAGCAGGCTTCTACTGTCCTGAAGGGAAAATAACTCTTGATGGTTATTTTGCCCCCAGGTCTCCTCATGCAAAATATAGCTGAAAGTATAGTATGAGGATATCTCAGGCAAGTTCCAGCTCATCCGCCCCCTCACCTACAGCCAGCTCTGGTGCTGGTCTGGGTCTGGTTCTTGTGGGTGGTTCAGTTCTGGTGCACCTAAAACTTCATGTGAAGGAGGGAGCATGGTCGTGAAGCAAGGTTCGTAGTGTATGAGCTTTTTGCAACAAGTTTAGCAGAAAGTACCAGAAATTTTCTGAGGTATTTGTTGTATTTCATCTTGCTGGCATCTCCTGCATGATGTGAAGTGGAGCTGTTTTGGCACTGAAATTTTGTCACTCTTCAGATATTCTAATTATCTGTCCTAACAGGAGCCTGGTTTCCTAGTTCACTGTTTCTTTTTCCTCCCTCGAGACTATTTCTGGCATCTGTTTCCACATCATTATGTGAACACTTGAGTGCAAAAATGTCTTTAATGTTTTAGCAGGACTCTACCTAGCTTATCAAGTAAATACAAATCTGTAAATCAGTAAGAAAATCCAGTGTCCTTTTTAGTGACCCTTTTTCCTGTTAGGATGAACTTGAATAACACCTTCTAACATGTATGAAAAACTTCTGATTTCCTTTCCTTTTTTTACCTCCTTAACTGACACACCTAATGTAAAGCATTGCTGGCTGATACTTCATTTATCTGCTGTCATCCATTTGGAGCCCAGCCCTTGCTGATGGTGATGGGTGTAGGAAGGGAGGGAATGTGACACCTCACAGAGCTAATCTCTAAGAGGTAAACCAGAAACACTGAGGAGATCTGGAAGTTAGATTTTAAGTCTCAGGCAAATTTTGGAAAGACCAGGTTAAACTTAATGGGATATTGTAAACAGACTTAAGGGATTTCAAGGATTATTTTTAATTACGCTGAAAAATAGAACCATAGAATCATTTAGGTTGGAAAAAACTTTATGATCAAGTCTACCTGTTAACCCAACACCGCCAAGTCCACCACTAAACCACGTCCCTAAGTGCCACATCTACATATTTTCTCAATACCTCCAGGGACGGTGACTCAACCACTTCCCTGGGCAGCCTGTTCCAATGTTTGACCACCCTTTTGGTGAAGACTCCCAGAATATTGATTATATTTGGAGCCTCTCATACAATGGATACAGACTCCTTATTCTGCAGAGGAAGTTAAAGAATGGGTAGATACACAGCATACTAGTTAAGTCATTTAAAACATTTTCTTTGATGACCTTTCCCTTCAAGCTTTGCATCCCTGTAAGGTTGCATACATCCCACAAAGACCTGTGGAGCCCCCACCTTGCTCATACAGACATTTCTTACCCGCACGTTTAGCTGTTTCATGCAAATATACCATGCCAAGCAGAGGCACTAAGGGCTTTGCAAGGCTGCCACAAAAAAAGAGGCCAGTCTGCTGCCTTGGAGGCTGTACCAGAAGCAGCAGTGAGTCTGTTCGTCCTGAGCTGTGGCCCAGGTGAGGGAGGCACCCAGGTCACTGCTATTTTGCCATGCAGATGCTCTGCCCCAGCAGCTGTTCACTTCGCTGCCTGCTGCATTCCGTGGCACAGGCAAAGAGCTGTTCCGTGTCTTTGCACTTGCTCTGTCAGGTTTCACTAAACCAAAAGCCAGCCCCTGAATGTGTGCATAAAAGATGTCCTAACACCCATTTTTGAACTCCCAAGTGGGGTTTGTAGCTTCTCTGCTGTCCCTGCCCTGCTTGAAAAGTATGTGCTGAACTACACTGTGTCCACAAAGAGAAACATGCCAATTTAGTAAAGAAGTTAATTAAGATTTTATTGAAAACATATACCAGGAAGAATGTCTACTTAAAAACTGCCTCCCTGCATGTTGTACAGGCTCTACCTTTTGCTTTCAGCTCAGGAACAAGCAAACCATGCAGCAAGGATTTACAAGGAATGCTTATTACAGCAGTTTCAAAGAAGAGTCCGAACTGCAGCATGCAGAAATACTAATGGTGTCATGAAGCACATTCGAGCTGCAAACAGACAACTGCTTTTTTGTGTTTGGAAATTTCACTCCTGGCAGATGCTACTAGCTGATTCCCTATTCTGCCCTGCCCAAGAGGTGTGTTTGTGTATATGTACACATATGTCAAAGGGAAAAAAAAAGAATGGAGAATATTTTGTTCTTAATGGGAAAGTGTCTACCTCACAAGGTTTAAAACAGAGACATCACTACTTGCTTTTTCCTCACAAAACAGAAACTCTCTAAAATGTAGGTACATGTAACACAGGCCCCCCAGAATACTTTACAGAAGAAATTAGCTGGTTCTGTGGCATCTCACCAGGCTGCGGAATTTATGAAAACTACATTCCTTGGATTCTAAAACACTGGCCATCCCGCTGCTCTTTCAAATAATGTTGATTTGCTGACTAGTCTCTCTGAGAGCCAGCACAGTTGTCTAATTGTAAGTAAATAATCTCGGAACAAATCCATGTTTGACATACTGTCATACTAACATTTACTGTTTTGCAAAAGGGATTTACTTCAAGGATATTGAAAAATTCCATTGGTGTTTAAGAGGAGTAGCAACTGTGACCCTCTATAAATTAAAATGCTTGACCCTGCTATATGATATTGATGATCTGAAGTACTTCACATGTTCAGATCAGTAAAGGCAGAAAAGAAACCCTCCTTATGAAGGTGCAGTATTATGTTCACACAAACATCCTCAAGGGATATGGAGGTTTACAAGGGTTAGCTATTTAAAGCTGAGACTCTTCAGCTTGCGTGTAGCCCCAATAGCTTCTTTAGGAATGTCTAAGGTTGATTATAAAGGTCTACCCTTGCAGATCATATTGCTAGAAAAGGACATGTGGGCCACATTCAGAGCTGCTATTGTAGCGCTTAAGAAGGACACCGGTGCCACAGTGATGTCAAAGTTCAAGAGCCCTTTGGACCACCTACAACCTGAGGCTGCTGAATCCTAGCATCCTATATATTCGAGGGAAGAAGGAGCCAAAGCTAAAAGCCTGGGGTGGACAGTCTGAACGTGGCCCAACACAGCTCTTCTGAGACCCTTGCAGGGCAGACTGGGATCACACAGGGACTCAAGGCCCACTGCTCTTGAATGTAAAGCCATAGTAGTGTAGCATCTAAGACAAGTGCCTGTAGCAAAGGGTTTGCTTGGCTGAGATGTCCCAGCTCTCACTCTGTCAATATAAAACAGGACCCAGCAATGTGGCATACCAGCAAGCTCTGAAGAGCTTGCTGTGCTCTGGAATGAGGATACCATGGTAGCAACACAGGCACAGCCATCTGCGTGGCCCATGTTGCCTGGGAGCCCTAACCTTGCAAACCTCTGAGCCTTGCAGAGGACCTACTAACATCCAGGGCAAGGCAGATGATGTGGTATAACTGAAGTGCAGGCTTCCGTCCAGGAATTACAAATCCATACACATCTATTGAATACCATGGCCAGTAACAGGAAGGGTGCTGGACTGGGGAATAGTGTACCTGAATTCCAACCTTTCTTTGAATGAATGGAAGAAGCTACTTTGGGTTTTGGTGGGGTTTTTTTCCACTGTTTTTTTCCATCACCGGCATGAAGGTACAGATCAATAATTCCCTTTGTGAAACTCTTTTAAGAGCTGAAATTTATGATGTCATCATCATAGCTGCTGTTTTAATTTACATTTTAATTTCCATTAGCATCTCTTACCATAGCTCTTGTTTAACATAGCCATGGAAAGAATACATCCAGCACAGTCACTATAACATCACAGTCACTGTACAACCTGCTTGAAAAGGCGTGCAGAGCTCATACAAGTTCCAGTGATGCAAAATGCAAACCTGTGAGCAGATCTGCCCCAGCAAGATGCGTCATTAAACCAGGTCACCTTATTCAAGCACAGACCCAATTCTGAGTGTGATGCAGAATTCCCGAAGTTGTGTGCTTTGGCAGGTTAGATGTAGGTTAATGTTTGGGGTTTTATAAGAAGAAAGCTTGTCGGGTTCTCTCAGGCTTAGCCGCAGTGCTGAGTCCAATGTGCTTCGTACCATTAAGTGTAAGAAGGCAAAAAGGTGACAGAAATTCGCTACTGACTCCAGACCAAGAATGGTTTAGGATATAAGTTTTCATATCATATTTTTATGTGGCTGAATACTTTTTTTCTTTTTACTGTGTGTTTATTGTATGCAGAGAGGAGAGTGACATATTTTAGTTCTAACCCCTTTATAATAGGAGTATCTATTATAAAGAAGTGGCAAAAATGTCTTATTGTGAACAAATTTAATAGAAATGTTCATAAGAAACAACAAAAATGTTCTGTGACTAATGAAAGCATTTAAATTAGCTATCCAGATGTCTAATACGTTCTGCTAATAACAAGTTTGCATGTGTCTGAAAACTCAAACGATTGAAGTACAGTCAGTGTGATGCAGGTGTACGAAGTTTTGGTTAAATTCTTGGCTCCTACAGGAAAAACTGTCTCTTTGGATTTGTGTACATCTGTTTCTATCTGAAACTAAAATCCAAAGAAACAGGAGCTGGAACGGTTTTTGGTATGGGTTCAAGTGGTGCATGAAAAATCAGGTCAGTTCTCACTGGATCAGTACCAACTTCGCTATTTCCAGTCAAAAACGTTATGATGCTTATTATTAAAATGTTCTTGAATGGAACTGTGTAAAAACCTCCAGTGTGTCAAGCCAGTTCTTTTGGACTTGTGTGCTACCCATGGAGAGATCACTCATAAATGCTGCTAACAAATTTGGCCTTTGCGACCTCATGCTGTGAAGTTACCACAATAATTAAAAGAGTTCCTATATCAAATAACAAAGCCCTTTTTTGACAGTGGAATGTGTAATGTTTGTAGATTTTCCTCTCCAGTAAGCTGTCAACATTTTCAAAGGAAAACAGGAAGACACCTAGTGAGGAGATCACAAGGTAGGGAGTCAGGAGGTGTAGGTTATTCCTGGCCCTGTCACTGTCACACTCAGTGATGCATGGCCATCCTCTGCTTCATTTTCATTGTCTGTCACCCAAAGTGCTGCTCCTTACAGACTTTGTCTGGGCTGTGCTCTGGGTGCTGCGGGCCATTGGGAAAGCGCCAGTAGCAGAAGATATCTGCAGTCATCCAGAGCTCCTGGGCACCTCCAGCAGTGTGAATTTTCAGAAAACATTGACGGCCTCTGAAAAAAACTATACCGCTTTTTGCCTTTCTGAAAAGTTCAGCTGCTTTGCAGGGGATATTAACCACTTTCCCATGAATGCATGTACTGGCCACGAAGGTGCCATTATAATAGCTGTCATTTAATCCAATGTTTGTCTTAAGCAATAAATTTTCAGCAACAATCCAATAATATTTCCATGGTATCCCAAATGGCTTCTTTTCCTTTTTTTTTCTTTTCTTTTTTGAGGCTGAATTAACAGTTACGTAATATAAGGAGACTTTTTTATTTTGCTTCATAAATGATTTTTTGTTAGGCACAGTGGAAAAAGAACACCATATAACAATTCAAAATGAAGCCATCTGGCTTTGTGTCCATCTAACAACGTTAGCAAATATCCCACATCTAAAAGAAATACAAAGCACTGTTTCTGTGGTGTGTTCATTTACTTTACTTTGAAGGAGCATAGCACATACATACATATTTTAAATGAAGCGCATATTTCTTTGTTTTATTCCATGGCATTTCATTGCTTCTTCGCCTGTGTTTCAGTGAACTTGCCCTCCACTGCAGTGAGCCTCAAAAAATCAGAAACAAACGCTCACATCCATGACCTTCCTGTGCAGTACCTCTGTGTGGGCTCCTACCTTGCAGCCAGCAGAAGGCAGGTTACCCAGTTGTGACTGCAGGTAAGCTACTTCATGTGAAGGAAAATGGAAGGGAACTGCAGCTATCACCAGGACGCAGCTATGCTGTAATTTCATGCCCTTAATTTACTTCAAAGCAACTTGTTGGCATGTCCAGTACCCTGACGGGTTTATGTTTCCAGCATGTGAGCACATTGGGTGATGCAAGATAAATACGCTCCCGTATGCAAGATGTGTCTCTGTCTGTTGGCATTTTGATATTGCTTGTGGGAAGAAAAAGAAAAAAGCAGAAGGGAATTCAAGCTTAAATTCATGGTACTAGGAAAGTCTTACAATTAGTCTACACCCAGTGTTCCTTAATGTGTGGTCTCCAAGACATCAGAAGGGAGACTCTGAAACAATTGCAAAAAAATTTTACAAACGCATGCACGCACACATATTTCCACAGATGCAAACAAGTAAGCAGGCAAAAGGGGAGAAAATAAAACTGATCAATATGATTTTGAAGCCTAACCTTAGTATTTGGTTGTAGTGAAAACTATCTGTGCAAGGATTGTGCAAGGTGATCCTTGGACTTCTTTTTTTCTCCCCCAACCCTTTAGGTGGTACTTCAGTAAGGAGGACTGATAAACACTGGCAAACACTTTTACTGAAGACACAACTCTCACCAATAAATGGAGTTTTGTGGTCACACAGTAAAAGGACTTCACAAAACAACATTGCAAATACACATGGATTTTGTGGTGATAAATCCGTCAGTTCAGAAGTGCTTATTTTTATGCTCCTTTCTGAGAAGACATGGGCCAACAGAACTTCACAGAATGACTCTGGCCTTCCACCAGGAGAAGGTAGACCACCTTTGGCTAGGAAGTGAAGATGGGCATCTCTGTAGCTGCAACTGTATTTCGGTTTAGGGGGGGAAATTACATCCTTCTTGAATTCTTTTCCAGGAGTTAGTACCTGCCTGGTATATTATGCAGTGAAATGCCCCTTGTGTGAGCACAGAAGAGATGGGCAATGTCCAAGGACTCGTGCTGCTGTAGCTCCCTCCATCCTTCTTCTCCCACCTCTGAAAGAAACTGCATGTGCTGGATAGCAGGAAATTCAAAAGAGCTTCTGCAGGGCAGCTGTCTCGCTTTCAGCACCTCTTCAGGCCCAGGACAGACACAGCTGAGCAAGCAGAAGTCTATAGGACAGCCAAGCTTTAAGGCAAATAAATTTATTAATTAATGAAATGTTTATATATCCAACTTCTAATTTATACATAGCGCCCACTTACAGCAACACTTTTGAAAATTATCATTTGAGCTACTTAAGGATGAGAACGGTTTGGCATATACATTAGCAATCGCAATTAGTTGTCCCTGTTCATAAAAAAAGTAGAAAGAGTCCAAGGAGCCTCTTGCCTTCAAAGGTGGGGCCCAGGAGCAGCCACCAGTAGTGGTGTGACTCCAGCAGATGTCAACGGGCTCTGTACTAGGCTACAGGCTCTGGATCTGGGGATCCTGATGTGTACATGCACACGCACACGTGCTTAGCTGATGCAACTCTGCTGTTACTATCCACAGCTTTGCTTCTTCTTTTTCATGACCATCTGCAATTTTGACTCATTTATTCCAGAACTTCACAGCTAACACTGCCCAGCTATCTAAAATTAAAGATCTTAGCTGATCTTAGCTGGCTTTTGCTTTTCCTTTTTTTTTTTTTCTTTTTTCTTTTTTTTCTCCTTACTGTGGTTTTATTAAATTCTGTCCTCCTTTCTGCCCTTGCGACTGAAAGGAGCTCATAGAGTGTCCTAAGACAGGCAAGAAGAGCCCAGAAACCCTGCATGGTGTCATCTCCATGTAGGCTAACATGGTTGACAGAGCATTGAAATCTTCTGTGTCTCTGCCTGAGACTTTCTTTTTTCCTCAACTGTGGTGACACGAGTGTTTTCTTTGCCATTATCTCACCATGTGGGAATCAGTGGCTTAACATGCATAACAGTGCAGCAGAAGTTTAAAGTACGCCACAAAGCTTAATGACAAAAATATGTGTAGAATCAAATAAATCAAAATCTTACTTTTGGACTGTTTTTTTGTGGGTGGAAGGTTGTTCTTGCATTTCATTTTAAAGCCTTCATTCATTCCTGCAATAGAAAGCTATCTGTTTTGTTTCTAATTTGGTCAGCTTCACACAGTTCTTCACATGCAACAGTCTATAAAAGGCAAAAACTACATTAACCATTAGACAACAGATTTAAGGTACATCTTTACTATCTTGTTCCTTTATCTGAGATCTTTTTCAAACGTATGTGATGTTTATGGTTTAAAAGAAGGTAATTTACTCATCTTAGACGGCTTAGCACAAGGGGGCCCCATCAAATGGGCGTCTTTTAATTACAGTCGGGCAGTTAAACTGAAAAAGTTGATTCTTTTTAACATAACCTCACAAAAATATGTCTTGTTGAGGTCTCCCAATATGACGTAATACAAAAAATATATATAAACATAGGAATTATTCAGTGAAGTTTTGCAGTCTTCACAAACTATCCATTACAAGCTGGATCTTTTTCCTGAGTGGGAAAATTAATCTTAGGATCAGAACAGAGTCACTTTCGAAGTAAAATAAGTGAAAAGGGGGCTGTATTTTTTCACAAGTAGCTCAGCTTTGCATAGACCCTGAAAAAGTTGCAAACAAAGAAAGTCTGTTGAGTTTTGCATCGACATGTACAGAACAGCAGTAGGAACATTAGGACTGGTACGAATGGAGCAGGGGTGGGAAGGTTGGGGTGGGCAACCAGGTGAAGAAGTAACAGTGGAATATTTGGAAACAGTGAATGAGGACAACAGCTGCTGACAGCACCTGGATTAGCAGCCCATGAAGACCCCAACTGATCTGTGTGTGGCTTCCCAGGACACCCGGACTGGGAGACACAGAGGTGGGCCAGGCTGGAGTAACTAATGACTCTCAACTTCTAGATGGTACAAAAGAGGCACATACAAAACCAGGTCATTGTCACCAACCTAAGAAGAAACCAGGAGCTGTGAGGAGGACTTCATAGGTGGCACCCCTTGTCCTGCCTACCAAGGGGTCTCAACCAGACCACTGGATACTCCCATCTGGATGCCCGAATGCAGTGATTTGGGTATATACCCCTCCTGGCACCTGTCAGCATCGCTGTATGGGCATGAGAGCGTAAGTATTGAGTGAAATTTGTTCCATTTTCCAAATAAACCCACCTTCTTCTCTATATAGCTTTGCCTCAGTCTTTGCTAGATCTTTGCTAGTGTTGCGACATTATTTCTTACGGATAGATATATGGGAAATTCTGGCTTTCAAACAACTTTATGTGTTATGAATCAGTGATAACTGCCACCTGCTTGCAATGAGCATGGGCAAGTTCCAGCGCAATTTGCCTTTAATATGCATACAAAGAGGAGTTACACATCCAAACATATCATATATTTGTTTAACTGTATTGGATTTGCACTGCTTTCCTTTCTGCCAATAAAATACAAAAAAAGGTAATCCTCTCAATACGCAATGAAATCCTGGCTCCACTGAAACCAGTGGCAGATATTCCATTGACTTCAGAAGGGCCAAGATTTCAGTGACAGCTTCTGGTCTTGCAAGCTGTTGAATATGAAAGTTTAAAGCAAAGGATTTCTGTAAAGATGCTGCCTTACCAGGCTCTCTACAGCTAGCACCATCAGAAAGAGCAAATGTAGTAAAACTGCTCTAAAAAGAGCATCTTCAAAGAGCAGATGAAGTTTAAGCAGATATTTAATAGCTTTTAAAGAACTAAACAATACCCACCCCTACAAGAGATGAAAAGTAAATAGGATCTTTTCCATTGACTAATGGCAACTCATTCAGCCTCTCAGGAAACAAGCAGCAGTATCTACATGCACGTCTGGGTATTTTCTTGGAATGTGTTCATTTCCTTCATACACAGGTTTTAGTAAACTGCCATCCTGCCTTAGAACAGTACCTAAAATACTGGATGACTTTTCCATCAAAATATTTTCCAACGCAATAGTGCTCTTTTCATCAAAATCTAAACATTTTAGAATATGTTGATACAAGTGAACTCCACCCCCAAAGGCTTTCAGCACAAACTTCAACTGTTGAAAATAAAATTCGTCATACATTATGTAAATTTATTTTGGCATTTTGAAATTATTTTCCTATTTTCTTGTATTCATTTTAAAATAATTTCTATAACTTATGGCAAGTTATTCACTACTGCAGTTGGTGTATGACAACATAGCATAATGTAATACAAACTAACATCGTAGCTGAAATATTTTATTCATTTACTGGGTGGTACTATCTTTTGAAATCATTACTGTGTGCTGGTTTCTATCACTGAATGAAACCTCTTTCCTTGATCTCAGTGTCTCCTGGTTTTTGCAAAGAACTGGTATGTCACTCCTGTCCAAGTATTTCCTGTTTGTATTGGAACTGAACAGCCTGATAAATTGTTTCAGCCCAACAGAAACAGGGGACAGTTACATAGAGAAGATAAAATGCTTTAATGAGTAGTAAACAGAAGCCAAACTTAACATTTTTTTAAAATAATAGAATAGAATAAAATATAGCCCCACTGACATCATAAACTGATTTCAAAAAACTAAAATCTGCATAAAGTAATATCAATTTAAACATGTAAAAACATAAACTAAGAAATATGGCAAACGTTTAAAAATTGTAAACCAAAATTTCAAACTCCAAACCAAAATTTACAGTTTTCTAAATAGTCTTTTTGAATTTCTGTACCATGGGCTGTAGGGGAAATAGGTTCAAATGTCATTTCTCTTTTGATTGAGAAGAAAATCAAATTTTCAATGGCAAAATTTTCTTAACACATAAATTCCTTGTTTTGATCAGGACTGGTATTTACACAGATAAGTTAGAAGAAAATCCCTCTTTCCAAAGAGCGCCACATGGCTATAAAACAGCATGAGTCTGAGCAAGCATTTAATCAAAACTGTTTAAATTCAGAATGGTATTAATAAACCATGAAGGAATTCAGTCATTGTTCCAATATCAATTCATATATCATCACCGTATACAGTGTAAGATTATATATAGATTTCTTAGGAGTCAAAAATGCTGTCCATCAGCATAATCGGGAAGCACAAGTCAAAGTAAAGCCGTGTAATTATATACAAACCATTTCAGTTCACTCTTGCCAAGAAAAACATGAACGAAAGTATTGGCTGCATGACCAATTAATTCCCGCAGAAAGCTCAGCGCATCAGACCATGAATGAGGCTCCTCACCTGCAATCCCCGAACTCCCCAGCTCTGCACTGGCTGCACGTCTGTCCAGGCTCGGGCGTAAATGAGATCAGACACCAGTTGCTGACAGTTTATAGGACATTTAAAGATGTTCAGTTACTAGAAAACCCACGATCACAGACCATCAGCAACAGCAGGAGGAGAGAGTAGCTCTGAAGTCGTTCAGCTGATTCGGTAACACCAGGTTATACAACCAAGTGAATACACCTGAATATATCAGTCCTAAAGGTGTTTTGCATGACCAGCATAAAGTTGCCATAAAACTAGCAAGAACAGAGGAGTTTAATGTACAATTTAAAATGTCAAAAAAAAAAAAAAAAAATCCATTCAATAGGGTTCACCTGGACACATATAGGTCATGGACTTTCAGCTTTCACATTCTTTCTTTGCAGTTACTAGCTGCAGTCTTGTTTTCAGAAGACCCTTCAGATTCAGAGTCACCTTTTGGTAAGAGCAACCCATTACAAGAACTACCACCCCTGAAAAAAGCTTCCAGTGGTATAAAATGCTGGAGCCTACTTGGTTAGCAGAGAAGATCATATCCCAGTGCTGCATTCTTCATATTTCAACCCCACCATATAAGAAATCCACTTCAAGATTTCTTGTCTGGTGATCAGATGCCCACATAGCTATAGCAGTGGATGAATTCACCTCCTGCACTATCATGTCCTAGAGCAGTTGTGTTTCTGGGGCAAGTACCAAAGTCAGCAAAGCAGCTCCAACACGCAGAAAACGGAGGGCTTACAGGAGCAGTCTGCTTCTAGCTGGATGAAGGAAGTTTGATCATGGCCATGCCACCTAACAGAGGACTATGTATTTACCTGTGTATCAGTGCAGAAAGGATTTTCATATTTCATGGATTTAAAGTTGCATCGGGACTGGAATCCATTCTGAGCGACATAAACAGGGTTACAGACTCCATATTTTTCCAAATAGCGTGTGAAAGCTCATGTTTGTGATTTAGTTTAGCTCCGATGGTGCCTCACAGGCACCTGGTATGCATAGCAAGTGCGTTGCAATCAGTGGAAATTGGGCTGTTGCTGACTTCAGTAGGACCAAGATTATATTATTGCTCTGCCATGTTTCTAAATGCATAACTCTCCTCACCCAAATTAATACCTCAAACACTACATCAAGATAATTTATTTTGAATAAACAGAAAAATGGGGGTTTATGGTAATTATTTCCTTTTTTTTTTAGGTGTTAAGGAAGTGGGTACATGGGCAAGCCCAGATGAACACGCAAGATGAGCAGGTAAAAGACTGGCATTAGGGTCCCGCTGTTACTTGGGACATTTATCAAGACAGGTAAGTACTGCTCTCCAAATGCTTGTACATGTTTAGAGCTTGGCCATCCATCAATTCATCACAGTTGTCACTTCTTCTGGGAGACATTGAACACTTTTTCCGAAATTGGAGGTTGCATGGAGGAGACATGGAGGATTTCCATGTCCCTTTCCTTCACTCCAAGGCTGTGAAAAGGTTCAAGGCATCACAAAGAGTTACCAGAAAGCATCGTTAGTCAGAAGGAGCTCGGTGCCTGCATGAGGGGGAAATGAGGGGTGGCTGCAGCTACGGCCAAGGCTCTGCTAGCTGACTCTGCTGGCAGCAGCTCCGTTCCTCTCAGGCAAGGTAATGTTTGTTCCTGTAGCCAGCAAATGCAGCCAGTTCTCACCCTCATCCCAGGAGGCACTGAGCTGCTGCTGAATCAGGGTTACACAAAGATGAATGAGCCCAACGGGAAGGGGCAGGGAAACGGAGACAGCTCACACTCATAAAATGAGAAACGCAGAGTTAGAAGAATTACAGAAACAATAAAATCCATCTGCACTTTGGAAGGTCCTTCTATCAGCAGGGCCTGGGAAGTCCTTTCCCCCCAGTAATTCCTCTTCTATATCATCCAAACCTCAAATTCTCTGGAATCGAATGTGGATGGGGCTATATTTCCCTGTGGTTATTGCTAAATGACTCAAAACTTTTCCCTCCCTTTTCCTGTGAGACCAAGGGGCTACATCAACCTCCAGCAAAATTTTGCATTTGTGTTTCAGTTCTGTGGAAGAAGTAGCATCTGGGCCAACAGGACATGAAAATGGCTCACAGGTTTCACCTTTCTGTAACTGCAAACACAAATTCCGCCAATATGTAAAAATAAAATACAATGACATAAAGTTAAGCTCTTTGGCTGGGTTGAGGGATGTTTGCAGGGGTAAACAGAAAGTGTACAGCTCCTTACCAGATTCACGCACACGTCCTGCCTTTACTACAACATATATTATTGCTTCTATGAGCTGGGCCAAGACAAACTGCCCCAAAGTATCCGTGCTGTATTGCCACAAATACCTAACACCTAACGCACACTAACTTGGGCATATCTCCAGCAGGTTCTCCTTAGGACTTGTCTGGTAAGGTCAAGGGAGACAACACCAGTCAGGAGCACCTCGTAATCTCCAAACTGGACCCACTGCTGAATGTAGCTAATGATTCTACAAATTTCACTATCCAAGTGATTTTTGCTCTCTGAGACTTCTGCATGCATTTGGATACCTGTTTCTTAGCAAGTACTTTGACAACATCCATGTAATAAATAGAAAAATGGATCTTTATTACGCAGTCAAGTATCTGAAGGGGGAAAAAAGAACATTACAAGCAGACCAGCTGCCTGTTACCAATTTTAAAGTATACTTTCTAAAGTCTAATGCAATGCAAAACCAGTAACACTCCTAAACTCAGAAAATTAAATGGCAACAGAAGAAACAAACCCTTCCATACTTAAATCTATAAACAGCCCCCAGAAACAGTAGTCAGGTGGTGCCTCTGGTGCCTTGTCTTATTTTCCTTCCCCTGGGGAATGGTTCTTGCTTGCATTGCATATAGCACATGGGCTGAACCTGGTGTCTGCTGCTGCTCTGTGCTTCACACTCCACCCTACTCTTGCAGTTCTCCGTTGCCCAAGAAACCCCAGAGATCTCCAGATCATAAGGGAAAAGTTTGAATGAACAGGTGTTCATATACTTGTTCTGCTAATTTTGACAGGTTTTGACCAAAAATTGTTCTGTCAACAAGCATACCTGGTGTCTTTCTATGAAGAAAACAATATTATAAATGACAGCATGAAAACTCTGCACTTCAAAGTGTTGTTTTATACCTGTGTAGCTGAATTCTTCCCTCTCCATCCCAATTGTCCCTGCAGTAACAACAGAGCCAGTGAGTAATGCAGCACTTTGCTCTTGGTCTCTGCTTTTGCCTCTCTGGGAGGCACAGAGCTGGCGGCCTCTCCGGGCTCTGTTAGCAGCAGCAGATGTGTTATTGCCAGAGCATGAGGGAGTTTTTTTAAAATCCAAACAGTCCACTGTAGCACCTGCATTGAAATGGGCTAGGAACAGTGCTTGTTTGCTGAACTTTATACTGAAATGCCTGGAATACTCCTTACACAAGACTCTGCAAGCCAGCTGCATGCTGAGCAGTCATTTTCCAAGCAGAGGAAAGGGTGGTCTATATTCTGCCTGGGGAGGTCTGAATGGCTGGAGGCACCAGCTGAAGGCTGTAACTCATTGCTCAGGTAGGCTTGTAAGTATTTTTACATGAACCTCAGGAAGATGCAGGTGCACGTATCTCATTTGTCATAAATTTCTCAAATAGAGAAAACTGACTTTTCTACTCATGGAGAAAGCTTTGTAGGGATTTTAGAAGACCTGACATCCTGGAGTAACAAAAGAAAGGTCAAAATCAACTTGTTCCCTTGTGTCCTCTCCATAGATATCTCTAGACACATTTTGGGTTGTATCTTCTCTTTACAGGGTTGCATGATAGATGGAAGATTAAAATCACTGGCCACCATGGTCATTCTTTCTTCATTCCTCAACTGGTTTTGGCCTTTTGCTAAAGTTACCCAATATTTTCCATTATAAGGACCTTTTAGCTTTGCCAAAGTTCAGTCATCCTAGCTGTAATTTCTTCTGCTGGCTGAATGCCTCTGGCTGATTTTGTTTGGACTTCTTTTGATAATTTTTTTGGAAAATTTTCCAAGAAAGAACCTAGGGGAAAATGTATATATTGTTGTCTGTGTCAAAAACTTGCAGGCTTTTCCTTTTAAAATCTCTCATTTCCCAGGCTTTGGAGCACAGTCCTGAAATGTGATGGGTAGATTTGCACCTGGAATGGCCTTTTCCCTTTCCCAGTGGAAATCTGCAGAGCGCAGAAGCAAGATGTCAACCACAGATTTGTATAGTGAAGAAAACCTTAAGTCTTTTAAGAGTTCTGCCTCACTTGTCATAAAGGTCAGAGAAGAGGCAGGGGAGAAAAAGAAATTCTTATTTTCAAAGCTGGTGGTTTCAGTGCTAGAGAAGGCTCTGACTCTGCCAGGCAGTGCCTATGTGATGTGAGCGACCGCACTGGCTCTGGCTGGGGTGGAGATCATCTGCTTCACAGCTGCCTATACAGGGCTGTACTTTAGATTTGTGACCAAAACAGTGTTGGTAACACATCAACATTTTTGCTGTTGCTGAGCAGAGCTTGCACATCATCAAGGCATTCTCTGTTTCTAACTCTGGTGCCCCAGTGAGTAGGCTGGGAATGGGCAAGAGACTGAGAGGGGGCAGCTGACCCAAACTGACCAGAGATATTCTACACTATATACATCATGCTCAGCAATAAAACAGGAACGTTTTTTGGTTTTTTTTTTCCAAAGTAGCTGCTGCTAGAGACTGGCTGGGCATCAGTCTGCTGGTGGGAGGTGATGAATGATCGCCTTTGCATCACTTGGGTTTTTATTTTTCTTCCACACCCCCCGCCGCCCATTCGCTTATTAAACTGCCTTCATCTGGAGCCATGAGTTTTTCTCACTTTTGCCCTCCCAGTTCTCTCCCCCATCCATCTAGGGGAAAGTCAGTGAGCAAGTGGGTGGGGGCTGAGCTGCCACTGGCTAACTTAACCCACCCCAAAACTCGTCAACATCCAGCTCATCCTAGCTTATCTCTACCCATGTGTTTCTCGACAGTCCTGACAGGAACCCTACAGTATCATTTGCAAAAGGGCTGAGTACTCACCCCTGCCATGGAAGTCAATGGGATCTAGACTTCAAAGCCTTCAAGTGTTTAAAATACTGTGCGTCATTGTAGCTGTATTGCTGGGTTTATGCTATCAGCAGCACACCTGATGTCCTGCTATCTCGATCATCCACATGTGGGATTTGGCTCAGAGTATGCCAGCATTGCTCCTTGCAGGCTTCATACGCATGGAAAGCAGGGAGAGGAAGGGCAGAGGCAGCATCATGTGCTGCCGAGTCTTGTGTGGCTGTGACTAGGACTTTTAGCCAGGCTTGCAAAGTGGGAAGTGGAAGGTGTCGTTGGGTGTACAGTGTAAACATTGACTGTAATGCTGGGTACCCTCAGAAATCATAGCACTTCAAGTGATCCACTTCTTATGAGAGGATAACTTTTAATTACTGTGGCTCCAGCCTATAAAATGGAGGTAATAATACTCCTTATTGCTTGCAAAGGTTAATTAACATTTGTGAAATATATAAATGCTACCCTGACAACAGACATAGAAGAAATCAATAATTTTATCTTCAGAGCAGAGCATGCATGTTGCAGTGAATGGGACCTAGAGGAACAAAGAAGAGAAGATAAAATATTGAATGGGTGCTCACTAAATGAGTTCAGTCCCTTCTCTGTACCGAATACTGGAGAAAAATTGATACACTGCTATAAACTAACATCCATATCAATACTTTTCATCAGTAGGAATGAATATGTCTTGTCAGTAATTCCAAACATGCTCAGGTCAGTTAAGGACCCATGGGAAATCGTTCTCCTGGCATTTCCTAGCTTGTGAGTGCTTGATTTCACAACCTTAGTAATGTTCTTTGACAACAATTATTTGTATGTGGTATTTATGAAGTCTGACAAAATGAAAAAGACGTGGGATCTCTCCAAAGCTTTCATTAATATTTTCAGTGAATATCTGATGCCCTGTAATCCGCCTGAAAGAAGATAGAAATACTGCATCAAAACCAACTGTTGACAATGTGATCTCACAAGTGGTATAGGAGGGACTATTTATCACTACCTATTTTTTGGTTCATTTGTTCCTTTTGAGGTCCATTTACTCTAAAAAGCAAGACCAATATAAACCTGGTACATACAACTCAAAATATTTATTAGAGTGGCTATCTTTTATTGCCATTGTGCCCAAACAAGCAAAACTTCAGATGTTCAACTTTCTCCATAAACAGTAATTTACATAAATTACAGATTTGTTATATATAGTGAGCAAAAATACTTTACAATTGCAATCTTGATGTTCCCTCATTTACAAAGTTTTTTTTCTGTACTTTTTGAGCCAAATACAGAGTTGAAGAGTTGTAATTTAATATTCCCCCAGACCTACTTACACCCACTTGTTGAAGCATCAGGGAGTCCTGGTGGGTGTAACTCACAAGCTGAAGAGCCAAAATATATTGCAATAATGTTAACTTAATGTAGGGAGAAATCACCGTCTTTTTTATTTGCTTTTCTTGCTGTGCTCCTCTCCTGTGGCCAAGCACTATACAAGCCATATTCACTTCTCCTCTGTTTGACTCTGAGGTGTGCACTGCAAGGCAAGAGGTCAGGAAGACCAAATATGATGCATTTGGACTTGCCGTGTGGACCTATATTGACACAAATGGCAAATGTGGGGAGGGGATGCAGTTGAACCAAGCTGTGTCGGTGCCTGTAAGTATATTACACCAGCTTCCACTCCCTCTAGTGCCAGATGGCCTTAGAGAGACACTTCTCTGCATCTCCTTACCTCTGTGAGAAGTTACACAGCTGAAGAGCAGCAGAACACATCCAGCCATCCCTGAACCCCAGCTGAAAAGTGTGACATGCAACAACAGCAGAAGGCTGCTCCTCCGGGCTGAAAGAGCCCAATTCTGGGTTCGTGCCTGTTGGCTCCCACTGAAGATAACTCGAAGCTGCATGTCATTGGCATTTGGACAGTCTCAAAACATGGCAAGATCTTTACCTCCTTCCACCAACATAAACCAAGCCCTGTGGCCAGTATTGTTTTGACATACTCCAGCCGAAGACCTGGTCTGGTTAGACCTCAGGCAATAAGAAACTACTTCTGAGGAAATCAGAATTATTTCACTCTGTGTGTTGAAAGAAACACACTATGAACAAACAAAATGTTATTACTAATATATAATAATCTACTTCTGCAAACATCCTAATAAAATCTGGCACTAATTATTTGGTCTTGGTTTTGCTGTCTTCAACATTTAAGCACTCTAACAGTGACAGAATTACTTTGCATTATGTGAAATTTTGGAACACAAAAGTAAAATATTTCATCAGTTTACATACTCAGTTGACACAACAGCTACAATTGTTTTAGGCAATTTTGACAAAATACTGTGCAAGGAAATTGGTCTATAATAAAATTTCCCAAACTTTCTGAACCAGAAATAATCTTAATTCAAATTATGAATAAAACCCATAATGATGTGTTTCATCAAATATAAAAAACATGAAACAGTGGTCCCTAAATATAATCTGTAGATAATCATAATAGCTGTACTTTTAATTGCATTTCACCATTTTGCTTCTCTTTAAGTTTAGGACAATGTGACTGTCCAGCCTATTCTAGAGTCATCTTGTGTCTTCCTTCCAAGAAATGAAGTTTCTAAAAGAAAAGGTCACAGCAATTGAAAGACAAGAGAGCTTGTGCATGGGCCTTTGCATGATCAACACTCAAAACATACTTAGAACAAGCCTGTATCTCTGAGTAATTCTGGCATACTGAAAAGATAGCCAGGTGTTTTGCTGCTTTCAGAATCTCTTCAGTTTCCCAGTTAATCAAAAAATAGGAAAGAAAAAAAATCACCCAACCTCACTTGTCAGAGAGAAGTCTAGATAACTAAATACTTTCAAATTATGATGCTAGTTACCCAGCTTAAGAAAAGGCTCATCTGCAGATTTAACAAAATTATTAGTAAATAACTTCACCATTTGTTCAGGATCATTTACAAACTCATTACCCAGATCCAAGGATAATGTCTTCACTCTGGGCACAGGTCCAAAATGGTCATTAACAATAGTATGAAACTGTTGTGGAGAAAAAGATTTATCATTAAAATATGTTATAATACTCAGCTCTTACTTTTCAAATGCACATTTTGTATTGAACCCAAATGGTACTTACTTCAGACAAATGATCTTCCACATATGGTTCCCGAGTCACATGCAGTTTTCCTCAATGATGCATGCAATTATTTTTCAGATATTTTATTTAATTATTTCCCTTTGTATTGCATTTGGGCTTGGACAATGAGAAGGCTTCCAATCAAAAAAGAATGCCATACGCACCTCCACGTGTATGGACCAAGGCTTCCAGCATCTCCAAGACTTGCCAAATAGCCAGTTTGTGGTTGGAGAAGAGAGGAGCAATGCTGAAAAAAATTTGTAGGTCAGGCTGTGGGAAAGAGCCAGGGGTGTGTAACAGTCTGTTGTGAAGTTGAATCAAAGTGAACAGGAACTGAGCACATTACCTCTGGTTTTAGATCACTTCAGCAACACAGCTCGCAGAGTGAAAGTGAGTGTGAATGGTTATAAATGAGCTTCCTTGATACACAAGTGAAGACTGTAGCAAGGAAAAAACGAGCAGTACACACATGGTTAGGAAGTGCTTAAAGTCACACTGTGCCACAGCAACTGCAAAGCACTCACTTGGGTACCTTATTTCAGCATTTGATGAAATAACTGTAATAGTTCTATATAAACAAGCCGTATTAAGCCTATACGTAAACACTTCTAAACAAGGATGATCTGTTTACATCCCCTAGCCCTTCTGCGAGTTTGGATCTGGCTGCAACGTGGGATCTCTGTGACAGGCAGTCCATTGTGGTAGTAAACTGTTGTTATGTTATCGTTATTATTGGAAGAAAAAACAGGCCTCGTAAATTACGTGCTGAACTAGAGTAACAGAAAAGTCCCTAAAATGAAGTATTTTTGTGAAATTGGATTTCCCTAGAACACAGTCTAAAGTTTCCTGAAAATAAAAGAATACGAAAATATGCTTGAAACTTTTTTTCTGAAATCAGTGGTTTTAACCAGAGAGACGGTGTAATTATGTTTGGCAAATTTCACTGTAGCTTTAAAAGAAACTTGAAGAGTATTAAACGGTGTATAAAAAGTTCAGGCTTGTGAAGGCTCAGGACTGGGCAATGCTAGTTACATACTGTACCCTGTACTGTGTACTGTGTTGCACTCCAAGCATGTACCTGTTCAGTGGTTTATCTAGCTAGGAGGACTAAGATTAGGATTAAGATTTCTTCTTAGAAACATACTCATGGGCTTTGGATCAGTCTAGATAGTTTTTAGTTTGATTCTTCGAAACAAAAATTGTAAGTTAATTTAGGATCCAAAATCAATCACACAACTGAGCAAGCATTAATCGGTGATACAAACACCGCAAGAACTGTTGTCCTAATCCAACACAACGCTAAGGACATCCATAATTTTCTGATGACTGTATTCAGATTTAAATGTTTTACTCGCGACTTGTACCAAAAATAGATATTCCAGACAACTACCAGAGCACAAACTAAAAGCTGAGTCAAGTCTCTTTGATATCTGAGCCCTGCTTTAAAGCAGCAAATGGCTACTGCAGCTGGTATTCAAGCACCTTCGACAACCCCAAGCTGAAGGTACTGCCTCCAAGTCAGCAAAACACGCTCAAGTAAGTGTCAACTCAAGTCATCAGACCCACTGAAGGAATTCAGATTTCTAAATCTGTTATTTAATTTTTGCTCTACAATGATTACTTTTCGAGGACTTAATCCTCCATTCCCTGCTCGGGCAAGATTGTACCTGAGAAGGTTTCCAGCGCTTTTTGACCTGGTGTTAAACTAATGCTGCTGTGATACTGTGCCGTGACCTTTCCGGTATGCTCCAGTCCTTCTTGGAGCCATCGGCCTCCCGAAAAGACCGTGCAGTATAATCACTTCTTGGGGCATCCCCACACTCAACACACCACGACACCCCTAAATGCCAAGGCAAAACCGTGTGCATCCCCCCTCTGCAATGGGCAAGGCTCGCTGGTGCCTCTGTTACGTTGTTCTGCCCCAGACGAAGCGGCGTACATCGCGCTGGCTCTGCTGCCTCAGCACCAGTGGTCACAGCCGAAGCTGGATCATAAATGCTCGTCACCGTCTTCCCGTTGCTAAAAACGGGCAGGTCTGCAGAAAATCAAACGGTGCCGTTCATGAAAACGGGAGCCTGGAGACGATCCATTATTGCTGGCAACATCCAGAACTAGAGAAGTAGAAGAGGCCTGGCCTGTATAACCCCAAACCCACAAATATTTACACGCATTCTTCAGCGCGTGCACCGCGCGCGATCCCAGGGCGCCCACCCGCCCCGCTGGCGGCGCCTCGCCCAGCGCCAGGGCCAACCCCGCGGGTCCCGCAGCCGCTCCCCGCCGGGGACACGCACCCGCCGCGCCGGGAGCCCTCGGGGGGCGCGGTGGGGGGCACACCGGCCTGCCACCCGCCTGGGGAGGGCAGGGACCGGCCGTTCTCCCGCCTGGCAACGCCGCATCCCACGCAAGCCCCCCGGTCACCGGTGGGTGCCCTGCGGGTCCTGTCCTCGGGCCGCTCCCCACGGGCAGACCCCGCTGCCTGCGGCCCCGCACCCCGGGAGCCCCGCGGGACGCGGCGGGGCGGGGTGCGACGCCCCCGGGCCCAGCCGCCGGCGGGGCCCGGAGCCCGCCCCCGCCGCCCGGCCCCGGCCGCGGCCCCTTCCCCGGGGCGGAGGGAGGGAGGCGGGGCCGGGCCGCGGCTCCGCGGGGCCGGGCCGCGCCGCGCGGGGCTGGCGGCGAGAGCGCGGTGCCGCCGGCGGCCGAGGAGCGACGGCGAGCGGCGGCGGCGGCAGCGGCAGCGGCAGGGGCTGCGCACCAGGGCCCGCGGCGGGGGCGCGCCCGGCCCCCGGCATGGCCCGGTAGTAGGCAGGGAGCGCCGCCCGCCCGCCCGCCCGCCCGCCGCGCCCGCCCGCCGCGCCCGGCGGCAGCCCCCGCCGCGCCCCGTCCGTCCTATGTGACCCGCCCAGGCGCCAAGATGAAAGGTAGGGACGGGAGCGGGGCGCCTGCTCAGCCGCCCGCACACGTGTACCGCGCACCGGGCACCGCGCACCGGGCACCGCGCAGCGGCAGGGCAGGGTGCTGGCGGGGCGTGAGCGGGCAGGTTGCGGGAGGAGCGTGCAGGCAGGGAGCAGACGGCGGGCAGGGTGCAGGCAGGAGCTGTAGGATGCGGGCAGGGCAGGGTGCGGGCAGGATGCAGGCAGGGCACGCTGTGGCCGGGCAGCGGCAAGGGCAGCGCTCGGGCAGGGCGCAGGCAGGGCGGTATGCGGGCAGGGCCGGCGGGGCAGGGCGCGGGTCGCGGTGCGGGCAGGGCCGGCGGGGCAGGGCGCGGGTCTCGGCGCGGCCGCGGTGCGGGCGGGGGCAGCCCCGGCCCCGCGCGGGGCTCTGGGCTCGCGGCTGCCGCTGGTCAGCCCCGGCCCGGGAGCGGGCGGCCGTGGGTCCACCCGGCGTGTGTGCTCTCGTCGCAGCGTCTTGTCCCGGCACCCAACTTTTAATCTTTTATCTCCCCCTTCCCCGGCGGCCCGAGGAGAAGACTTTTATGTCTCCCTGATTTCTGTGTTTATTTTTTGCCAGCGTTTTGCGATGTTCTTGGTGTTGGTTCTAAACATCTGGCAGTGATTAGGTGCCAGTAGAGGCTTAACCGGCTTGTGAAATGTATTTGGCATATTTCTCTTCAACATCCACCGACTGGAAAATATTTGGTCTTTGCTTTGCATCTGTTAAAACTGAAACTTTGTTTCTTTTCCTTTTTCTCTCCACCCCCCGCACACACACCCCCCCTACCCCCCCACCTTTTTTTTTTTTTTTTTTTTTTTTTTTAAATGGGTGAAACATGCCACTTCTGCCGGTGGATTCCGTCCTACGAAGTTGTGACTGAGAGGTATTAGATAATACACTTTTAAAATCAAGTACAGAAGCAGATTGCCAAATTGCTACACTCTAACCTAGTAAAGATGTATTGGGGGTGTGTGCAAGAAAGCCTTCTGTTTATGAAAATTGATAGCCTTACAGAAAAAGGCAGAGACTTTACACACTGGGGAATACTTACAATGAAAACATCAAAGGACGTTATGGAAAGTTTAGGAAGTAGTTGAAAGCTTGTGAGAGCTGAATCTAGTTTTTCTTCAGAGGCGAAAATAAACTTGAAGTGTGGAAGGAAAAAAACGTACGGATAAGAAAATTGCTTTTGGGCACCAGTGTTGTGCCTGTGCATGGATTGCAGAGTTTGATTCCAGATGCCAGGAGGCCAGTAAACATCATGATAGTTACACTTAGTTTCCAGAGTCTGGGACACCAAATGATGTGATTATTTATTCACTTGCCAGGGTAGCTGCCTGAAGGGAGGAGAAGCATTTTGGGGGGTTTATTTTTGCAAGCCCACACACGCTATGTTAAGTTACTTCTGGCACTGTGACATGGTGTTTCTACAGGTCCATGCAACATATTAAAAATAATGTATTTACAATGTTCTTTATTTATAGGGTACTTGTGCCAAAAGTTTTGTCATCGGCTTGTCATTATCAGCATAGAAGTAATGGCAGGAGCAAACCGAAACAACGGGGATCCAATAATATAAACCCATGTCTGTTATCACTGAAAGCCTTATGCTCTATTTTTGTCGGGGTTGAGGCTGCCTCAGTTTGGGGGGTGGGGGGGAAAGACTGGATGCAGAGGACTGAGGACAGCAATATTGTATACTGTGACTTGCATCTCATTCTTCTATTCTGCTTCCATCACTCTTCTTTGCAAAGCGCAGAAGTGGCATTTGGAGGGAAGATGTTACTCCTGCTGGGAGCACATGTTGGTGCCCCACACTCCAGCGAGAGGGAGATGCTTTACCCTGGCTGCTAGTCCTTACCATTCAGTTTCCTTAAGAGTGATCACAGCAATCTTATTTCTTTCCCCCACAGAGTTACAGAAATCAGTAATAAAGCATGCGAAGAAGAACACTTAAATGACTGTACTGGTGGAAAGAGAAAAAGAGAAACTTCAAACAAATCATCACATCACGTGCCATTGCCAGTGTTATGGAAGTCAGAGAGCCAAACCAAATTTTGACTCTGTGATTTCCTTTTCTGGATACAGACATGGTTTTTCATATTTTCTCTTTAAACTTGATGGTAATGATAATTATAGGACTGTAGAACTTGGTGTAGTTACACATTTTTCTCAATAACAACAAAATGATCTGTTGATTGCAGCTGTCTGTATATCTACCCTCTCTGGAGAACGGAGGAATATCTAAATAATTACATCACTAAATATCTGTAAGGAACAAATTATATTTTCCATTGCTGGTATTCATAGTGTGTTATGTTTTAAATCAGTAAAACAAATTGAAGTTTATGTTTAATATGCTGGCAGTTTTATTTCCAGCAAACTAGACTGAGCTCACAAACTTTGTGATCCATTTTAGTAATAATTCATGTGATTTATAAGGGGACTTGACTGCTTTAGGGTCAGATGTATCTTCATCAAGTGATACTTCTAAGTTGTAGTTAGTTATTGGGATACGAAGGAGTACTTGTTGCCTGGGAAACAAATGGAAACAGCTTCCTCATAGTCAAACACCACATGTTCAAAAGCCTCGGCTCTAATTTAAGACAGGGACAAGAGCTGTTAAAACTGAGAACTTCTTCCTATATATCTGTGATATATTTTGTAATTATTACTTTAAAGTGTATCTGTAACCACTGCTATCATGGCAGTGTTGATGATAAGTATTTGTGTGTGAAATGTGGGTCTTGTTTGGATAACAACTTGATAATGCTAATACTCAAAATTGGGCAATGACTATGCCAAGGTGGTCATTTTGGAACTGTTGCTCCAGGATGACAGAGAAGATCTTAATTACGATACCCACGGTAGCTCAGCTGCTTCTTTCCCCTCCTCTTCCTTTCTGCTGTCACAGGCACCTTGCTATGTACTGCTTGTGTAGCGATTGTGCTGGAGGACGAAACATCTGGTGTCTTCTTGTGCTTGAGGACTGGAATGTGACTGAATACCCCTGTGCAGTTCCTCTCATGTAATAGAAAAGATGCACAGAGTGAAACGGTGGGACAGGTTGTGCTGTGTTCCACCGAAACCAGTGAAGCCAGCGCTGCCTCAGGAATGCTCTGGTCAAACACCCAGCTTTCTTAGCATCAATCAGTTTGCCTCAAAGAAAGCTCTATGTGCTTTGTGCAGTTTTCAGTACGTACAGTACGTGGAGTTTTTACGGGATATACCAGTTTAGTTTACCTCCAGTTTGCCTTACACGCTGCACACTTAAACAGATCTTTAATGACGTGTCAGCCAGTGTTGCTAAAGTCATCCCTTCTGGGTTTGAACTTGGAGCCTTTGATGTAATCTGCAGGTAAAGCCTCCATTTGCAAAAGCTGAGTGTGCATGCAAATTCAGTTGTTCCTGCTTGGCTTCTTTGAAAGGTCTTAAAATAAATAATCTATTTAGATGATGTTTACCTTCTTTACAGGTTTTGTCTTTCCCTCTAACTGTTTTGATGCCACTACTATTTTTAAAGAATAAAGGAATAAATGTGCCAATTTTCTAATACTGAAGAAAAGTGTATATCTCTCTCTCTAATCTTTGTGTGCACAAAATCAAATGGACACTCATCTGTAAATAGGTCTTTTCTGGACAGAAGCTTCAAACTGCAGATTTCAAAAAAATCCAGTCCAGAGCACTTTGCAGAGGCCAGAAAGCATCTGAAAACCGAGGATTAGAAGTGGAGTGGTCCAGTAACCTTTACTTAGTCCAGTTATAACAGAGCTTATATGAATATAGTGACATAAACATGAAACATATGCAGGAGCTCTGAGTGGTGTGTGTTGGACATGTCACAGGACCCTACCGCAGAAGTTCAAAGGCATGAGCAGTTATAATAAATTCGTGATACAACGCAGAACAAATCCTGAGCGTGCTACTATACAGTCAGTACGTATCCTGAATTGTTTGGTAGCACAGAGGATTTTAAACATATGGATGAGAAAGATGATCATGCGAGCGTGTGTCAAAGGATATTCTTACTAACAATATAGAGGAAAGCAGAGTGTTAGAAGCTGTGAAAATACAAGAGAAATCAGTTATTGCACAGGTGGAAATATTACTGTACAACTGCAGTGGATATTGAGCAGAATTAGCGTATAAGCTATTTAAGCCAGAGGTATTTTTAGTAACAAGTTGTAATTGTTCATCTTCGCTTTCAATATTCTACTTTTCTCAGCCACGCTGGACTAAGAATAGCACCAGAGAACCTGTCCCTGTGAAGAATGCAGTTGTTTAAAATCTCCTGTAGCTCTTTCTCCTGCTACTTTGGATTACATGAATTTATTCTAGACTGATTTCGCGACAGCTGAGAGCAGAACAGAGCTCTTTTTTGTCACAACTGCTGAACGGTTTGCTTAGATCTGCACTCAAAGACCATTGTGCCCAGAGGTTCAAACACCTTTGCCCGCTAGGATAAGGAGGGAAGGCTAATCTTACAGAGAGAGCGAGCCGATCAGGCCTTGCAGAGGAAAACCAGAGTAAAATAAAGAAAGAGAGCTGGAAGAAATGTCAAGAATGAAAGCAGTTCAGTGCTGCGAAGGATGCGTGCCCAGTTATCTTCAGCTTCACAAAACATTCCTTATTCTGAGGTTCTGTGTGTCAGAACAGTGATTCTCTCCTTCCAGCCCTCCCTCTGGGAAAGCAAAATAAAGACACTTTTTACCAAGCACTGGAAGTGAACCTGATCCTCCTCATAATGTGAGTGTGGTCTGTATGACTGAGGGAGCAACCCAAGATGAATTGGCTTCAGAGTTTGACTGCTTCCACCTAAAACCACAGTCCCTTTCGGTGCATAAATTTGAGGTGAAGACTGGGACGTCGCTGGGGAACAAAGTGAATGAGTTATGGGATGTAATAAGAGACGTGTATTGTTAGGAATGTGTATGCCATTTTAATGCTGCTGTTAATTGCCTCCTCTGACATACAGACAGGGAGGCACAATTTTTCAGTGCACTAATGAGAACAGATCTGTTTGCTCTTAAATCATTACAACTGAAATATGTTTGCTCTTAAATCATTACAACTGAAATACGATATGATTTAAACTTTTAACTTCTGAGGTCAACCCTCTGCACCATGCAGCTGATCCTGACCCTAGTACCGTAGCAATGCTCTGTGGCACTTACTGGCTAACAAGTTTTGTTCAGGAAACATCTCTATTTGCTGTCTTCATTTCGTGCCTAAAAAGCAAAGCTAGATCATTGCTCTTACACTGCTGGATTTCTTTATCTTCTTTCTTTTCTTCACATTCTTAATGTGAGCTCTCACATTTTTTGGGCATAGCAGTGGGGGAGTAGATTGAGACCAGAATATTAAAATGCACCCATTTGTCATGATTCTTGGTTTTGTCTTATGCATGTGTTAGGTGATGAGAGTCTTCAGTTATGTGTCAAGAGAGAATCTCTGGTCTGGAACCTTGCCTCTTGCTTTCTTGAGATACTGAAAGTAGATAAATTCCCAGACCAGCAGCCTGAAGGACAGAGGTGGGGAAAAGCTTCAGTCTCATTGCCATAATCCAGGCTCAAACGACATCCCAAAGGATGCTTTGGGATGTGGGCAGGTGGGCTGTCTTCTAGGACTGCCTCAGCTGAACCTCTGCCGTGGCTCCCCTAAAGACCAGGTACTCTACAAATGCAGAATTCGTGTAACCCCTGTCCAAAGGAGATTACTTCATGACAAGTCAGACAAAGGACCGGGTGGAAAACATGAGCACAACACACACAGCCAGCAACAGTGACATTGTGAGTGTGACATGTCAGCTTGGGACCTCCTCAATAGAGAAGAGTTTTATATGAGGGAGGCCTTATCGAAACAGAAGCAGAGAGAAAGACTTGAATATGGAAAGGGGCTATAAGGAAAAAGTAGTGGAGAAAGGCAGAAGAGGAAGATGGGTGAAATGAGGTATTTTTGAAGAGAGAGGGGAAGGAGAGCCCATTAGCACAAGCAGGAGACTGTCCAGAATAAAAGCTGTGGAAACCAATTAGAATGATGAAGTCATCAACATCTGATGTCCGCAGCTGCTTGCTGTGCTTCTGCTGGCTCGGTTTCACCTCTAGGTCAGCAATTTGAATGTAGACCGTTAACAGTGACCAGAAATGCATGTAAATCTGGTGGCTGCTCAAAAAGCTTTTGAAATGCGATATGAGAAAGATACTGGTGTTCACTGTTCTCATCTGTCTGAACAGTCGTTAATATTACAGAAACATCACAAGTGGACAAGTTTTGCCTTTCTGTGAGAGGGCTGAGGGAGAGAGTGGGCAGAAGTAGCTTTTTGATGCTGCAAGCAGTCCCTCATGAAGGAGGTGTGCCTGCTACATGGTTCTGAGTGGGGTTCTGCATCCTTGCAGGTTTATGGGTTAAAGAGAGGAATATCATAATTTTTCAACTAATGGCCACAGCTTCTTTCCAAATGGTACAAGTAAAAATTTGTCCTTGATAATATTAAAACGAATTTTACAGAGTTGCACTGGGATATAAATACGTAGTTCCCATTCAGTCAGTGGGAAAGGCAGGGCCCTAACTATTAGTGCTTTTTGAGAGAGTGATTTGTTTTAAAGGAAACTCTTACACTGTATGTCATTGTTACTACAAATTAATCTTACAGTTCTGAGTTCCCAGTGTGGTACTTAGGGGTAAGTTCTAATGTACTGTAAATTGAGTTTTCAGGAGGATTATAGAGGAACTTCTAAAATCTGAGCTGAAACTCAGCATGACAATTTTCAGCCCGGATGCCTCATTCTCTCCTGAAATAGATTTCCCCAGATTTTGAAATGCAGTGTAGAATATTGGTGTCTTTTCTTAATTCAAGACTTCAAACAAAGTCTTTAAACAAGGACTTTAAACCCATGTTTACTGCACACAAAAGTTCTAGAAATGATTGGATACCACGTGCTTGCAGCCACCGTATGACCCGGCATCTCTAATGATGCTGAGTTCTAGTTTGCTTCATTAGTTAATTATGTTTGAACGGCTGAGCGGGGTGTACTGTTAAAAGGTGACAGCTGGACATGGACATTAGGAGCTTTCTGTAACACCTTCCGTATGCCAACAATGACACCCACAAAAGGAAGGGGATAAAATGGAAACAATTTCCCTAAAATCACCATGCACCGAAGGCTCCTCAAAGCTGGTGCTGTTCCAGAGAAGGTACCGAGTGGTGCAGTGGTTGTAGGCCCTGTGTAGCCCTGAGGCAGATTTGGCATCTCTTTTGGCTCCAGGCCAGCTCTTTCTTGCTTGACCTCAGAGTGACTCATAAGTGGTCCATGATTAATTTATTTAAGATTTAAGAACAAGAACTAGAAATTACACAGTTCTACTCCACAGATTTTTGCTTTGCCTCTAGCAAATTAATCAAATGAGAGTCTAATTTGTTTTAGATTAAATGAATTCCCTCTGTTCACTGTGTTAATACCCAGCTGAACTGCCTTTTTATAATTTCCAATCCCTTGAAGCATTGTACTGTAACTTATTTAACTCTACAACTGTATTTATTAGAGGTGTTGCAGTAATAATTTATAACTGGAGGGCAGGCAGAATTTGGCATTGCTTCTTGGTGAGGTGTGGATATTGCCAAAATATCTCAAAGCTTTGTTTTTGGACTAGAGCTCTGCTTTGTACTGACTCCCTAAAATATTTGATGTATTGCTGCTTTGCTACAGCGAGCCACTAATTTTTACCGTTTTGCCGCAAGCTCCACGTGACAATCTGCTGTAGCCTCCAAGGAGACTCTTGTAAACCTGATGAAACAGTTGATCTCTGGTGGTCCTTCCCCTACACGGTTAAATACAATTTGTTGCTCACATGTGTTTCTGTTCTGCCCAAAGTTCACCTTTTTTATGGTCCTGCCTTCTGCCAGAGCTCAATAGAAGTCAGTGGAATAAGAAATCACATTTTAACCAGCTCTTCGTGTTTCTTCATCTTTCTTATTCTGGATTCCTTATCTTTTGGCTCACAGCTGAGAGCTCGGTAGAACAGTTTGCAAACAGATTATGGCTGGGTTTTCCAGCGCTAAGGAGTTAATTCATCCGTCTGGCACATAACAACAGATTCTGCTTTATTGTCTGCTTCAAGGAGTCTGCCCCTTGTAATTTTTGCCCAGGAAAGTAAGCCTTGCCTATATAATCATGTATGTATGTATGTAATGGAAATATTGCATTCATTCCAGCCCTCTTTGTAAGTGAGAAAGGCTGGATTTAAACTAAATAAAAATATTTCCAACGTATGGCTTTCACGATGTCAACAAAATCTTCTTACACCGGTTGCAGCCCCATTCAAGTGTATGGTCACTGCTGACGTAAAAATGCAAAATTTCCTTTTGTAATATCAGCCACGAGTGCTCAAAACTCATTAATGTCTTCCACTGATTTCTGGTAGATACTGCCTGTAAAAGCATAAGGCATAAAAACATGCTGGAGATTTTCTTACTATTTGCTTTCCTACTTGGTGTGTATTTTCTTAACCTCTGTAATTCATCACAGATCACAATTTAATAGTTTTCTCTAGAAAAGCTGTTCCCTTTTCAATGAAAAATTGCAATCTCTTGTATTTTCCTGATTCAAAGAAACCATGAAGCTTTGAGATTTTTGTAAAACTTGTGACAAAATGTCAATATTTTCAGCACTGGAACAAGGAGCTGAGGGCCAAGTTTCTGCCACCTTCGGTGAGCGCAGTACTGCCTGAAAGAGCAGGCTGGGGCACATTGCCTTACCTTGGGACTTAAGTTTATAGGCCTGTTTGTCAACTTCATTTTTAATATTTCAAACACAGATTCCTTTTACAGTAGGTCTTTCAACCCATCCTAATCTTTTTTTTCCCAAGGACCCAGTGTTATTCACTTCTGAACATTTAGCTTAATCTTGTTTTATTCATTTCTTCCTTCCATATTTATTTTCCTTAAGCATTAAGGATAACTTAATGCTTAAGCATTAAGCATAACTTACATTACAGTTAATATTGTAAAATATTATATTTAGACATGATTTGAGCAAATTTCCTGGTGACAGTTGTAACCAAAAGACTGCTAAGGTTAGTCTGTTAAATAATTTTAATAGACTTCCCCTAAAATATGTTGCTGCTTGTTGCTAGATCAACTCACAGGGATTAAATAAAGTTTTAGCTGATGTTTTAGATTTTAGTGAGCAGGTGAGCCAGGTCACCAGTTGACAAAACTGTCCTTGCCCATCTCCACTTGTTTGTTTCAAATGCCATAAGTATTCTTCAAAATGAGGAGATTAATGAATAATTCTAAAGTATTCAAAGCTTTTTTTAAAAAAAATCATCCCTAGCAAGCACATCGTGCAGTGTTGCAAATATTAAAAGGTGTATATATATATAAAGTATGTAAGTGTGGATATAAATATATATTATGTATAATATATGTATATAAAGCATATATCTATACATATACACACACTGCAAATATAGAAAAGTCCAAAGAAACAAAAATATGATTATAAATGTGTGGCCAGTGGGCCATGTCATTGGGTTAAGCATGGAAAAACAACCAACTAGGGAAGAGGCCGGCAGCCCAGGAAGAAGATCTTGAAGATGTGGTGCAGGGTGAAGGCACAGGTTTTAGACACGGCCTGGCTGCATATGCCAGATAGGGATTGCCTAAGTCAGGTTACGCTCCTGAGAAACAAAAGAGGCAATTGTATTACAGCCCTGATAGCTGCGGAGGGCAGGAAGCTAAGGGCTCTGGAGCTGATACCTTTCTTTTGTGCAGCGTTTTATCTTTTGTGCAAAAGGGGAAGATTTTTCCTGAATAGTTCACTGCTGGGATAAGAAGCTTGGTTGTTGACTGCACGTGGTTTATTAGTATTTATCATGTTTTGTTGGGTGCCCTTGTCTTCAGATAACATTTGGCACAATTGTGAGGGTTTGTTGGGTTTGGGTTTTTTAGAGATTTCTTTCTGCCTTCAAAACCGGGATGTGTTTGTTTTGCCTAAGGAGTGCCTACTGGTTCTTCCATTTCTTAAATGCACATCTGAGTAGGAGATCTAGCTTAAGATATGGACAGAAGTGCCACTGGCAGTGAGCAAAATGTGTTGCCTGGTGAAGAATAAGAGTTTTGAGCTGTTCTATCAAAAGTGCTGTCAGAGTAAAGGGTGACATTCTGCAAAATGATGTGTTTAGTGTATTCCTTTGCTGCTTCAGGCAATGACTCCCTCAGACTTCTGTGCATGGCACATTGTAGGTCAGAAGAGGTGTAGGTCAGATTTCTTGCTGGACATACACTCAAATGATTTAGGCTTTGTTGGGTCTGGATGCAGACTGTATCTTTCCTTCACCTTTGAATTCATTCTCCCAAGGCTCTGTTGTGGCCCAAGTTAGCTGCAGCACCAGTTAGCAGAGCAGCCTGTTCCTGTGCAATAAGTCTGTGGACAACAAGGGTCTAACCAAGCACAGACCTCTCACTCCATCACATCTTTTTATCTGCTTTGAGCTTGCTTTTCCACCACCGCTCATTAAATGCTCCCTTCTGGTGAATCCCTTGACTGGCCTTTAACTTCTGTTTCCTTCTCCCCTCATGTCAGGGAAAGGTCTGGGTGGAGAGGTTGCAAGTGAGTCAGCTTCCTCAGTATCCCGTGCTGGAAGGGTGGCATGAGGTGGCAAGCAGCTGCTGAAGCTCCCTGGGGTGCCAAGCCTGCCGCCCCACCACTGCGATGCAAACCAACGCCCGGGAGTACTTGGGTTCTGGAGAGCAGGGGTTGCCGTCAGTCCTCGCAGTGGTTTTCGCAGCATGGAGCCAGGCTTGCCCGTGCGCCTCTGCTCGGGGGCGCAGCAAAGGCGATGTGGTTCCCCAGCGCAGCGGTGGGCTGCGAACCACTGGTCACCGCTTGGGAAGCTGTGTCCTAGGTCCTGCTTAAAGAGAGCTCTGTGGAGGCTTCCCCCAACATGAAGTCGTGCTTGTGGGAGGGGGAATGGTCTGCTTTGCTCCCCTGGGAAATAGGGAAGTGGGAGATGGGCAGCCTGGGCTGTGCTGCCCTCCCGGGCAGTCAGTCGCCTGGTGCAAAGGTGCTTAGGCAAGGCTCTTGCCTTCCTGACTCAGCAGAAAGAAGGGTTGCGTTGGTAGGAAGCTGAACACGCAAACACAAACATATAATTTTTTTTTAAGAAGCTGTGGGTGTATTTCTTCTGCTGATGCCAGCCTTTTCCTTTGCTGCTGGAAGGAAGTGGACAGAAATTAAGCTTCTGACAAAATAAAATTGTGGTTATTAGCATTTTACTACTTGCTAGCTGGTGAAGATGAGAACAAAAGGCCTTAAATGGTTTTTGTTTTTCTCATCGGTTTATCAGGTCTGTTTCCTATTTTTCATTGGATCGTGCTTCTCCAGGCCAAGCTAGGGCCCATGGGAGGTGCTGGATGGACAGCCAGCTGTCCCCTGTGACCCCTCTCTCATTACTGGGCATAGCTCTGTGTAGCACTTTTGTGCAAGTGGCCCAGCTGGTGCATGTATAACCTGAGCCCGACTGCCTGGATGGCGCCAGCCAGTGGGCTGGAGCGAGTACCGTGAGCTGGGCAAGCCTGCCTCGGTGGCACACCGGTGACAATTGTAGTTGTCATCATGATGAGGGACATGTCTGCTCTTGTATGTGCTTAGGTGGCCAAATAGACCTCAGGATAGCTGCCAGGTGATAAAGCCCTCCTAGTCTGGATTTCTGCTGGGGATACTGGTTGGAGGAAGGGCTCTGAACTGACATTTCTTCTCAGGGACGGAAGTGGGATATGGAGGGGAAGATCAGTAACATGCCTTACAAATCGATTAAACATTCAAGTCCATTAATTTATGATCATGCTTCTGTAAAAACTTCTTCCCATCTTTTTCCAGTGGTAGTAGTAATAATCTGTTGCTGTGTCTTTCTTTCTTTCTCCAGACGATTTTGCAGAGGAGGAAGAGGTGCAGTCCTTTGGCTACAAGAGGTTTGGTAAGTGGTAGCAGGTCTTTTAGCTCACTCTTGCATAGTACATAGGGTAAGTCAAATACTTGCCATGAAAACCTTGCTTGTCAGCAGCATCAAACATCCAGGTACAGTCCTGTTATCCACTTCAGTGGATATCTGCCCAGAGGAAGGTGTGATTTTTAGACTTGGTTGATTTTCTTGGCAAACATAATGCTTCAGAAATAGCCCTGATGAGAAGCAACAGGTGGTTGGTTTCATTATTTGATCATTAGCATTACGAAAACAAAGCCCACACCTGAACAGAAATGCATGTGCTGGCTGTAAAAAAGGTCCGTGCCTCTTACGTGTCCTCTGCCCAGTTGGGCTTTCCTTCAGCCCACAGACTGATGTGCAGCAGGGTTTGTAGGTGTTCTCAAGAGTGGTGGTATGGGTCCTCCTGCAGGCTTGCAGAAGTCGTACTGCCAGCTGAGCCAGGACATATGCTGTGCTGCTCATGAAAAAAAAAGAAGTAAAAGTATATGGTATGAATTCATTCTGATGTCCAAAATTATTAAAATGAGGGCAGTTGCTTTCTTTCCTTTTTCCACTTTCTTTCCTTTTATTTTGATGTTTGTTCACTGCTAATGGCCTTGTGGGAATAAGGCAGTACCATGCATCTCTGCACAGGGGTCGGCAGCCTTCGAGGCTCCTCTTTTCAAGGCTCTTGTGCTCTCTTTCCCTGAGGGAGATGTTTCAGTCTCTGCAGCCGACAGCTTTGCTTAGGCCAGGCTGACTCCTGTCCATGCAGCCACAGGGAGGTGATGCAGTGGCCTCTGAGCTCCCACAGCACCAACTCTGTCTTGGAGCCGCCAAAGTGGCTCATCATCCAAGTTGCTAAGCTGCCTTTTCAACTGTAAGCCATCAGGATGAAAGTTCACCTTATTTTTTCTCTCCTGGGAAAGTGGCTGCAACAGGAGTGACTTTCAACAATCCCACTTGGCAAGTGGATAGGAAAGACAGGCTGAAAATTAAAAATAAAAAATAAGTCAACAATTCCATCCGTCCCAAAAGGAGCAGGGGGAGGCAGCATAAGGAGAAACAGCGTTCGGGAGGTGGGGATCACATTCGCATGACCTCTGCTACCCCCTGAACTACTCCACCGCTCCCTGCTGTTGAGTTTTATTTTGGATAGGTCAGCCAACCACAGAGGCAGCATCTGTGGCTTGGAAAGTCCTGCCATAAGGCTGCACGCAGGGTTTTTTCCGACTTTTTTTTTCTTTGTTCTGGATTACACCCTGGAATAGCAAAAAAGGAAAAAAATCTAGAGAAATGGGAATAAATGTTAACTGTTCATTTCTGTCAACTCCAGCTGAGTAAAAAGTATTGCGATTCATTAACACATATAAAAATAACGTCCCTCTGTGTTGCCTGTTACCTAGCTATCCCTAGTCAGCATGCTCTTGCAGTGAACTGCAAAAGGTTTTAGCGAGCAGCAGGCACCCCACTATCCTTATTATCCCAATAGTAAGTGCATTGCTGTGACATAATGGGAATTTTGCGTCTTAACTTGCTTTCATTTCTTTCTTTCTCCTGAGTAATCTGGTGCTGCCAATGTGAGTTATTTCTCCCGTTAGAAATGCAAGGTTTATCTGAGCATTTCCAGAAATGCTTGTGCTGTTGCACTTGATTGGGCAGCAGAGAGGGGGAGAGAGAGGGTCAGCGGTCTGCCAGTGGCAGGAGGAGAAGGTTTCACCACAAAAGGAGGAGACAGGGCAGTTCCACCCTTGGGAAACAACCATAAGTCCCTTCTCTTTCATGAAAACAACATTGCTGTGGTCAGGGAGGTGTCCCAGATGTCTGCATTTCAGAAGAAGAGCTGAACTAAAGGGGGAATGGGATCGTGAAGCCATAGTATTGGCACTGGTGAGAGCTGTATAATTCAGTAGTGTCCTGATCCAAGAAGCCTTCTTTGTCCATACTATTTTTAAGCCCAAACTTCCTCCCATACCCTCTTCCTCATCTTTCCCAGCAACTAGGCTGACCTGGTTTCCATACGTCCCTGCACCAGCATGCACACTGTTTGCCTGCAAGTACTCATGCTTTTGTGGCCCCTAAAAGGGGTTATTTCCCCTTTGTCAGAAAACCTGACTTGGTGCCTTCCCATTTCTAGTCCCTGCTGCATTTCCAGGCAGCCTCTGAGCAACCTCTGGAGGGAGTGGGAAGGTGGCATGCACATCTTTTAAAACTCCAAATTCACTGGCCACTGTGTCAGCATTTTCAGTGAAGTGCCAGAGGTTGCTCTTGGGGCTGAAACATAGCTGAGTAGCTCAAGCTCCTGCCTGACCAGTAGGAAATGTTATGCCTGCTCTCCCAGCTGGTGTTCCCTCTTGACCCTGCATCCTCTTTTGTAGCAGCAGGCGCTATGGGGGAAGCCCAAGGCAAGAATCAAGTTTTGTATCCAAACCCTTGGTAACAGGTCATTTTGAAAGGAGTCCTGTCCTGTCAGCTGGCTGGCGCTGTAGAAATCCCAGCACTGTTTGTGTACAGCCTGCAGGAGTGGGCAGCGACAAAAGCAGCAGTGGGGTTTTTGTTTCAGGAGCCATGGTGTAAGAGCAGTTGTGTTAATATATTGTGTCTGGAGTAGTCCCTGTACGCCCCATGGGCATGAGACATAGTAGGGGGACTATTCCTCAACTGCCTTTGACTCCATCATTTTGAAGTGTGAGGACTTGTTTGGAGCAAAACGTGCTCTATGGCAGTGATGGCTAAAGCACGACTGGTTTGTAAAAAACGTGGCTTGTGGTGAGTCAGTGCTGGCAGCTGGGAACATGTGTTGGTCAGCACTTGGCACGCAAAGCCTTGACCAAACTGCTTTCCTAGAGTTCAGCTGAAGAGTTTATTATTAGCTTCCTTGTTGCTGGAGCCTGTAGTTTGGTTCAAGGAAGGAAGAGATCTTCGGAGGGAGGGAGAGAGGCATTCTCCAACAATTCTCATTTTGGGGAAGAAGCTTTTGAAAAGAGGACTGAATACGTGCTGTCCTGCACTGCTTCCCCTTTTTCTGAATCCTTCTGTCCCTCCTCCTCAGATAAGCTAATTTCAGAGAATTTATCATGCTACTTTATTTTTTAGCCAGGAGAACAGCAACTGCTCATATTAAGTATAACATACTAACATATTAAATAATAATAGATAGAGATGCAGACAACTCCAAGATACTAGGAAAATACATACTGGCATTTTTTCTCTTTTGAGCTTGAGACAAATTTGCTGCAGGGGGTCAGGGAGGTTGAGGAAAGTGCTTTTTCCAGCTGAATGATGCTGTTTACTTCTTCTCAATGGATGCTACAGATGTGCAGGGTTGCTGCTAGAAGTGTGATGCTCAGCTGCAACGCCTCCAGATCACTTCAGTGAAAAGGCAATGTGAGGAAGCATGTTTCTTATTACTGTTGCTTCATCATCGGTCACTGCTCAGTCTGCTTTGAAGTTATCTGCTCCAGATAACAAGCTATGCCTCTCCACTGGGTTTCCTCTACCAGATTGCCACTGATGTTAACTCTTTCGTCAGCCATTGTCATTGGTTTGCAGCACCACACACAAACACCACTTTGGGAAAGAATGAATGAGGAAAGGCAAAACTTGCTTTTCAATGTTGCACACTTTTGGGATGCTCAATCTCACGCTTGAGAGCTCAGACTCGTTTCTAAGTGGTTGATAGCAGGATGAGATCTCTTTGTGGCAGGGTTTTGACTCTTTTCTCTGAGATTCCAACTCCAGGCATAGCAACAGGCAAGGGAATTGAAGGGAACTAATGGACTCTGAGGTGGCAGATCTGATCTTCCTAACTTGTGGCATTCCCAAGTATTAGATACAGAGATCATTGTGAATTCCTGTCTTTATGTTAACATTCTAGAACTTAAAACCTGCACTTTACTGAATACAGTATTTAATGTAGAAATTTCAATGTGAAATTATCCATTGCACAGTTTGAAGTCACAGTACAATATGGAACAGCTGAAAGCAAAGGAGATGGTCTTTGAAATGTTGTGAAGCACATTTGTAATTTTTTTGAAAACAGGCTTTGAAGAAATGAGCTGAAAGCCCTGCTGATGAAGATAAGCCTCCCAAGGAATGAAAAGATAGGGCCAGTACACTATAGATAAGTAGAAGACTAAACAGCTTGTGTAAGATAATCAAGTACCCTTTGCCCTTGGCAAACACAGCCAGAATTGGAGGCTGTAAGCCTGTCCTCCACAGTAGGACCCATCTTGGTCACCCCCATGCTCTAGGTTGTGAGTCAGGATCCTCCTCACCTTCACCTTCCCTTTTCCCTGCCATGGGGCTGCACTATTGGTAGGGGACAGTCCCTCATGTCCCTGTGTATCTTCAGTGTGCACGGAGGCACTGGTCCTCTGGTTTTCCCCACTCCCTGTAGGTCAACAGCTGACAGCAAAGGAGGGATAAAAAGTACTTAGGGGCCTGCTCAAGTAAGATAGGTACTTTTTGAAGTATCTTCCATAGGGTACGCAAGCGATGACTGGGTCAGGATGTCCCTTCTATGTGGTTATGACAATCTAGCTCCTGAGCATCATTCCAGGTGTAAGAATTAAATCGAGGAATTTCTGGACCACAAATGGATGTATCGTCCTGCTACACAGCAGTGAAATCTACTATACTAAAAAGAGGTGAGAGGAAAAAAAGCCCTGGTTTAAAAACATTTGAAAAATATGATATTTTTTTCGCCCTGATGAGTGGCTTGGGAGCAGCTGAACTAGATCTATTTAATAGCTGTTTTCTCACTATATATTTTTGTTTGTTTCTCACTATATATTTTGTTTGTAGTATTTTATACAGTAAGAATCTATATATTATTTTTCCACCATTGATAGGATACAACTGGGCAGTTTTAGGAGTGTAACAATTGATAAAAATCTTATGGATGGTTTACAGTGAAAAATGAAAACTTTGAGATAGAAAACTTTTTCAGAAAAGGATTTAAAAAATACTTTTTTTTTCTGTCTATAAAAAACAGTTCAAACATGATCATGGTAAGCATAACTTATGGCTTGGAATTTTGTGATAGTTCAGTAACGGCATTTGTTCATTAACGCTGCACAGACAGAATAATTTTAGTCCTTATCTCTGGATAAATCCAGGCCATTGTTCATATCTATAATAACATGCGCACAAAAAATGTCTGGCATCAGTCTGGTGGTGTGCTATACCCACACAAACCTTAAGCCTCTAACAAAAACCAAAAAAATTCTAAGCTTTAGGAATTTGTCAGCTTTTCTTTATGGTTTGTAAACGACCAGTGAGGGAATTCAGGTGCCACAAGCCACATCCCTCCCTGGGCATTATATCACATGTATGCCTGCAGCGTGTAATCATATGGCTTAATAAAAAGTCATGGGGTCGCCGGTACTCACAAAGCCAGAGGAAAGTCAGGCGCATTGCTTCCAGTTCACTGATCTGGCCATATTTATCTGCTGAGGATTTTGCCTGCGTGCGTCCTGGGGTAATTAAATCCCCACTGAATGATGATGCCTGTATGGCTGTTCATTTTAGGCTGAGAAATTTCATTTAGAGTGATCCTTTTAATTGCCATGGCCAGTAAGGTGGGAGGAGGCCGAGCTTGCCCTCTCCTGGGGTGATCCCTGAGCAGCAGAGAGCCCAGTGCCCCCTGGGGGGACTGAGTTTGTGTTGGGACTTCAGTCTGGTGCCTCAGGGACTGCGTGCAGGGGACGACGACGACCACCTGTGTAAGGGTTTCTTTGTCTTTCTTTTCTTTTCTTTTCCAGTATGTACTCAGAGTACTGGAGCATTGGTAGGGAATTGAAGTCTCAATAAATAAATAAAGGCTGATGTGTGTGCAGTATTGCCATTGTAGAGGAATGTCAAGGTGTTCGTGAACTGTTAAGGTGGCTGCGTGCCACCAGCATGTCCCTCCTCAGCCAGCAGTTTCTGTTTCTTGCAACGTAAAAGGCATGGGGGATTAATGGATTATTGCTGATATATCCAAACCACAAATTGAAAACAACCAGTCTTCCTAAAGATGGATAATAGTTGGTGCATTCTGATAAATCCATCAGTGTCAGGCAGTAATAGTGAGATCCAAAAAGTTACCGAATCTGCATGTCCTGTGCTAACATATACAGGAGCTGTAAGAGCCATTCAGGTCTACAGGTTTGGAGCTGCCCCTCTCCAACTCATCCTGCTGTGCTTGGTTAAAGGCGCTTCTCCTTCTAATCCAGACCCATAAAGAGGCCTCTTAGCAGTGACATGGGGGCAAAGTAATTCCTGTGTGTTCTTAAGTAGGCAATCTATTTTCTCTTAGTTACGGGTTTCTTCTATCTAGTACAATTAAAATTCTTGACATGCTTCTTCATATATTGCATTTGCATGCTTGGAGCAATACCTGTTTGATCAATCTGTCTTTTACAGAGGTGCATTGAAAGGCAGCATGGTTACCATTATGTGTGGATTTTGCTCTCTATTTTTCATTAGAACTATAAAGTAGATGTGTGGCCTGAAGAGCAGGTTGTATTTATGAATGGAATGAAAAACATTGGCTACGCTGTAAGCAACACCTGGGGATTTTGTATTTATTTCCCTGTAAACTAGCTGGACAAGTAATGATGTTTGGCAACATCAGCTTGCTGCCAAAACACCTAGGCTGCATTATGGGCTGTTCAACTTCATAACAAAATTACCTGTGAAATTAGTGTTTTGGAAAGAAACTAAGCGTTATATTTTCAGTTCTTGGTACCGTTATGTTTCCATGCAACAGAGTAACACAGGAAAACTGTGAGAGAAATGAAAATTTCAGATAAGAAGCCAGCACAAGGAAGAAAAAATAGTTGGAAATAGCTGTTAGCGGACTCTCCCAGTGTTGCTGTGGGATTGTAGCACACACCAGCATTACTCCTGAGCTCCTCTTAAGTTTTTTTGAAAATACAAGTTTGCACATGTAGCCAGCTGCTACTATACTCTGTTCTTTACTAGTAGAGTGCCATTAACTATAAGGTTGCTAGTGCTCAGGTGTGTTTAATTCATCTATGGCTTTTCCATATCTACTTCAGAGTCATTCCCCATCAGAAAGCTGCTGTGCTGTGCTTACTGCCAGCGACACAGACACACTGGTGTCTCGTGAGAAAAGCTGTCATCCCTGGAGGATGTGTTGTTAGATATTGCTTACACACACAAATAAAATACATACCTATTGGTTGCTGCTTACATCAGTATCCTAGATTCCTTTTATTCCTTGGAAGCTTCTTCAAAATGTCATGGAGCTCTTAACACCCATGTTAAGTGACATGGCAGAGTTGACATACCTGCACCTGATTCTGCAGGGCACTGAGCCCTTTGGAAAGACTTCTCAGCATCCCATTGAGTCAGGCCTGGGGACGTGCAGTCTGCATGAAGCAGTGCTGCTGCCATTACTTTGCCAGCACTTTATGAACAAGTATGCTAACAGTGAAGAGCTGTGTGTTTTAATTAGCGGCTACCAGCAAAAATAGTTGGTACAAGTTATCTTGACAGACTGTTGATAGGCACATGCACTACCTCATATATACAATAACTCCTTAGCTGTCAGACCAGGAAGCCTCTCATGCCTTTGGCTGCCTTGCTGAAAAGCTCTTGTAGTCATTCCTGCTTGCTGTATTTAAAGGAGCAGTTGTGTCTCCTGCTGTCCACTTCATCAGCATCCCACGGAAGGGGAAAGATCAAGTTAAATTCTTAGTATAGCATTTTGTCTCCTGAACTCTCAGAACCATCAGGACAAAAGTGCCGTCATGTTTTGACATAAGATGTCATTTAATATTACATCAAGCTTCCCTGCCTCTGCGTGGCTGGTGCCTGGTTTCCCATGCTCCCGGGGGAGCTGCTGCAAGGAAGGTGTGAAACCTCACCAGCTTGGCCCAGACATGAACCCAGACCTGGACCTAGACATGGACCCAGACCCAGTGGTCTCTGCTGTCCCCCACCATCACACTCAGCAGCCCAGAGCGGGGCCAGTGTCCTGGGACAGGTGACACCACGAATGCAGTACATCATGTTGTTGTACTTGGCAAATTTATGCATGATTTTCAGGGAGAAAATGTTACATCTGAAGATTCACTTCCATGTGAAATCTGAATACAGGGCTTAGCATGGGAGTCATTTCACCTATTTTTAGTGACCCTAGACATCTACCTTAAAGACACCCATCCTTAAAATGGCAGTAGCCAGGAGAGGCTAATGCTGTTTGAAGGGACTTCCATACTGAGAAAGAGCGTTACGTTTCTGGTCATTTTGAGTTACTACATAGAGATCTTCAACTCCAGATCTCTTTATTACGTCCTATATAAATGCTGAGGAAAGCATATAAATGCCTAAAGAAGCCTGTGAGAGAGAACACTGACAGGGACAGTGCAGATAAAGAATCTGTAAGTATTTTAGGCTGGTTTTGCCTGTTGCAGACTCTTAACAAGGAACACTATGTTGCTTTGCTAAATCACAACCAATTCAAACTGCACTGTGTGGTAGTACAACAGAACAGCCAAAGGAAAGCAGGAATAAAATACTATCCAGTCTCTATTAACCTTCTGCAGATGGGTAAATCTAAGTGAAGCAGCCAAGAGCCAAGACATTTCCATTTGTCCTGATTCAGCCTGGGTTAAGTGAGTGGGCTGAGATTCTGGAAGGCAAAGAGGGGTTGGGAGGGATATGTGAGCGGGAAGGAGTCTTGCTCTGTGCCCAGAGCCGGCACGGACAAGTGTTGTGCAATGGGTGCATGAAGAGGTTTGTGTCCTGCAGCTACTCTTCTGCTCAGTCAGGAATGCATCTGGAAAATCCGCCCAGCCAGAGAGAGAGATACTGATGCCTTAAATAAATAAAACATGAATATGTATTTTTGTGGTTCAGCTTGTGACTCTTGATGGAGGTGTCTGAAAGTTTTGTAGGAGTTGGAGTGCAAGACACAGGGATCCATTTCTCTTGAGCCCAGGTAAGGCTCGTAAGGAGATTAAGTGTTAAAAGTATTGTGCAGACATTTAGGTCTAGCATAGCATGACTTCATAGCATCTTTGCCGACAGACATTTTGTAATGCTACAGAAGATGCAAGACAGATCTGTTTTCTTTTAAGGATGTCTGGGCACTAGGGTGTGCTTAACAGGGTTTTGCTGCATATCTTTCAAAACCTTAAATTTAAATAAAAATTTTGGGAAATGCTTATTGATTTGCTGTATGTTACATGTATCTGTGTGCTTGTTAGCGAGGTCTTGGCCAGGAACATGGAAAATTCTACCAAGTTTTCTATTTTTAATTAGCGCAGGAATGGGCACGGATGCTTATACCTGCCAGGCTTGTGGAGGTCAATATACCCTACATTCGGTAGTGCTCAATGGCAGCAAAAAGGCTTGCCTCTTATCTTTTGCTAATAGGTTAAGGTATGATTTCAGACCATCTGTGTGTGTAGTGACAACTAGTAACTGAAAGATTCCTTACATACTTTTCTGCTTTACCATATAATGGAGGACAATCTGGTTACAAAAAATAATAATACATAGAGCCAAGGGATATTTTAGTTCCTTCCTCCCTTCTCCCTTGAAGTTGATTGCTTCAGGTGGAAATACAACATACAATGGCCCATGTAACTGGTGATTTCACTTTAAATCTGACCTGTAAGACTTGAGTTTGGAGTGGAGAGCTATTGTCCTTAATTAACATTTGGAACAGTCTGGAGCCAGAATAATCTGAACACCCGCTGTCAAGTTTCAACATAGCATCTGTGCACAGCTAAAATCACTTGTCCCCAGAAGTTATTGCATGTCACTGCTTGTGTGTGCAGATGTTTGTATTTAAACCTATGTGCTCCATTTCATATGGATACATCCAAGCTGGATTTAGGTCAGTGTGCTGGACTACCTAACAGCACGACTTCAAGTATACAAAAACCAGAGCCATAGACTATATTGCATGTAGGTTCCATCTGGAAATTTGTGCTCCAAATGCATTCCTGGGCGTATTGTTCCCAGGTCTGGAAAGCCAAAAATCTGAGAGGTGGTTCTTGTCCTCACCCTGTTCCAAGTCCCCAGTCACAAGTCCTCTTGCTACCTCAAACATGCCAGCTGATCATTACTCCATAACTTACTTGACTCCTTAGGAAAACAGGTTTCTGCTTGATCAATGATACTACATGTTTAACCTCTTTTACAAATTTATTAAAGTAACCACATGCATATTTCAGCATCATGTAAAATTTCTTTTAAGTGCCTTGCAGAAAGCAGCAGATACAAGGACTGGAGAATGTGCCTCATGGCTCAGTTTTAAGGGGAAGCAAACAAACCAGCATCTGGTTCTTCTGCTCATTGCAGAGGAGCTGGAAAAGCTTTCCAAAATGTTGAAAACTTTAAAACTGGTGCTTTTTAAAATAGTTGGTCAAGGTTAACTAAAATTAGGAGAAAAATTTGGGGTGTCGAAGTAATGAGTTTGGTGTGTGTGAGAGTCTGGATCAGCTGAAATACTACAGGAGGAAGAGGAGGAGTAGATATGTCTTCATTGCCTCTCTCTTGGGTCATCAAATAGAACGAAAGTAAAGATCATTTTTCAGAGAGCTGTAATTCAACCTTTTCTTGCTTCATCCCTGCTGGTCCTGGATGGATCAAGACACAACCTTTCTGCAAGGTCCAAACCAGCACATGAAGCCAGATCTGTGGAATAACCCTCTGCTTTGTGTGGTACTCATAGTTCATGTTTTAGTTCACAGAGGTGCAGAAAACAGCATGCTTCGTGGAGATGCTGGTCTGAGGTACTCTAAGGGAACCCCATGTTCTGCTTTTTCTTTTCAAGAGGTGATGGAAGCAAAGCAAAGGTGGCTCCTATCCTTTTGCTGTTTTGCTGGCAGTCTGTCCCTTATTCCCCCATTCCCTCTGCCCGTATGGGTTAGGTCTGGATTAGTCCAGTACAAGGTGAAAAGCACGTCTCAGCCTCAGTACTGAGCCCACCAAGAGGACGTGGCTGGGAAATTTAGTAGCTGCAGGAAATGCTTGCCATTGTCAGAGGGCAGTCTGCACCCTGTAAACCTCATAAACTTCATAGCTCACCTCCTGCTTCAGCAAACCTTGACTCTGGGCCAGGAACACATGAAGAGACAGCATGAGTTTTAACCCCTTTGCCCAGCGTGTTACCACCATACTTGCTGACGCGCAGGATGGGAGGGTGTTAGCTGGGGCCCACCTTTGCAGGAATAGCCACATCTGCTCCTCTGCTGCAGCTTTGCATCCCAGCTCCTGAGAAACTCATATTCTTGGCAAGCTACTTTCTGAAATACAGCGTGGCGGGGCTGTTTTTATTCTCAGTCATCTATGCAAAAGGTTACTGTGAGTAGTTCTGTGCTTTAATAAAAAGAAATGAGGCTGTGTTCTCCACAACAAGCCCTTTTTATTACACTTGGTTTGAATAGCAATTGGTCTCTAACTGTGCCTCCAATGGAGAGAAGAGCCCTTGTGAAACCCTTTCATTTACTGCAGAGAATGAATTTTCACAGGCATGAAACCAGAATACCAAAACCAGTCTGCAAAATAACTGAAAGAGCTACCGAGAATATGTATATGTCCAGTGGGTGTTCAAGGTGGCCTAGAAAAGATTTCAGTGGAAGTGTCTTTGTAAAAGAAAGCAGAAGAGCTGACTGTGAAATTAAAAAGCGTCTTACGTCAAAGGAATATTTACATCACTGTAGTCCTCTTCATTTTGAGCTTGCCGATTGTGCTGATGTGGCACTATAATAATTTTATTTTACTTTTCTCCCTTCTGGGAGGTTTCTAAAACAGTATTTTAGAAAGAAAAATAAATAATGTCTACTGTCTTTTCAGTTGTTCTGGGAAGACTTGTGGTGAGTTAGAAGAAAATACTCTGTGAAGCTGTGAATGGTAGACATTTCCAGGGTGGATGTGTTTTGAGGTTTTTGGGGGTTTTTATAATACTCTACTCCTATGTATTTTCTTTCTTCTTTTTTTTAATAGTTTTCATGTGCTTTTAATACAGTGGAAACTGAATTAAGAAACTCTTCCTTACTCCACCAGTTACAGGAGCTTTGCAGGGTGATGTGTTACAGGACTATCACCACCTTTGCAGATGTGCCTTTCGGACAGCTCTGCTGGAAGAAAGCTGTGATCCCGCTCTAGTCCTGCACCCTGCACTCAGGCAGATTCCCAGCAATCATTTTTTGGCAGACTCTTGTTTCTCCTTTTGCTGTCGGATTTGTATATGAAATGGATTTGTAACCTCTAAGTGACTGTGTTTCACCTTTTGAGATTGCTTTTTCCAGAACATCAGAGTTCCCAGCAGGGACCAAGGATAGTGCTGTGCTCATTACAGTCTCATGAGGAATGTCCTCTTTTCCCCAAACACCTTCAGTTTGGAGGTCATGTAGTTGTCTCCCCTTCTCCCCCACGCTGAGCAACACTTCACGTCACAGGTAGGACTTGTTACTAAAGCCTTCTGGCACTAAGTGAGAAATGTTGAAGCAAAAGAAAAAAAAAAGTGCTTGGGGGAACTGGCGATGTGTTCACACAACTTCCTTTGAGCTATTTTAAACAAAATACAGTCCTGCAGAGCTGATGTGTTTTATGAAAGACGTTCCCTCTCCAATGGATACATTGCATTAACTCAGCCACCAAATCTAAGCAGTCGAGGGCATGGCTGGTTTTTTTGGCACTGGAGTTAATAACGCTGCATGAAGTCAGCCAGGGTTTTCCTCCTGCCCCGTGCTGGAAGTGCAGTGCTAAGAGCAGCAAAAAATGGAGAGCCAGGCTGCAGGGTGATGGAGGTACTCTGTAGCTTCAGGGAGGCTCAGGCCCTGCTGAAGCATGGCAAAACCAGGGAGAGGTCTGCCCCAAAGCTCAGCCGAGGGACTGTCGTGACAGTTTGGTTACTGTTACTTGGACACTGTTCAGCAGGATTCGTATTTCTGAGCCCATTCATAGGAAGCGATGTAAACCCCTTCGGACTGCTCCAACTGGCACCTGTTGGGGCTATTCCTGCACTGCCTTGAACTGCTTTTATTTTATAGAATCATAGAATCATTTGGGTTGGAAAAGACCTTTAAGACAAGTCCAGCCGTTAACCCAGGACTGCCAAGTTCACCACTAAACCACGTCCCTAAGCACCACATCTACGCATCCTCCAGGGATGGTGATTCCACCACCTCCCTGGGCAGCCTGTTCCAATGCTTGGCCATCCTTTCAGTGAGGATTTTCCTTATATCCAACCTAAACCTGCCCTGGCACAGCTTGAGGCTTTTTCCTCTTGTTCTGTCGCTTGTTGCCTGGGGGAAGAGACTGACCCGCACCTGCCCACAGCCTCCTGTCAGGGAGTTGTAGAGAGCGGTAAGGTCCCCCCTGAGGGGGCTCCGCTTCTGCAGAGCAGAGCATGTCACACGGGCCTGTTTCAGGACAGGGTTAAAACCATCAGCAGTGTGGAAATTGGCAGGGTCCCCAGGGAGGGTGTTAAACCCAGGCAGTGCTGACCTGTTTCCTGCCTTTGTTATGATTTCTGCCCTGCAACCCCATCTTGTCCGAGAACCAGCCTGCGCCCGGCCCAGCTGTGTCAGCAGGGCATGGCCGCCGCCGCACGCCTCGCCAAGGTGGGGGGCTCGTGGGCGCCGGGCCTGCCCAGGAATCGGCGGGATCCTGCTGCCTTCACCACCTGCCCAGGGGAGCAGGGTGGGGAGGAGGAGAGCGGGTGGTGAAGGGGGTGCAGTTGTGTGCCTCTCCAGAAGGGATATACAGGGCTACAAACTTAACTCATTGCTTTTTATATGGGTCCCAACACGGCCCTTTAGGAAAATCCCAAAGAAAATGAGTGTGGGATGTAAGACTCTGGGTGGGGACTCTTCTTCTGTGTTGATCTCCAAAGTGTTTAAAGAGGCCTCATGTTCTTAAAAAAGAGCACTCCCCTCACGCTTTCGCACTTTTTTAGCACAGCAAATGCCAATCAGTGAGATGGCCGGTGCTGCAGGGAGGCAGAGCCGTGCCATGACTGGCCATGGCTCGCAGTGGTCACAGACCCACGGTGTCTCACCAGCCATCCTTGGAGACAGCTGAGCCCCACGTGTGCTTCGGTCACCCGCCTGTGGGAAGGGCTGCTGTCACCCTGAACCCTATTGCTGTTCGACAGTCAAAGCAGCGCCCAGGCTTGTTTCCCCTCCGCAGGAGTGGCAGCCCAGTGAGGAGGAGCACTGGGGGGAAAAGCCTGGCTGCTGCCAGAATAGACACCGGTGCATTGTTGTGGGGAGAGGGATGGGGCAGCGGTGGTCGGCAAGGTCCCCCTCGGTGTGCGGGTCTGGGCCCCGTGGCAGAGATGCTGCGTGGTGCTGCCCGGGAGCCCTCACATGCAAGTGGTTAGTGTGGGGTGCTGCACAGGCAAGAAAAACTCATATTCTCATTTTGTTAATTTTCTCCTCTTTCTTGTGAGACTGGTGGGAGCTGGCCCTGCTGTCTGGTCCGCTTTTGATCTTTTTCTATCATGGCCTGTGTGTTTTTTAAAGCATTTTGCTGCCAGAGCTGACCACTACTAAGAGAGAGAAAAAGCACTCAGCAAACTTCCCCATTTAAAAATGCGCTAGTTTAAAGCTTTGCAGCTTACACTGCTTGTTTTTCAACCAACACATAAGGATGTTGCCAGCAGATTTCCAGTAAACTAGACATTTAAGTCAAAAAGTGGCTTTTTTTGAAATATTTGAGCAGTGTGGGGAAAGTTTTGGTGAAAGACAGAGGTGGGAGGAGGACAATCTGTAATTTATCTGCAGCTTTGCCTGGTGTGGATGAGATACCCACAGCCGACCATCGTGCTCTTCAGTTATGAGGATTTGGCATTTTCCATGCTGATTTCCCAGACCTTAAAATACTGATTACGCATTTCAGCTGTAGTACAGTAAGCAAAAAAAAGGTTTTTTTTCTGGGATTTCTTGCCTCATGCTCTTTTTGAAATTCATGTGAGCTGTCTGTAAAATAATTTTCTCATAATAATATTAAATGGCTTTTAGAAAGCTAAGGAGAGGTGAGTTTTCTCTCTCTAATGAATTACATTCTTAGATCACTGACAATTCTGTTGTAAATAGGTACAGTTCCACTGATTAAAGCAGCACTGTCCCTGTCCATGTTGAAGTGTGAAATTATTTGGCTAGATTAGTGTCATCCCACTATTGGAAGGCAGGGAGTTAAACAATACTTGTGCAGCCAGCTGAAAGGCCTAAATAAGTGCATGGCTTTAAATCACAGCAAGACCCATCATTTATTTTGATTTATTTAGTGAATTAGAGCCAGGCTCTCAGTGAGCAGGACTAGTTTCCTCTGTAATTGCACACACTGTGCAGTCTGTTAACACCTGACAGAGGAGCTTGGGGTGCCTCCTGCAGAAACTGAGGCATCGAAGTATGTTTTAAGAACCTAAGTACCTTTGTGTACCTGGGCATTTTAATTTTGCACCCTTATGTTTTGTTCTACATATTGTAAAAATGAGGATAGTTTACATTATTATGATATTTTATCTAGTGTATCTAGCTTCTCTCTCACCCCTCCCTAGTTCAGGAACATATTGCAAATACATAAGCCAGATTTTGCTAAGACCTGCGTAGCATCAAAATATTATTGCAACTCACTGTGAATGCTTTGCAATGGTAAAGTTAATCCTGTCATGTAGTTTTGCATCAGGTCAGTATAGGATGTATAAAAATAAATAATGTTTTGTTCAGTACTGGATCTTCTCAGTGATCAATAGTATTGAGAAGAGTCAGTTTCCTTTTACTTACCTAGTAAGTTGGCTTTTAATGCAAGCTGATTTGAGATTGACATTCCTGGGTTCTCATTGTTGTATTATTAATTTTTAATGAATAAGAGATGTTGAATGCGGTCCTAGATGACTAGGTGATAAAAGGGCTAACAGCTAAACTTGGTTTTATGATATTTTTTGTTTCAAAACAATATCCATCTCCATGTATATTTGATAATATATATTATTCTACTCTGTGTATTTCTGATATTTTCTTAGCTTTTATTGGGGAAAAGTTTGTAAGAAACCAGATGGATAACTCAGAGTTTGCCACCTTGAAACTCTGTTCTCCCAACTATCTTGCAGTATTTATTTCTCGCTGTATGTTGAGGAACCATATTAGTGACTTCTTGTTTACCCTCAACTGACTTGTGAATATATACCAAAGGAGAAATAGCAAGGACCAGCCTTATCTTACTTCCTCTGTTTTGCAAAAATGCGTCAATATTCACTCAGCTCCCTTGAGGCAGTCCTTTGTCCTCATCTTGATCTAAAAAAATGTTTGTTGCTGCTTTTATGTAACCTGTCTGCCAGGCTATGTGCACATCCCTGCTCAGTAGATGAGCTGCTGCAGCCATGTTCGTGCTCCCGTCTGAGCGGTAGTGCCCCTCTCTACTCTGCAAGGGTGGGTTGCGAGCAATGCATGGCAGAGGTGGGGTTTTTTGTTTGTAAGCTTACTTGGAGCGCAGACCAAAATACATATGCGGAAGAATGGATAGTTGAGCAAAACAGGAAGGCCAAGCCTTGCTTTTAACATGAAATGTGGTCATGAGTATCACCAGCCTCTGTGAATCATGAGCTTATACCCATTCCCTCAATGACATTTCCATTGCAAGCAGAGGGAGTGCACCGTGAAGAGACAGAGCACCTGCTTTGTCCCCTGTACTGCTCGTTGCGGGATCACCGTGCTCTAGGCTAATCAGAACTGACAGCAATTAAGAGTAATTGAGGTGGTCTTTCTAGCTCAGTGATTCCCCTGTAGCTTTTAATAGGGAGAAACCAGAAGGAAAACCAAATGCTGTTGTTCACTAAGCTCTCGCGAGCTGTTTCTGATTGTCTTGAGATTCAACAACTCATTAGATGAAGAATTGGCAGTGCTGGGTTTGAGTAACACCAGTTTTCTGCATGTTTGTGTGATGACATTTTTGTTTACATTCTTTAAACATGTGGAATGTTAATTTTTCAGTATTTTTTTGGTCTTGGTATGGGGTTCTTGGGTTATTTTGAGCCTGAGCTTGTTTTTCTCTATTATGTAAGAAGTCAAGATAATAGGAAGTGTGATGTACTTTCCTCTCGTGATACAGCAACTAAAGGAACTGTGGAGGCACGACTGGCCAAACAGGATCCTTGTCACAGACTTCTGGCCACAATAAATCACTGGCTTTGGAAAACATATTAATAATATGATTTTGTTAATATTGTCGGTGTCTAGCATGATGAGGACAAATAAGTACCAAAGAGATTGCAAAGGTGAAACATGTTTGTGGTGGTGGTGACAGCCCTGGCTGAGCAGCTGCCTCACCTGCAGCCTGTGCGCTGGGAGGTCTCCGAAGGGACCATGTCTGACATACCAAACCTATGAGCAGTGTCCGGTGGCTGCCAATGAAAAGAAAAAATATCTAAAGATATTTTTCACTCTTATCCCCCTTTCCCGAAATGTGGACATATTTTTTTCTCCCCATTTGTTTTGGCCTAAAGTCAGGACCGCAGAGCAAGAATTGCAAATCGTTGGTGAGAGAAGACAAAGAAGAATCCATGCCAGCTGCTCCTCCTGCTGCCTATATAGCAGAAGGCTCCTCATGCCCCCTTGCGACACCATACCTGTGGGGAGATCTTCATGCATATTGGGGTCCACAGTAGCCTCTATTCATAAAGCTGCTGAATTCATAAATTCATAAATGCTGAATCCTCTACTGAGTTCTCCTCTTAAACACCAAACATTTTTTACAGTCAAGCCATTCGAGCATAACTTCGGGTCAGTGATGAACTGTGGTAGGGGGTACTGTAACAAAGGGGAAAATTGTTGGGAAAATTGTACTAGTAAATGCTTAAGCTTTTCAGGCACAAGAAGGAGGCACCTGCTGATAAATTCTTCTAGTTTAGCACAGTTTCTCCTAGAAGATTGGCATTTTTCACTTCCTGGACATCAGAGCTTGACAAATAAAGGCTTATAGGCTGGTGTCTTCATCAGATACCAATCAGGCATCTCAGGTATTGTTCTGGTGGGTCCATATACTCTTGGTCTGTCTATAAACAGAATACGTATGTATATATCACATGTCCTAGAGAAAGCAGATAGAATCAAAGATCTTCACCTCTGATTAGCTACTACTTTGAAAATACTTTCTCAAAATGCAGTTTTCATGTTTAAATAATAAACTGTCATGTTTTTCCTTCTTATGCACTACCTGCCTCACCCAGATGTTGATGTGCGTTATTCCTGTCACCTGCACAGTAACACATATCTTTGTGTACACGTTCATTACATGCTCTGAGTTTGATTTTCCAAAGCCTAATTGAACCAGCCCTGTGGCTCCCTGTAAAACTGGAAAAATCAGTGATTCTCCTTGGTTGACATATTCAATACATGAGGAAGGCTTTAACTGGACAGTAATTGATGGTTTAAATCAAGTCTGTGCCCAAAAACTAAACCTGTAGCTGTGATGGCACAGAACATCCAAGTAGTGGGAACCCCATGGGATCCCTACTCTCTGAGTGCTTGGGTGCCTTTCTGGGTATCTAGAGTTGTAGAAACACAGAATCACAGAATGGCTTCATTTGGAAGGGACCTATAAAGGTCTCCTAGCCCAACACCTCTGCCACAGGTAGGGACATCTTTCACTAGATCAGGTTGCTCAAAGCCCCATCCAACCTGACTTTGAACACTTATAATGAGAAATCCACAACTTCTTTGGGCAACCTGTCCCAGTGCCTCACCACACTCATCATAAAAAATGGCTTCCTTATGTCCCATCTAAATCTACCCTCTTTCAGTTTAAAACCATTGCCCCTTGTCCTGTCACTACAGGCCCTGGTAAAAAGTCTGTCCTTATCTTTCTTATTAGCCCGCTTCAATTGTTGAAAGGCCACAATAAGATCTCCCCAGAGCCTTCTCTTCTCCAGGCTGAACAACCCCAGTTCTCTCAGTCTTTCTTCATAGGAGAGGTGTTCCAGCCCTCTGACTGTTTTTGTTGCCCTCCTCTGGACCTGATCCAACAGGTCCATATCTTTTTTGTACTGCGGACACTGGATGAACATCCAGAACTGGAGGAGATGGGGTTTCACAAAAGCACAGTACGCGGGGAGAATCACCTCCCTCGACCTGCTGGCCGTGCTTCTTTTGATGCAGCCCACGATATGGTTGGCTTTCTGGGCTGCAAGTGTACATTGCCAACTCATGTCCAGTTTTACATCTGCCGGTATCCCCAGGTCCTTATCTGCAGGGCTACTCTCAATGCCTTCATCCCCCAGCCTGTATTGATACTGGGGATTGCCACAACCCAGGTACAGGACCTTGCACTTGGCCTTGCTGAACTTTGTGATGTTCACCTGGGCCCACTCCTTAAGCCTGTCGAGGTCCCTCTGGATGGCGTCCCTTCCCTTAAGCATATCAACTGCACCACTCAGCTTGGTGTCCTCAATCCCACTGTGTCATTGATGAAGAAATTAAATAGTATTGGTCCCAGTACAGACCCCTGAGGGACACCACTCATTGTTGGTTTCCATTTGAACACTGAGCAGCTGACTGTAATTCTTTGAACGTGACTTTTCAATTCCTTATCTGTCTAACAGTTCATCCATGAAATCTGTATCTCTCCAATTTAGCGGCAAGAATGTTGAGGGGGACTGTATCAAAGGCCTTACAGAAGTCCAGGTAGATGACATCTTTAGCTCTTCCCTTGTCCACTGTTGCAGTGACTCCATTGTAGAAGGCCACTAGATTAGTCAGGCATGACCTGCCCTTGGTGAAGACATGTTGGCTGTCTCTATTCACCTCCCTGTCTTCCATATGTTTCAACTTAACTTCCAGGATGGTCTATTCCATGGTCTTCCCAGGCATGGAGGTGAGGCTGACTGGTCAGTAGTTCCCAGGGTCTTCCTTTCCACCCTTTTTAAAAAGGTGTGCAATATTCCCTTTTTCCACTCACTGAAGACTTTTGAATATGATGGAGAATGGCTTAGCGACTAAATCAGACAATTCCCTCAGGACCCTGGGATGCATCTCACCAGTCCCATGGACTTATATACGTTCAGGTCCTCAGGTGGTTTCAAACCTGATCTTGTTTTATGATGGGACAGGCTTCATTCCCCCAGTCCCTGTCTTGAGGTTCAGGGACTTGAGAGATGTGGGAAGAGTAGTTACCATTGAAAACTGAGGCAGCGTAATTGTTGAGTACCTTATCCTTCTCCATGTCTGTTGTCACTAGTTCTCCTGTTTTATTTACCTGGGCTGGATACATTTTCTTGTACAGTTCTTCCATGTCAACGCACAAAGTGCTGACGTGGGCTTCACTCTTGTGTGTGCCGCTGCCCTTGTTCAGCACAGTGCAAGCGTTACTGGAACAGACCAAAGCCTCTCCATCTAGGGCAGCATCCTTTCGCTGAGTGTTGCTGTCACCAAGTGACCAAATGTGATAAAGTATAAGATACTTTGCATCAGTGAAACATGAAATAACTTGCCCCTTCTTAGCACTGCTGTGACTTAGGTATTGGCCTCGATGCAAAAGGATGAAGATCCGCAGTTTCACACTGGTTGGTACAAGTAGGTGCTTCACCTGTAGACTTTTTTTTTTTTTTTTTGAGTACGTTATTACTTTTAGCAATGAATTCAGGAACTTAGTGAAAGACTGGGTGGAAAAGGTATTTTTTCAGTCTGTTTTCACCGTGATTGATGGCCCATGTATTTGTGGTATGGAAGTTCCCAAGCACCAGATACTTCTATCATTTAGATCTCATTTGGAGGATTACATACTGCAAATATGACTGCATTGCACAGGGCTGAATTTCATCTTAAATTCCAAGTATAATTGTTTGCTTTTATATGGAAATACCTCTGTTGAAATAGAATGCAATGCTAATGTATCGCTCTAATTTTAGAGCTTGTCAAAAACTTCTGACTGTTTTGTCCCAGAGAAAACTCTGGTATTTTAACCTTTTGTTTTGTTGCTCTGAATAAGGGCAACATATGATTTCCCCCTCGTTTCCCTCACTAGCAAGGGGCAGTTGTAGAAAGATCATCCTGGAAAAGCCTAGGCTGCTTTATTTTGAGGTCTTCAGTTGAAATGCAGTTTCAGAATTCCTGAACGACTTGAGTACTCCACTTTATTTTGGTTTGATTTTAAAATTTTGTTTCTTTGCTTCATGGTAAAAACAGATTAGATAAATTATGTCTTTTCACCAGGAGCCTGGGCTCCCTAGCCAGAGATGCATTGGGTATCAGAGTGATTTATTTAGAAATACTGCCCAGTTATTTCCTCTTTTTGTTACCTCAAAATAAACACGTCAATGAGTAACGCAATTTTTCGGTTTTACAGAATGTTTTGATGCTTGTTCATTACAATTTGTCCAGAATCTAAACATTATCCACACCTTATTTTAACTTTCCTTAAAGAAGAATCTGAAAATGTTTGTAAAATTAACTAATTCAAATGGAACTGCCTTATTCCGTAGACACAATACTCTGGTGAAAACTTCCACTGGGTTTAATTTCCAAAAAAAGTGTCACATTCTTTACTATAGTTTAATCAGCTGCACCCTGTGCTAAAAAATATTACAGACTGCCCCTCCATTGATAGAAACTATGTGTTTCATATGTGCAGGAAATCTGAGAAGTGGTGAAAATGTTTCACGGTTGCAGTGAAGAACTGTTCCTTTTCCAGTGCCTAAATGATGGGCTGTTGCCATTACTCATGGTACTTATTTGAGTAGCATCTGCTGCTAACCAGAATTCACGCTAAGAACTGTACAGGTTCCAGGGAGCTTGTGGTCTCAGCAGTTGAGATAAGCAAAGAGTGGGTAATAACCTGCAGCTAAGGGAAGGATGTGACAGCAGTAATTAGCATGTCTGCTCTGTTGGCTTCTAGGCTTGAGATCTAAACAGAATAGAAATAAAAGATAGTAGAGTTCAGTGAAAGTTGCGGTAGCATTTTAGGAGCATCTGTGTTTCCAGGAGAGCCTCCCCACTGAATGACTGAGTCCTCAAGTCTTTATGAGCTATAAATCAGTTAGTTCTTCTGTTGGCTGTCATACAAAAACTTATTTTCATCTATATTGCTTTCCACAAAAATTATTGTGAACAGGCAATTGCTTCTAGGCCTGTTTGTAAACAGCTAGTTAAACAGGAGGTTGAAGTATTATCCAAGGAAATTCATAAACATCTTTTTTACTTGAAATGTTTCATCTAACACATCTGTGTTAGTACAGGCCAAGGAGGGTCTTTATGTGTTGATCATCTTAATCTCATATAAACCTCATAATCTGGAACCAACACAGGGACATTTTACTGGGAGGTTTCCAGTTAGTTGTTTGGGGTGGGGTTTTTTTCAGTTTGAATATCAGAATACAATGTGAGTTCATCATGCGTAGTCAAAAAAGAGAATATGTACTAGAGCTCAAAGTATGGTTTCTAGGTGCATCCAGAATGCGCCTTGGAGAATAAAAACCTCTCTAAATCTTGAAGTACAGTGATGGGGAGGGATGTAGCATTGCTATTTCTTCTGATCAGTTCACCAAAGGTTTAGCACCAAGTTATGTGTTTGTGGCTGCAAAACTGTTCAGCTTCCCACACAGATTAGGGCTGTATTTTCCCGGCACGTTGTATGCTGCAAAGGAACTTGTTGACAGACCCCTTGCTGCAGCAGCATGACGGAAGGTATTACAGCTAATTCAGCATGTCTCTGGCAGGGGCTAGGCAAGTTTGAGGCTTCTGTGGTATCACTGTGCTTCCACATCAGTGTTTGTGAGAGCTAACTCGGCTCTTTATAAGCAAATATAAACAAACCAGGTTATACAAATTCCAGGGGTGGAACCAGCGCTCACAGCTGTGGCAGAGCAGGGGTGGGACCTGTCCAGAACAGAGGGATAGTGTTTTTCCTGCAAGGCTCTAAAGGCAGAGAAGATGGAACCTGCTGAAACCACGTTTTTGCTCTGATGTAAAAACAACTGTGAAGTTACCATGTTTTCTGATATTTAACTTAATCTGTTCATCATCTGAAATGATGGCATGGGCCACTTTCTATTAGTGTAGTATGTCTTTACATCAAAGAACCAAGTTTCATGTGGTTAGAGTGTTTTCAGCAGAAATAAACAAACAGAAATCTATTATGAATGAAGAGAGCAGCAAGTGAGATCTGACCCTCCTGCCATTCTTCGTGACAGAAATCCATGATATTCAATTATATCTTTGTTCTGTGACTGCAGAGATAGGCAAGGTGCCCACTGACCTTGATGAAAGTCTTCCCTTGGAATATTCAGGTAGCTGAGTCCACCAGCTCTGCCTGGTTTTTTTGTCTGAATTAGGTCGAATGTGACATAGCCAGGTGTGCTAGCTGGACAGATCATGCATCTGCATGATGCATAATTTATTATAGCAACATTCAGCAGTATTTTGGAGACTTGCAGCCCATCCTGCTGGGTGTTTGTAGGTGGATGCTGACTGCATTTGCTTTCTCGGAGAGGCTGCTGTGGGAGCTTCAGCTCCACGGTGGGTTATCAGCATTGAGGGCTCACGTGGCACATTACAGACCGGTCCAGGAATCATCTGCAAATCATTGGTGAGCAGCAGTGTTACAGCTGAGGTGTTGTGTGCTCAAGCTCCCAAAATATGTAGTGTGGACAGCGTAAGTATTTTGCTTTTTCTGGTGAAGTCTGGCTGACCTGTAGTGATCCTCTCATAAAGCTTTTGGATAACTTAAAGGAGCTAGGGAATTGCCAGGGGGGTCAGGGATTAAACTGTGAGGAAGGTTTTGAGGGTCAGTTTAGGGTGTCCTCACTGCTGAGGGCTAATGAAGTGTAGCTGTTCTTGGCTATGCATGTGGTAACGAAGGAGGTGGTTCACCCTGAGATAACTTGAGGGGATGGAGCTCTTCGGGGAAGAGCTACCTTGGGGTGACAGTGCTGCTCAAGCCTTTATGCCCTGGTTTCTGCGAGCAAATGTGCTGTGGGCTTGTGAGTAAGCGATCTCCCTACCCAGTGTGAGCGCTCGCAGCTTGCTCTGCACTCCAGGCTTGTTTCTCTCATTCTCTTCCATCTCCTCCCCAAGCCACAACAGGCTTTTTCATGGAAACTCAGTTTCTGGCTCTTGTGGCTGGCAGAGTGCCCCTCAGGCGACCCTGTGCCTGTGATGGCTCCCTCTTTTGTTGGAGGGGTAATACCAAATTATTTAGCCCGTGGGCCAATTCTATGTAAATTAAACTCTTGCCTCCCCATGGGATCAGTGTGTGTGTTGGCATCCACCATTTCCTTTTCTATTCAGAGCGCTTTTGGGGTGGTCAGGGCACTTCTGACACTTGCACACTGTATACCCCAGGCAGCGTTCAATGTGTGGGCCTCTCCTTCGGTCCCCTGCCTCCAGCTCCAGACAACGTGCTGGCAGAGTGGGTGGCAGATCGACTGCCTCCAGCTCAACCCCACACCTGCAGTCGGTGGCAGGGGTCTTGGAGTCATGCTTCTGAATCTGCTCCCACATTTGACCCCTAACCCTGTCAGGCTGGGGAATTTTCATTTGATCCATCTCACCAATCTAACTTCTCCAGCATCAGGCTCTTATGCCTATTGATGACTTTTGTCACAGCTAACTGGACTAAGGAGGTATTGATGAGGGACAATTTTGTGTCCTGGGTCCTCCATTGACTATTAAGTAATAAGGCTCACTGTGAGCTGCAGACTTTTTTCCGCTTTTCCCTAGTTTTCACAACAAAATGAGATTAAATAACCTTCCTTGGGATACAGGAAATGGAGTGAAGGAGACAGTAATTTGGAAGAAGGATAAAGCAGCCTGGAAAGATAAGTTAACTTGGGCACTGGAAGAAACTCTGGATTCTTGAAAATATTTCACAGGGGCTATCCCAAAGCCCATGTAGCTTCAGTAATCCGTGACCTCTTTCAGCTGTTAGCGTGAGCGCCATGTCATAATAATCACCTCTGTGTGCATTACTCATTCTCCATTTTATGGAATCTCTCTCTACGCATTAGATCATTGACAAAGGGAACAAGCCATTCGCTGAAGGAGACCTGAATGTAGTTATGCATAGTTCAACTGGATCCTCTTAGTGTTAAACGACAAAAGATGTTAAAGGTAATCCAGGTTAGTAAGATACATAGAGGAGTACAGCAGAGTCGGGAAGACAAGGACTGATGCTCAGCAGAGACTACTGCGTGCAGAGATGCAGTCCTGATGGCATATTAGCCATGATGCATGTTAACCATGGGCCATGAATTTTGGGTGAATGTTCTCTCTGAGTATGAGAGAGAAACACTGAGATTACACAGGAGCCAACTAGAGATAAATAAAAGTTGGCCTGGCACAGGAGGATAGAAGATTATTGTAGTCTATAGTGACCACATGCCCAAAATAAGAGAAGTCAGAAAATATTTCAGGTTGTTGCCTCTGCTTTGTCACAGGAATGGGTGTGAAGGTCCTGGGTAATCCTCTGGCCCTATGTAATAAAACAGTAGGAGTCAGCCAGACCACTATCAGCAGATCCCGACAGGAACTCCTCATCATGCACTCACAAGTCTGCTTGTGTAACTGTCCTGCGATGCAGGGATGTACAAACACGCGTTAATTAGTATCAACAGCATCCAAGGTAGTGCTGTTCAGTTTCTGGAGTAGTGTCTGAGGCAGGCTGGTTAATCCCCAACCCTATCAAGCACCAAGCTCATTTTCTGACTGACTTGCATCCTTTGCACCCAGGCTCAGATTGCTACTAAATTCAGTGCGCTGAGGTGCTTTTATAAGGGATCAGTTTTAGGCTCTGGCTAGATGCAAGTCTTGCTAGTGTAGCTGTGCTCAGGTACTTAATTTTGCACTGATTTCCTCTTAGCGCTTGGAGAACTATAAATGCACAAATTGAAAAGAAATGGGAGAAAATCCCTCAAAAGTGAAGCACTTGATTTGCCACTTAATGTTCTCGCTATCAGTGAAATACCATGGGCCACCCGTAGTAGTTTTATTCCACTGTAAAAATGATAAAAAGAATACAATTTTCAGTCAACAGTGCAAGATTTCCTTGTTGATATGGCTGTTAAAAGAAGCTTCCTGATCTTTTAATGAGCAAGAAACAAAACACCTGTGGAGTTTAGTTTATACCTGACATGTTCCAACACAGTGAAATAATGTAGGAGTTAAGGCAAACAGGCACAAGTATTGAGTGCAATGATGATGAAAACAATACTAGTAGAATTAGGGAAATATTCTGATTATTATTATTTTTGTTATTATTGTTTCATCAGAGGCCATTATGCTACAATTTTTCTTTTAGAACCGGATTTCAAAATTGATTAAGGGATTTTCTTTACCCAGCCGTATTTCAGAAAATAGTATTCTCACAGCATATGCTTCCGGAGGGAGATGCTCAGTTACATCTTGCACATCCATTCAACTTACTAAAGACATCTGAAGCCAAAGAAAAATTTTGCCAGCCAGTGTTTTATTAGAAAAAGAGAAATCACTCTGTCTTCAGCATAAATCTTTAGGTTTCTCACATCATGTCATTGATAAATTGCATATGCATCAACACGGTAAGGCGAGATTGAGTTTTTATGAAAATATTTTCCTCAACAACAGCAGGAATTCAGTGGTTGTCTCACAGTCATCATTGATCTTTTCAACATCCTTTTGGTACAGGAGAGGAGACTGAAACTGAGGCAAGGAATTTGTTTGTAGTCATGGTAGATCAGTGTTCCTGAGGAACCTGTGAAGCAATTACCAGTTAATCTGAGCTCTGATACAGGGTGTGAGGGGAGTCAGGACATCCTGATGGTCTTCTAGCTCTCGTGGGAATGCCTGTGTTGTGTTGGGAAATTCACTTACTCTCCATCTGAACAGGTAAGAAGGAGAAAATACTTTACAACATTTATGTGGTTCTTCACCTCTGAGAACAGCATACCACAGAGCTCAGGAGAAAGTGAGGGAGCTGGAGACAAAGCAAAACTGGTGGAAAGCATTTAATTAACTTTACCCAAATGTGTCTCGGCTCCATGATCCAAGCATGGTAATACAACATAAAACACATTGAACAAGTAATTTGTAACCCAAGAGATAAGTGCCAAAAGTTTTGGGACACTTACTGAAAGTTTAGGGATGATGTGAGAGGTTCTTAAATTGCAGCAATGGTGGGGAATGGCACTGTTAGAGCAATGTATAGATATTTCTAAAGCTTGTAAAATCCTTGGATGAAAAGTATTATAGCAGTGCAAATTATCTTTCATGTACATTATCTTCCAAAATATAGTTACAAGAAGTAAGAAAAGTAATTTTGCGGCGAGCTTGTGCTGTGGCTAAGAAAGTTTACAGGACTAAGCATATCATACAGGTCCTCCCAGCATATGAACCTTAGTAAGACTGCCCAAAGGGTCCTAGGCTCCAGAGCAGAGTTTCTTAGTTGTACTTTATACTGCAGAACAATGTAATTAAATATATAACAGCTTATTTGGAATACATCCTTTAGGAATTCTTCCCTCTTCACCATGTTGTATTTAATCCCTAAATCCAGTTCCATGCCTCAGCTGGTGGCACATTCAGAAGGAGCAGATGCCAGTGGTGCCAGTGCTAGAGATGAGTTGCGCCCAGCCAGAACCTGTAGGAATCCAGACTCCAGTGTGTTTCAGGAAGTAAAGATCAGAGCTCAATTTTAGATCAAATTTGACTGTGATCTTTGTTCTCAGGTGGTTTCATATCTGGTAGAAATCTATAGTTTGCAAAATGCTAAAACCTTTAAAATTATAATTGTTCTAGAGGGGTTTCTGCCATTCAGAATAAGCGACAATATTTTGTTGCATCCAAGTAAAAGCCTAGTTATTTGTCAATGTACTGACTTCTCCCATCACCTGTGGTAGCTGTGTCTATCTGAAGTGAAGGGAGTTTTCGACTGCAGGAAGTAAATGTAGCCCAGGTATTTTGTTTTTGTTTGTGTTTTTTTTTAATGAAACTGCAGAACAACTACACACTCTGTACCAACTAAAACAGTCTGTCAAGAAATCACATGAGAGGGGGTTGCTGTTATTTTCAGAAAATCCGTAATGCTCTTTTCAGATAAGCAGGTGGACTGTATGGAATAAACATAAACCTCCCAAGCCTTGTTTGAAAGATACCGTACAGATTGTAGGCCAGTCTGTTAGAAGACAATTTGGTCTGCCATGTAGACCCCAGACTTTGCGGTGTACCTGTGAGTTATTTCACATGTGGGTTGAGACAACTGGTGGTTCACAAACGGCTCCTGTTTTGTTTCCAAGCCACACTGTAGCAGGCCTGTAAGTGTTTGTGCGGACTGAGTTAGGAGCAGCTTTCAGCTGGTATTAGTACTGCTGGCAGGCAAAAAATTACATTTCCAAATGTTTTATCAGCATTATTTTACACAGAACTTTCTGTAATGATAACAGTATTGCATCTTCTTGTTTATTGCAGTACTGAGTTTTTGATACATCACTCTCTCTCCTAACCATCACATGATGCAGGAATTTGGAAAGACTGATGAGTTCACCTGGGTCAGGAAGGCTGTTTTGAACCATACGCTTACTGTAGCTATTGGTGAGGCAGAAATAATGTCTGGTAACCCACCTCCCATATTGCTAGTTTGGGCTGTTCCTGAGACCCTTCCTGGGATCGCTGGAGCTGCCTTATCCATAAGGTGGGAGTAGTCTAATGCATGGTCCTCATATCAGTGGGAAACCTCCCTGACCAGGTATATACAAGACCTAGGACAGAAAAGCCATTGCCTGAAGCAGCAAGGAAAGTGCAACTCTTCTGCCACTGGTTGCTGAGAGAATAAAGAGTAAAATCTATCTTTAGACTGGCAAGGATGAGATCCAAGCTCTTTGGCTCCTCTTTGACAAGGGTAGTCCCCCTGTTTGTTAGTGTTCACAGCTCTCCTTAACTTTGTAGGGGTGAAGATGACTTTAGAGGAGTGTTTCATCTGATGAAACGCTTGCTGAGCTGGCTGACCAATATTTCTTGCTTGTTGAACTCAAGATATATCTTAGCACTTCATGAACTGTTGAAAAAAATCCCTTACTGACACTCAGCCAAGGTGGCCATAGAAAAGCAGCATGGCTTGAAGGGCTGTTGTAATTCCTAAAATCATTTTAAGCACCCTGTGCTACTGTGGGAGAAGTAAGTCTTGAAACAATATGGGTCCTTCATGGTCGTGTAACCTGGGGAGTCTGTGCTGCAAGATGCTTTGGAGGTGGCACTTCAGCTGGAGAGGGCCCTACGGTCTGCCAAGGCTTGGCAAGGCCGTTAGCTAAACAGGGCTGTCACTGCCTGTGATGCCAACAAGGAGCCAAAGGGCTCTGTTTTCCTCTTTGAACTGAGGACCCCAGAACAGAGTTTCTTGGTTACACAATAAAATAATAAAAACGCTAGTTTAAATTTTTAATTAGTAAAGGACTATTTTTGGCTTTCTCAGAGACAGCATCTGTAAATAATCAGGCAGAAGCCTTTCCATAAAACAACACAGAAAAACCTCAAAGAGCATTTAGATTCTGCAACATTTAAACAAGATTTTTAACTCATGGGGAAGCCAACATCAACACAATGCTTCCTGCACATAAAAGCATGGAATTTCTTAGCAGTGTGGGGGCAATAAATGACTATCACATTTCCCTTCTTTCTAATAACTAAATATTTTTCAATGGAAATAGTAATATTGATGGAAAAAGAAAAGAGGACCATGAGTTATGTAAGAATTGATTTAAGCTCTGAACCCCCATACACTGCAGACTGGAGACTAATTAAAGAAAAACTTAAGCTGTTCAGTTTTGCTCTAATTGTCCTCCAAGCTCAAGAGATCAAATATGCTAGCTGAGATCCTTCTTGTAATCATCCACATTCATGACCCAGGTTTAGAGTTCATTCCTGCTGCTCTCAGCCAGGTCCATCAGTAATGCAAACAAAAGAGGTGAATGATATACTCTTAATTATGTCCTCTACAAAGATAGAAGAACATGATGACTAACAGCTATGCACATATACGCTACTAGCAACCTCTGACCACAGTGTTTGCCCACAGTGTGTGTGAAATCAGAAATTCATCCATAACCAAGTACATATGGATGGTTAGTCACTAAGGAAAAATGTGAACATTGTCCAGTGTAAAAAAATTACTTTTTTCAAGATGGTCTTACGTTGGTTTCTTGGTTGATGCAGGAGGAGTGCTGTTGCCTTAAGGAGCTGCCAAATCAGGCTTTTGTGCATTTGGGTGGAAAATTGTTTATGAACAACTGACTACATTTCTGGTCATTAGGTTGACCTGACTGAAACCTATAGACCTCCAAGCTGTGGATGAAAGAACCAGTAAATACCAGATCTGAGAGGGGATGATCAGTGCAAACAGAACTGAGAAATGTTATGATTTAGTATGGCTCCATGAGCAAGCTGTGTGGTTTCATGAACCACCCCTGGTTTGTGAACTGCTGCTAGAGAAGGGCTGAATTAAGCGTTTGTGTCATCTGTGTGAAACTCTGGGTAAAGAAGCAAGAATCACAGTCTTGCAATTCCTGTTTACCAGTCTGGTTAGTTTTTAGCTGTAGTTCATAAGTTGTTATTTAGAGTGACTAATTATCTAGCTTCCCACAAACAACGGATTTGTGTCATTTCTCAGATAAGGCACAGTTATGAAAAGTTATATAGTAAAGGAGTCAAGATAATGGCATGCCAAATTGTGCCTAAATCTGTTTTTTTCTGCTAAATGATTTACTCATTTTGATATTCTGAGAAATGCCAAGGCAATTTTCCGAAAGCCTGGTGTTTGCTTCATCAGCAGCTTTCAGAGAAAACAAAATGCCACTGTTCAGACATAGGAAAAGATTGTCACAGAGATACTGGGCTTACCGAAGTGCATCCATTGTAATGAATTTCTAGAACCCTCAGTAATGAGCTAGTCAGTGTTGGTGGGATCTGGGAGCCTGGCACAGCTGTAGCTTTTGCCTGAACCGTGTTTCCTGGACACCTCCTGCTTTCTGGCTGCCCCAGGCAGGTAGTGCTGGTGTGCAGGCGCATAGAGCTCTGCCCCTTCCCAGACCGTGCATGGTCTCTCTGGAGCTCAGCATTGACATTTCCAAAGGACAAAGGACATCTAAGCTGGTTTGCACCTTTGAAACTCCTGGTTGGGTCTACCATGACACAAAAAGGCTCTGATGAAAGTAAAACATGAATGAAGAGAAACTCCGTCTACTGGGGCTGGAAAGGTTTTATTCTGTCCCACAGTAAGAATTTCTTTCTGGTCTTTTTTTAACTCCGTCAACTCTGTCAAGCTTGGGAGCACCACAGATTGGCACACTTTTATCATGGCACCATGTGGAAACCAAAAGTTTATGCTGTAATTACGTTCTCAGCATATTTTGCATTTCAAATCAATCTAAGCTGCCATCAGAAGAACAAAAAGCAAGCGTGGAGTTTGTTATCACGAGACTGACAGACCTGCAGTGATGAAAATGTGCGTCATCCCCTATGTGTTGTCCACACATCAGTTTATTTGTTGCTGTGACTTATAGCTTTTAACATTTTTTTTAATGATTTAAAAAAGATGTACCGGGAAATTTTCTTAAGAAAGATTGCCCTGTAAGCAGGAGTGATGCTGAGCAGAGGAACTCACACAGGAGAAAATTGTCAAAGTAAGGTAATCCTGCAACTCTTCAGAGTAGAGTAAGAAGGTGTCACTTAGCTGCAATGCGATTGACAGAAAGGTTTATTAATTTGGTTAGCACATGTATCTTCAATATACAAATTCTCAGGTAGTGTAAGCCGGTGACAATACATATTTAGTACTTACATTGAAAATGTAAAGAGCAGGCATATTTCCTCTAGTTGCTTGACTGTATGTGTCTTACGCTGCTGCACTTTCATACAGATACTCGAACTTTCACATTGAACACAGTGCCCATGCAAGGCACAACTTCTTACGGTACTTCTTCTGAGTACAGAAAGGCAAGGTAGAAACAGGTTTGATGTGGTCTCGTAGATTAAAAAAAAAAAAAAATAAAAAAATTAACAAGATCATGCTGTTCAAGTATTACAAAACGTTTTCCATCATCTTATTTCAATAGGTAATGAGTGCAGCATGATCAACACAGAAGTAATAGTATACAATATGGTTTTGCATTTTTTGTTCATATCTTACCCATTCACTCTCTTCATACCATGTGGGTAGCAAACAGATGTATTGCATTATACTACATTAAATCCTGTGGAGGCAATAGTCTTAAGTGCTGCATCAAATATTTATAATGTGGAATTATTTTAGGACAGGAGCCAAGTGCAATATGGCATCCTTCATAATGTCTCTCTTATTTTTGTAAGAAGCGGAAGCTCAGCTACTGCCTTACAATTATGCTTCTTCTCTAACCTTCAACATCCCTTTTCATTTGTCACCATCTGAATATGTTTTAATTATTATAATTTATTAAAGACTCTGTTGCTTTCTTTATTAACTTTCTTATTTAAACTGGGAAGGACCAAGTTTTCAAGAGCCCCTTTCTAGCCCTACCGCTCCTCTAGGTGGGCAAGACCCCATTTTCTGGTGCCCGTGAGGCACAGCATGTGTGCAGGGAGCATATGCACAACCCTGTGCCCTCCAGCATGCCCACAGCTATGAACCCGGAGCTGGTAGTGTTCGGCCTGTAAATCATCAGTGCAGGCTGGCTGCAACATGATGCTATAGTTTTGGCCATGATGGGGATCCCAGGACTCAGCTTAATGCTGCTTCTGGCCCATGGGTGAGGGTGTGGGGTGGGGAGTCCAGGGGAGACAGGTCAGGGCAAATAAGCCTGGAACATCCTGCCAGCTGTTTTACACTTTGTGCATTGCAGGGAGGTTATGCTTTTCGAGACTATATTCTCTGTGGTGCACAAGACATAATTTCAGTAGCAAGAACTTCCACTTTTAATTCTGCTTTATCTGCATAATGTTGTGTTTCTAGACAATGTCTTGTTTTTCTTTTACTTTTCAAAAATAAAGACCCTAACCATAGCAGGCTGTTCTGAAAACATCCAAGGTATCTGCAGCTATTTTCAGAAAATCACCACGTTAAAGGAATTTGTTGTTCATCTATGGCCACGTGTCTTCTATTTATGAGTCTGTTTAAATACCAAACTTCTGCATGCTTCTTTTGCTTCCTTTGACTTCCAAGCTTATCCAAGTCACTAAGTGACTTTTTTTTAATGGAATTAATTTACAGGTCAAGTTAGTAATTAAAAATCCTTCACTCAGAAATATTGGCAATATTTTTACTCTTAATTCACAAATATTTAACTCTGAATGCGTTCATTACTCAACCAGCTGTATGACTAACTTCATAATTGTTCAGTTCATTTTAATAATTTACCCACACAGGCAGAGTCCCAACTTCACCATTCAGTGTTCAACAGTAGAACACCCTTTTGTTTGTAGATGATTTTCTGAAGATGTAGACTATCATCTTTTTCATGTAGATGAAAGTTTTGGAGCATCATCTTTGCCTACAGTAATTCATAGGGTTTGAGTTTGATTGAGGCCAGAGTCCATTGCAGCATCTCAGTTTGTGGAGCCAACTAGATGCTGACTAACACACTTTTCACGTAGAGCCTACAAGCAACCCACAGACTGCCCATGTGGGCGCAAGTTCAGCCTGCCTTATTCTCACCCATTTTTCTTTGCTGTAAAGATGCAGCCTTGAATAACCTAGGTGTCGTTTGTCTTCCTCTTACCTCCCTATTGTAGTTATGCATTTCAATATTTAACATGTTGGCAGATGCGTGGAAGCTCGTGGGTCCCAGCTTCCAGAGTAAGACCACCATTGTTCATAGCGTGCTGCCCTAAGCCTGATGGAGAGATTGATCCTTCCCAGTGTGCATGGCTAATGTAGCATGGAGGATGCCCAGACATTTCCCCAGGGTTGTAGTGAACCACCTCAGTCTCAGGTGGGGACACATAAACGGGATGGTTGGCTATCACTGTTGCTTGAAGTAAAACTTCACACTGATAAGCATTGGTATGGCTGTAGCTGAAATACAAGGGAAGATGAGATGAGATGAGATTAGATGAGATTGAGATGAGATGGAGAGAGTGCAGAGCTGGGTGATGAGATATGGCTTTATTTTGTACAACAAATGCCGTTTTCTGAGTGATGCCAGTCCTTACCTCTGCAGAAGAGGGCAGGCATTCATTGCAGTGCTGTCACTTCATTAGAAATTTATCTCCACATTTAGGAATTTGGATAATATATTCAACTACATCTTGGTATTTTATGGATATTTGCTTGGCTCAGAGCTGATTTCCAAATGAAAATCAACAGCTTCTCTATTCTGATGGTTATTGAAGTATGAAGGGAGGCAATTTTGAGCAGTGTGTAGCAGGGAAAATGAGGACAGGCCTCCAAGTTTCTTTGTAAGGGCGCTCTTTCAATACTTCCAATACTGAATCCTAATGTGAAAGTACCATAATTCCTCTCATTCCAAATGAGGACAGCCTCCAAGTTTCTCTGTAAAGGTACTCTTTCAATACTTCCAGTCCAAATCCTAGTGTGAAAGTACCATAATTCCTATCATAGTAGCTTGACAACCTTAATTCTCCCTGCAGGCACAGGCTGTAACTCACTCTTCAGACCCTTTCTCCTGTTTGAAAATGGCTTCAAGGAAAATGGAAACTACTATCTGCTGTTACTTTAAAAAGGCAATTGAAACATAAATATCTTGGCACAGAAGCCCGAGTCAATCTATTTTTTAGTTTCTCAAATTCAGTGCAGCATTTTCTCATTCTGTAGCAAAGGAACACTGTCTGTGGTTTCCAGCTTCTCTGGGTGGGCTCATGAGGCAGTGGAATGGAGGGGTAGTTTCTACCAGACTTGGCTTGGGTCTTGTGTAGCAGCTCATAAACGCTGTGATTTGCATAACCTCTCCAGCATCTGAGGGAAGGAGACTGTCAGTCAACACTTCTGACATGTCAGGGTTGTGCTTAACGCATTCAATCTAAAAGGGCACCACTAGGGTGAACTTAGTCTCCTTCCACTGGTGTGACCCACATACCATCCAAGAAAAGGAATGATGTTTTCGGTCAAGTCAAAATGAAGATGACTACAAGTTGAGACCATTCAGCCTCTGAGAGTTTTATCAGTCAAACTTCATATGTGATATTCTTGAAACTACCTAAATTTGCAGGTCTCATTGAGACATAAAATACCCAGACTGTCAGTCTGGTTTTCATTTTCACTCATTCTAGCTCTGCTGTAATTGAGAGCAGGCCTCATACAGTCTATCTATAGCTTCCATACACCCCTTTTAGGCCTGTGTGCTTCTTGGTTTCACACAGGGTACATTAGAACGGCAATGAGAAACAACTCCGGGGAAAAAATAGAAACTCTGCAGAAAATATATTGCTTTGACAGACTGTTTGACTAGATGATCCTGAAGAAATTTTGCATTTTTAATTCATGCTTGCTGTCAATGGCGCCAGGTGATGTTTTTTGCTTGTCTTTTGATGCTTCTTTGATTTCTGCAGCATTTAGTCATTAAGGCACTTTTTAAAGGCACAGAAGGTTTGCATCTGCATCTTTAGATGATATAGTACTTCTAAGAGGCTTTATAACTTGCTCTGAGCCCCAGTAGAAGCCGATGGAAGGACATTGTCCATTGTAAGCCAACATCCTGGCTCTTTGTAGCAAGGAAAGTGTGTAAGGTACAAGAGAGTAATGGGGAAATTTAAATTAAACTATTAAAAAAACCTTAATGAGGTAAATAACTTTGTGAAAATTGTCACATCTGGGTCTGAATCCTTCCTTAAGCCACCTGACATTTCTTAGGGCGATTGAGAGTCATTGCAGTCCCTAACTAACTGGAAGTCCTGCTTTCGTGCTGAGCATGTTGTTAAGTGCTATCCTTCTCCTCCTCACAGCAGGCTTGAAGAAGGGAATTCTTACAAGTAAGGCCTTCTGAGCATTTATTCACTGCCCTATTCAATGCCTGTTATGGCAAACAAATCAGCTTCATTCTTTAAATATTTCCTCACTGTTTGCCTGTCATTGTCCATTAGAGTGTTTTTCTAGTTCTCTCTAGACATAACGAGTTGTTGGATGCTCTGATGCAACTTGGTATATGTTATCCCTGAGGTCCATTTAGTACCTAGTATTTTTCCAAACTGTTTATTTTCAAAAGCATTCAGACTCTTGCCAATGTTTTTGATAGATTTCCATTGTTCACATCCACATATGATGACAAAAGTAATAACTGAGTTGGAGATTTGTACTTCAGTCTTTTAGCAATAGATGTTTGCTGACCCTATATTATTCAAGGTGGTAAATGCAGCTGTTGTCCTGCAAATATGTGGCCTCATGTCCTTTTCTCCATCTCCAGGGGGACAATATGTTGTTTCCAAGGTATGGAAATTATTCAATTTCTGGTATTCATTCATATTTCCAAGTAACGTTTGTACTAAGACGTCACCAAGGTTCTTATTAGATTTTTTTTATAACAAACTATTAACTCTTTGTTTTTGTGATGCTGAATGCTACTTAGATATTTGTGTGTTGGCGGGGATGTCACTTAGAAGAGCAGGACTATCAGCAAAACCAAGCTTACTGTTGATGAACATTGTGATAACTGCATTATATGGCAATAACTGCATATGTAATGACCACACTTCTATTTTTCCAAGAGTGAAATGCAAGCAAAATAATGGAGTTGGATATGAGGGTATTGCTGGGGAAAGGCCCACAGTGCTGGGCATGGGAAGGCTGGGGAGGGTGTGGACCTTCAGGGGAGTGCCCCATGCTCCTGCACAAGTTTGCATTGGCTTTACTGGGGAAACAGTGTTACCCCAAAACATTTAGTATGATTAATAACAAACGTTGGATCGGATGCAAGGAGAAGTATGTGCTTGTAAAATGAAAGCCAGATCCAACTTTGGTTGGATATGGTCTATGATAATGCCTGCCTTTTGCAGACCTGATTGTATTAATCAATTTAAAAGAGACCGAAAAGCCATGATGTTGAATATCATTTGAAGAGAAACAGTTAAAGGAGAAGGGAGTTCAAATGCACAACCTTCCTATTCGTCGTTTTAAAGAACTTATTTTGAATAAGGTCCAAATTACAAAATCAGATTAATTTTCTCGTGCTTTTTGTCAATTGATTTTACCTCTTTTTGACAGCTGCATCCCTGTGCAAACGTAAAATCTGAGCTCCCCACTGAGCCCTGAATTTGGAATAATTCAAACCTCATCTGAAACTTTTTCCAAGCTTCAGTACTGCCATTCTTTGTATATATATGTATGAAGTGCAAGCCTTTTTGTTACATGAAAATGATTGAAAGAAAATTTTTCTTAGCTAAGACTGGTTGAGTAGTGTTTAATGTATTTAATTCCAAACAATCAGTTCCATGTGTGATTATAAAATGCTTTGCTTTGCAAAAAAGTTGGTATCTCTCTATTACAATTTTATAATGCAAATACACCTTTCTCTCTCCTAAGTCTTGAAGACTATACGCAGTTAGTAAGAGTACTAAAAAAGGTCCATTTATACAACATGTGTGTGTGTGTGTTTTGTGTACATACACATAAAAAATAAATGAGTGTTACATATATCTATGTGAAGTAGTATCCTGTAGAGTTCTAGGTACGTTTGCCACAATTACATTGTTCAAGATGATGGTTCGTTTCCAATCATATTCTTCATATGTCACACTGAGAAACGATGAGAGCTTTCCAAAATACTTTAGATTCTGTATAATTATTTTAGCAGCTGTGGTTTCAGTTACCTTTAATTAGTTCCCCCTGCATCTCTACATAAAGAGAGGCTTCTGTTAAATGCAGTTATTTTCTTCTGCAGATGGTGTGGTAAAGTGCAGCTTCTCATAAAGGGAGGCTACTGCATGGCAAACTTGGGGCTCTAAAGAAATGTGATTATTAATTAAGGACAGTTTCTCCATGGATTATTCATGATTTCCAGCCATGATGGGTTTATATCAGAATAGTCAGCCCTAAATTTTATGCCAGCTGACACTGCTAAAGCATTTGGCTGATGTGCTTGAGAGCTGGTGAGATAACCCTCCACCATGAAAGCAAATGGTGTTTTGACGTCACCCTGTATTGTCCTTACTTGGTTCAGTGACCCCAGCACTCCTAGTATGGCTCGATGTCTATGAACACGTGTGAAGCAGACGAAAAAGTCTTCTAAAGAGTATTTCTTTCTCTTATATATAGGTCAATTTCTCAGAGGCCATTAAGGCAAATACAGTTTTAAAACATTTCAGATGGAAACTGTGGGACCCTGTTCTGTTTCCATGGGGTTCAGTAGTATGTGCCTACTGCCATCCATAGGAGCAAACATAGGCATTACTTCATTCCAATAGAGATTTCATGTCATCATTTCTTCCAGAATCCTTCAGATATTTCAAGTCTATCAACTTTGTGACTTTTCAGTCATATAAACAAAAGCCATGTATGTGAAGCTAAGGGTTCACAACAAAACAACTTGAGTTTTAAGGATTAATTTTTTAAACTTATTTTTAAAGGTAAAAATAAATACACATAAATAAATATGTCTGACTTGCATTGCTACTGACTGACAAGGAGGGATGATGGTATCCGAGTCGTGACTTTACCCACTGAGAGTGAGCTTCCACCTGGAAGGTGCTGTAAGATGCAGCATAGCAGGTCTCAGCAGAAGAGCTCTTCTGGCTTCATTCTGCAACTTCTGGATCATTTAATTAATTAAAGAATTGTTTCTGTTGCAACCACAAATGTGCCAATCTGCAGTTACCCAAGGTCAGAGCTCGCCTGACCTCCCTGGCAGAGGACGAGTAAGGAAATTGGAGGGAAAAAAAAAAAAAAAAAAAAAGAGTAAGCAAATCACTTCAAGGAAGCCTTGTTTCCTTTACCCCCAAACCCAGCAGAGCAAAAAGGCTGAATTGAAAGGGAAAAGGGCTAAGACTGAGATTGATTAAGAGAGGTCTGGCCTGAAGAACAGGCAAAGAATGAAACAAGTAAGACAGAGAAAAATAAACTACATTAAGAGTGAGCTTGGATGAGAGAGTCGGCTGCTGGCCAGGAAGGAGCAGCTGCGGCAGGAAGGTCCGGATCCCACTGAAACAGAAAAGGGGCCATCTCTCTGCTGGAATGAAAGGGAAACAAAAAAATAATTCACCTTTAAAGGCACAGAAGTGGGATTCGAGGCTAGGGGAAAGGCAGAGAGGAATAAGAATTTGTGAATGAGAAGAGTTATTTTTCTCTGAGAGCAAGGCAATGGCTGTTGATACCCTCCCAGAGAGCTGTGTGATGGCACAGATAAATTAGGCTGGCCAGAGTGGGTAAGCTGTTCTGAGCAGCTTCGTGTTCCATTAGGACTTGAATGAATGCTGAGCATCGAGCAAATTTCCTCATTTTTACCAGGGGAGATGAGGCAGATGTCATACCATGCTGATGACATCATGCCTTGCTCCAGATGTGAAGAAAGAGGAAGGAAAGTGTAAGATGGATGTTTCACCATGAGCCAGAATAATCCTGAATACTGAGGGGGAACATGAGGCTGCAAATCTCAACACACTGAGGTTCAACAAAATAAAGGACAAAAGGAAGCAAAGCGAAACCCTGGCCAATTCTGAGCAAAATTTTCAGTTTCAGGCAACAGAGAATGGACATCTTAATTAAATACTCATGCCTTCTAGAAAATTCACCATGCACAGTACGTGAACATCATCAGGTGTCACAACAAAAAGTTATACTGCACTGTGTAAATCTGGTAATTTAAGCATAGGCTGGAGGAGAAGCAAAGGGTATGGAGAGAGTGTTTCACCTGAAGCTGTCCACAAGGAGGATGGTTAGGAAGCTCCTGTGGGTTTGGATACATAAAAGCATTTAACTGCTGTTAAAAGAA